>NC_077229.1:146074122-146384539 GCF_027887165.1 Monodelphis domestica
AGAAATAGAAAGGGTTCATAGAACACCCTCTATACTAAATCCCCAAAAGACAACCCCCAGGAATGTAATTGCCAAATTCAGGAGCTTCCAAGAAAAGGAGAAAATCATACAAGAAGCCAAGAAGAGGAGCTTCAGATATAGGGGGGCTCCCATAAGGATCACACATGACTTAGTGGCTAACACACTAAGAGATCGCAAAGCATGGAACACGATATTTAGAAAGGCAAGAGAGCTGGGTATCCAACCAAGAATCAACTACCCAGCAAAACTGACTATATACTTCCAGGGGAAAGTATGGGCATTCAATAAAATAGAAGACTTCCAAGCATTTACTAAGAAAAGACCAGAACTTAGTGGAAAATTTGATATCCAAGCACAGAAAGAAAGCAAGAGAAACATGAAAAGGTAAATATGAAAGAAAGGGAAAAGGAGATAAATCTTATCTTTTTCTTTAAGTCAAACTCTCTTCTATAAGGACTACATTTACATCAAATTATATATATTAATATGTAGGGAAAATGTTTTGTGTAACTCTCAAAAATTGTATGCATCATAAGAGTACTTAGAAGAAACATGCATAGGGAAAGATTGGGGCATTAAGAAGATTTGGGAAAAGTGGGGGCAAAGAAAGGAAAAGGGAGTGGGGGAACTATCGATAACACTAAGATTGACTTCAAGAAATAGGGGGGAACTTAATAGAATAATCTTTCCCCTATAAAGATACACATGGGAAGGGGAGGGGAAGAACACTCATATGAGAAGGAGAGGAAGAGAGCATGAAGTGGAATTACTTAAACCTTACTCTCAGTAAAATCAAATCTGAGAGGGAAGAACATCTAGATCCAGTGGGATCCTGAATTCTATCTCATCCAACAGGGCAAGAAAGAAAAGAAAATTAAGGAGGGGGACAGGGGAGGGAGTATAAAAAGGGAGCAGAACCAGGAAAACGTACACAGACACTTATACACTGTGGTACAATCGAAGGTAATGGACTTTTCCATTATTGTCAATGCAATGTCCCTGAACAATCTGCAGGGATCTAAAAAATACTATCCACAAGCAGAGGATAAACTGTGGGAGTAAAAACACCGATGAAAAGCAACTGCTTGACTACAGGGGTTGAGGGGACATGACTGGGGAGAAACTCTAAATGAACACTCTAATGCAAATACCAACAACAGGGAAATGGGTTCGAGTCAAGAACACATGTAATACCCAGTGGAATCGTGGGTCGGCTATGGGAGAGGGAAAGGTGGAGGGAGGAAAAGAAAATGATCTTTGTTTCCAGTGAATAATGTTTGGAAATGACCAAATAAAATAATGTTTAAAATAAATTAAAAAAAAAAAGAAATACTTGGTGTAGGGAGTCATTCTATATGGAAAAAATATTTTCCTTTACTAGGTAATTTTCTTTCTTTTTCTCATCCTTCCATTAAATTTATAGATTTTATTAAATCGTATAATCTCAGAGCAGGAAGATTCCTCAGAGGCCATCTAGCCTAATTTGCGCCCAAAAGATCCCCTCTAAAACATCTTGAAAGTCATGACACCAGGTATACAAAATCTATGGACTCCCAAAGCAGCCTCTTCTATTTTTAGATAGATCACAATTTGTCAGAACACTTGTTCTTACATTAAAACTAAATCTACCTCTGACACTTACACCTTCAGAATTTATAAGGTGAGATATAGGAATCATATAGAAGATAACATGGATTAGTTATTATCTCTACCTGTGAAAACAGTACCTACATCATGGACCTATTTAAGTTCTAACGACTAAGAAATTTTTGAGATGAAGTAAAGGTCAAGTAACTTCTCTCTATAAACAAGAAACCTTTTTTAAAAGTAGCCAGTTTCTATCAGATTTATGGATAAAAGAGGAATTTATGAGTCAACAAAAGATAGAGAGCACTGTGAAATATAAAATGGATAATTCTACATACATTAAATTGAAAATTTTTGGTACAAATAAACTCTGTCAAGATTAGAAAGAATGCAGAACACTTAGGTAAACATTTTATATACAGCCCCTCAGATCTCATATCTAAAAAATATAGTGAACTTTCTCAAATTCATAAGAATAAGAGCCATAACCCAAATGATAAATGGGCAAGAGATATGAATAGACAATTTTCAGATGAAGAAATCAAAGCCATATATATGTTTAAGGAAAATGTTCCACATCACTACTGATCAGAGAAATGCAAGCCAAAACTTTGAAATATTACCTTACAATCAGCAGACTGGCTAGAATGACAAAAGGGCAAAATTACAAAAGTTTAAAGTAATGTGGGAAAATGGGGACATTGATGCACTATTGATGGAGCTATGAACTGATCTAACCATTTTGAAGAGCAATTTGGAATTGAGTCCAGAGTTATAAAATGTTGTACACCCTGTTACCCAAGGAGATCAGGGAAAGAGAAAAAGAATTCTTAAGTTCCAAAATATGTATAGCAGCTCTCTTTGTGGCAGCAAAGAATTGCAAACTCTGAGGATGCCTGCCCTTCAATAGGGGAATGGCTGAACAAATTGTGGTTTATGATTGTGATAGAACACTACTGTTCCATAAGAAACAATGAACAGATTGATTTTTTTAAAAACCTGGGAAAAACTATATGATATAATGAATAGCAAAAAGAGTAGAACCAGAAGAATATTATACACAGTCACAGAGCTAATATTGGAAGAAAATACTGAGAATGTTATTTCCACAAAATGAACAGAAAGATAAAATATGAAAGACAATTTATACAAACATGTTGGCCTCCCTGCCAATATCCTATATGATATGGGGAGGGCGGGGAGTGGTTGGGACACTTGTGAATGGAATCTATTGAATAGATTATCAAGAAAAGTAAGTTAAACATACAGCAGATTTGTGACTTCATTTGTATGATATCTTCTTTTTATTTATATATGAAAATGCTTATTTTGTTTGGATTTGTAAACAGTTGGAATAATCACAATTAAAATTTTGAAAATAAATTAATAAATAAAAAGTAGTTAGTTGTCCCAACAATTGTCTTAGTGTTTTAAAGACAAAATCTGGGCCTTTTTAATGAATTAAATGACAGAGAAGGAAACATTTTTCGCATATAGAGTTCACATTTGTCATGAACCAGTAATTAAATTATAAACATTTGGAGGATAAACACTGGAAAAGATTCTTGGAACTAAACTGGATGACAGACAGTAACAGACAGAAGAAAATAAAAACAAAGCATGGGCATGAGAAAAAATGAAATCTATACTCAAATCAAGTGGAAATAAATGTCTTTTAAAAGCTTTATGGGTAAAATATGATTTCAAATTTTGAAGTCCTTTTTAGTATGTAAAGTGCTTTGGGAATGCATTATATACTTAACAATTTACATAAACTTTAATGCTAGTATCAGTATCACAGGGAAATAAATAATATTACAACTAGAATCATTTCAACATTTATTTTAAAAAGGAAAAAGAAAACCAAAGACTCCATTATTAATTTAAATATTCCCAAATGACTACCAAACTGTAATAATTAATAAAAAAGCATTATTAATTTTCATAGTTGATATTATTTTTTCCTGTTGATATCTAAAACATACTCCTTTGCCATTCTATGAAAAAGATTGAAAATAATCATAGGTAGCGTTGGTTAATTTTCATTAAAATTATTTATTTATAATATATTACTACAAGTTCTCATAGTGATGATGAATGAATGCCTACTACTCATAGTTTCTGCAATATAAAGCTGAAAATACCTTTGTTTCTGAAGTGAAAAAAAAAATTGTTTAAATATGCTTAAATTACCTTCGTTCTAATCTGGACCTTGCATAAGGACCTGTCTCACCAATAACAAAAAATAAAAGTTTGTAAACTCTTATTCAAGTATTTGAAAGCCTAGGAAATAAATAAATAATATACAAACACACATCATATGTAATACATCCTTACAATAGGGATCCCCTAAGTCTCTGAGTGTTGTCTCTTTCTCATCTATTTATATACCCTCTCCATGGTCACCACATACATCAGCTACCATTATTTCAATTGCCATCTCTTTGGAGATGATTCCTAGATCAGAGCTATCATATTTCTAACAGGGAAAGACTCAGAGAATCTTAATCTCTTCACTGAATTCCAGTTCCTTATCTCTATCAGATAGATACAACTGGATGTCCCATAGACATTTCCAAAGCAACACATCCAAAATGGAACTCCATCCTATAAGTATATGACTCCTTGAAATTCTAGTTTCATTTCAAGGTACCATAATCCTCCAAAACATACCAATTGTGCAATCTTGACATTATCTTCTTTAGAAAGTGGTTTTTGATAGATTCTAGATTATGTCTTCTCATATATATGTCCACTTGTCCTCACAGTGTTTCACTATGTTCATATACATTTGGTAAACTGTGATTTGGCAAGTGATTTAAATAAAATATTTGCTTACCAAAAAAAAAAAAAGAAGGTAGATACACTTCCCAATGTACTTATTATGGGACAATGAAATCCATCATTTTCAAATGCTGACATTGAAATCTGAATAAAATTCGATTGAGCTGTAAAGTTTTGTTTAAAATATTTCTGGACAAAAAAACCTGATATCAGAAATGAAATTTCCTTTCTTACTTCCAATATTCAACCAAATGCCAGATTTTTTCATTCTACCTCCATAATATTATACATTCATTCCATTTTCTCCACTCACCTGGTCATCATATTGGATCTGAACCGTAACATTTCGACAACTTCCTAAATGGCTTTCTAGTTTCTAGTCTGTCTCTTCTCCAGTTCACTATCCACACAAATGCCAAAATAATCTTTTAAAACAATAAGAAGTATGCGTATGTCATTTCTCCACTGGCTGTACTCGGCCTTCTCCATAATGCCCTTGAAATCTCTTCAGATCACTTCACCCCAGAATTCCCACCATATTAATACTCTCCAACCCTTCTATCCTTTCTCTTATTGGATAACTCCTCCCAGAACTTAAAATTCTGGCTACACCATCGCTTCATTTCTCACTAGACTACAATCTAGACTTTTCCCATACTTCTTGGTATTATTCTCATCTCTCTTTTCAGTGTTATCTTTCCCTCAAAAGAATGTAAGCTCCGGGAGGGCAAGACATGCCTTTCTTTTTGCTTATATTGGTATTCCTAGCACTTAGTTATAAAGCAAATTCCTAAAAAAATGCTTGCTGACTGAGTTTCATTAGCTCCCTACTGACTCTAGGTAAAAATAATAAATAAATAAAATAATATATATGTATACATATATATGTATATATATAGTTCAAGCCTATCTTTACATTTTATTTCACATTATATATAACAAAATGTACTAATCAAACTTAGCTGTTCATAGCACTATCTCCATTCTCTGCTTGAAATGAACTCTTTCCCCACACTGATGTTAGAATCTGTAGCTTCCCTTAATCTTATATGCTACCCCTACAGAGAAACTTTTATTATTTTATTATTCTAAATGTCTGTGCTCTTTCATTTTTCAAATAATGATATAAGATTTTAAGTATGTGTACAACATCACACACAACTTTCCTGTTGTATCCATTCCTCTAATAGAACATATGTTCCATGTTTCTTTTCTTTTTTTTTTTAAATAATAACCCTTACTTTCCGTCTTGGAGTCAATACTGTGTATTGGCTCCAAGGCAGAAGAGTGGTAAGGGCTAGGCAATGGGGGTCAAGTGACTTGCCCAGGGTCACACAGCTGGGAAGTGGCTGAGGCCAGATTTGAACCTAGGACCTCCCATCTCTAGGCCTGGCTCTCAATCCACTGAGCTACCCAGCTGCCCCCATGTTCCATGTTTCTTGAAGGCAGAGACTGTTTATTGTGCTTTCTAGCTTCAATATCTAAACACAGTGTCTTACACATATTAGGAATAATGCAAGACCGGATTAGATATATAAGAAGATATATTTCAAATGATAAAATTCACTTTTAAAAATGACAGCCTCATACAAGTATATCAAGCTCCTCTAGCCATACTATTTCCCCACATGTACGTTTTATGTCAAAAGTAGCAAAAGTATAAAAAGTATAAAGTCTCTAAATTTCAAAATCTTATCTTGACCTCTTCCTGCATTTCTACATCTTGCTGACATAATTTTATCAATCCTTCAATATCATATTTTCTGCCATCTAACATTTCCTTTCCATTTCTATAGATAACACCACGTATAAGATCCTCCAACCATCCTACACCAATGCTGGATTTGCCTTTCTAAAACCTTTAAAGCTCAAATAAGATATCATATCCTCCCCAACTGATTCATTAGTTCACATTTTTTCCTCTCTCCCTTCAAATATCTTTGTTTTATTTATCAAGGTAAATATTTTTTTATGTTCCCCATTCCCCTAGTAGATGGTGAGATTTTTGAGGGCAGAATTTAACTTTTTACCTAATTCTGACTCAGTTTCCATTTGAGTTCAATAGCACTGCTCTAGACAATACTGTTTGCAGATGACATTATGCTGAATGCATCAAGCTCTAGAATATTGAAATCTACCAGATTAAGTAGAAGAATATGGCCTAACTATCTCTAAGAAAAATTCCAAGTGATTGAAGAATGCCTATTGTCCATCTGTGCTTGAATGTGCTTGAATGGACTGCCTACAGAGCTGGTCTACTTGTATTTTTGTCCTGGACAGATACTGAAAATAAATAATGAATTTAGCCCAGAATTGAACACAAAAGAAAGCAGGCTAAGCTGTCTTTGGGAAATTGCAAAGTTCTTTCAATGACCTCAAATTTGCTTCTGCCAGAAATGACTGCCCATTTTTTTTTAACATAAATATTATTTCTATGTTGTGATATAGTCACCAGTAGTAGAACATTCTTCTCTGAATAACTATAAATGAATGTCATCCAGAGAGCAATGGAGTGGCCCAGAATAAAGACAGGCAGGCAACAATAAATAATTGCAAAGGATAAATATGTAATGTGTAGCGAGCAAGAGGACTGTCTACAGAAACTTCATATGCTCTATTGTTATCATCATAATACCAAACGAAAGCAAAATAGACTGTCAACAGATAGGATAGGGGACTAGCTAGGTAGCTCAGTGGAAAAACAGCTGGGTCTGGAGAGAAGAGGTCCTGGAATCAAATCCAGACTCAGATACTTCCTAGCTATGTGACCCTGGACAAGTCAACTCCCACTGTCTACCCCTTACTGCTCTTCTGCCTTAGAACTAAGAGTATTGATACTAAGATGGAAGGTAAAGGTTTAAAAAAAAAAACGTATGGGTAGACCCCTGTTACTAACTTATGAGAACATGAATAAGAGTCACATAGGATGAACAATCTTGAATAGATCTCTGCCTGTAACATTGAAGGCATCCAATAGTTCAAAGATCTATTTGAGTATCTAAGTATTCATACCAAATCCCTAGAATTTTAAATTATTTCCCTGTCATGAACACACACATCTACAAAAATAAAATTAAGATTATAAGCCTTCTAATTGCCTCTAAAGAGTTTTACAAATTCTAATTTCTTGTTGAACTAATCAGAACTCAAATCTTTAAAACACTTTCTCAGGTTTCCTTGGCCTGGTTCGCTTTCATTAACTCCTACTCCTCAGACCACCTTATTTCCAGAATAAAAATTACTTGATAATTTCTAAAATCTTACTTTCTAGATGACATTAAATCCAATTTGTTGTACAATCATGGACATTTCATAAAATTATTTTATTTTACAAATGGAAGAAACCTTGAAAGGTCATTTAGTCCAATTTTTAAACTTTAAAAGTTCAATTTACCTTTTTCTTTAGCTTTTTATCCTAAGGAAAACACAAAAAAATATAGAATAGAAATTTGCTATAATACCACATCCAAACTATATTCAAATAGCAAATTCAATATCAGTTGATAATTGTGGGGTGAGGAATAGAGGACTACCCATAAAAAATTCAGCAATTTGGGGTAGGAACAGCCAAAATACTCTTCTTTCTCCTTCTATATTCCAAAATACTTACACTTAATAATCCTTAACCATTAAATAAAAACAAAGATGTTGCCTCATTATAATAAATGTATTTTTTAAAAGCCGCTAAAAATGTATTTCTACCTTAGGTGGCTATTTCATTTCTCGATCCTTTGGGTTACAAAAGTGTTACTTCTTTAAATGATTATAACAATTGTATAATTCTCTGCTTTAGTAACTTAAATTGCAAGACAAATTAATGAATTAGTATATTAAAAAACTTAATAAATTGTTAAGTACTATGTGACACTGTGCTAGTTCTTTACAGTATACTTTAATTACATTGTGTGTGTATGAGAGAGAGAAAAGAAAGGAGGGAAAGGGAGGAGAGAGAGTGAGAGAAAATTCAGTGACAAGCACATAATAAGCATTAGGTAACTATGTAGGTGGCAAGGCACTCAAGAGTTCTAGACCTAACCTCAGGAAGATGTTTTCAAATCCTGATTCAAACACTTAGAAGGTGTGTGACCCTGGGGAAAAGTCACTAAAACTCTAATCTGCCTCAGTTTCCTATCTGTAACAAAAGTACTCTGGGACTTTTCCACAATCCTCAGGAAGCTTATTACTGAGACAAACTAATCATCCAGTAAGATCAAGATACTCCAGCGCATCATTACTCTGCCTCTCTGATTGGAGAGAGGGTCAATCGACGACAAACTTCTATATAAAGAAACTTTGGGCCAAATATGTCCTCATTTTTCACTTGGGTGCCTTATATCGGGGCTACTCTGACTCATGTTTCCAATAAGACCCCGGGTTTGGTACTCTTTTTCCTCTTTCAGCATCTTTTGGGGTTCTATCTTCTCCCATTAGATTTTAAGCTCCTTGAATGTTGGGACTGGCTTTTTTTTTGTTTTTGTTATTGTTGTTTCTCTCCCCTTTCCTATTTGTACCCCTGGGACTTCTTAGAGTGCCTCCACACAAGAGGCATTTAATAAGTGTTTTCTATCATTGACCAGAATAACACCTACCTGCCTAGGTTGGTGGATCAAACGGGGTATATGTAAAGCGCTTTGCAAACCTTAAAGCGCTACATAAATGCTAGCTTTTATTTAGTATCAATAATTAGTGCTTGCTAACTGGGTGACAAAAGGATCCTTCTCTGTTCTCCCTCACCTGCATGTTCCTCAGCAGCTGGAAGATCTCCATAGTGCGATACACAATGTCCTGCACGGTTTCCTGGCCAATCCGGCAGAGGGATGCCGTGTTCACCTCGCGGGCAGCTTGGGCTTGGGGTCCGGTAAAGGCTCCGGGAGGCATTCCCGCCGCAGCTAAAGGCGGAGTGGACATGTTGACCCCCGCGTGCCCAAGAATACGGAGGAGTCCGGGGAGAAACGGGCGGGGGAAGAGGAAGGGAGGTAGGACGGAAAGCGACGAGGCCCACGCCGCACAGTGCCGCCAGGAGGAACGCTTCGCTTTATTAAAGGACGGGGCCAGGCTCCGAGGAAAGGTCTAGCCTGGGGGCCTTCCTCCCCTTTGGGGCACTAGGCTAAGCCACCGAGAGGTGCACGTGGGCTGGAAGATCAAACTGGGTGGGAGAGTCCAAAGCAATTCAAATACCATTCAGCACCAAGCAATTTCAAAACCGTCCCCTCAACTTCCGCTCTTTTCGGACGCTAACGTCCCCTGACGTCATCACGCCGCAGCGGGGCCTGCGTTCTACGTGTTTTAAGAGACACTGACTTGGACCTCCAGAAAGGATGTAGCTTTAGATGGTCTCAGATTCTTCAAGAGGGTGGGTGCCCAGTGTATTTGAGCAAGGGCTGACTCTAAGGGGACTCATGGGGATCAGTGCCTGGGAGAATTAATAAATCAATAAGCATTTATTAAGCGCTTACTATATGTAACAGAGAAGACGATAGGAAAAATTGAAGAAACTGAGGCAGACCGAAGTCAGATTTGAGCTCTAGTGTTTCTGACTCCAGGACCATCACTCTGGCCGTCTATCCATAGGGAGCCAAAAAGACACAAAATCATTATAAGTACCACTGGTATCACTACAATATAGGAGCTCAAATTCTAGTCTTGCATTATGGACCAAGTCACCTTTTATAATATGCCCAAAGTGCAACTGCCAGTGATTGGATACAAAACACTAATTTGAGAACTAAATGTGATCAGGCAGCAAGGCACTGAGAACTGACAGTAAAGCCCAGGACCTGGGTCTAAATTTCACTACTTGTGTGAGCTGGAGCATATAATTTCCTATTTCAGGGCATCCATTTTCTTATTTGTAAAACAAAGAAATTGGTAGAGGTGGCCTCTGAGGTACTTTCAGACTGAATCTGGAATTCTGAATTTAGAATTGGAAAGAACATAGGAACAACATTTGTTTTTTTAAAATCTGACTCAATTTACAAGCCATTTATTTTTGTCTCACTGTTCTCCATTAAGCAAACAAAAACAAAATCCTATCACAAATATAAATTATGAAAACAAAATAAATTCCCACATTGGCTACATGCAAAACATATATCTTTTTTCTGCATCTTGAGTCCTTAACATTTTTGTCAAGGAAGTGAATATGAATCATCTGTCTTCTGGAAGCATGATTGGTCATTGCATTGATCTGAATTCTTAAGTCTTTAAAATTTTACCTTTACGTTGTAGTTATTGTATAAATTGTTTTCCTAGTCCTACTCGCTTCACACTGCATAGTTCATACAAGTATTTTCAAGTTTCCCTGAAATTGTCCCCTTCATTTCCTTTGGTACAAAAGTATTTCATTACATTTATATACAATAATTTTTCAACTTTTCCCTAATTAAGGAGCACTCCCCCCCCCCAATTCCCCATTCATTGCCTCTACAAAAAGAGCTCTTTTACATATTTTTGCATATGAGTTCTTTTTCCCTTTCTCTCATGTCTTTGAAATATCCTGGTAGTATTTCTGAGTCAAAGGATAGGCATAATTTAATGACTTTCTGTGTATTTATATGGCTATTTTCCCACAGTCCATCCAACATTTATCATTTTCCCTTTTCTGATCAACCTTGCACAACTGAGACCCACACCATTTTACAGCTGAATAAACTGAGACTTCAAGATATTATGACATGCCCAATTTACAGAGGTAGTAAATGGTAGAGGTGGGATTTGAAGCAATATCTAATAATTAAAAAGCAACCTATATGTCAGACTTTACACTTTACAGAGTCATCTGACAATAGCTAGATGAGTTTTTTTTTAAATAATATTTTAAGCCTGTTTTACAGATAAATTTAATCTAGAAAGCTGAAGTTATAGGCCCAAGGTCATGAAGTAATAATAACTAGCATTATATATCATTTTTAAAGTTTTTCATTAATATCATTTTATCCTTATAATATCCTGGGGAGGCAGGGCTCTAATTACAGCCCTCCCATGTTATAGTTGGGAAAACTGAGGCAGGCAGAAGTTAAGTTATTTTCTCAAGGCTGTACAGCTAGTAAGTGTTTGTGGCAGGATTTGAACTCAAGTCTTCCTGAATTCAGATCCCATGCTTAATTCACTAAGCCACCTAGATGACACTTTATTGTGAGGTGTTTGCTTATGAGGTTAAAATACATGCTGATGATAGTATATTTTCACAAACATACACACATGTAGCTTGAATATTAAGAATAGGAATGGACCTTGAGGATTACTGTGCCCATCTTAATTTTACAGATAATTTACCTTATATTTCCATTACACTTTGTGACAGAGGCTGGCACTAAAGAAAAAGTGCCAGGCTGAAGAGTGTGTGAAACTAATCACCTTGACAGGGGAGGGGCCTCAAGGGATTGGAATCTTGAGGAGGTGGTCTCTCAGTCTTGAGAAACTGAGGACAAAAGGTGGGGAAAAGACTTACTCCTGAGGATTACCCACTTTTCCTGCTGGTGACTGGAAATCTTTCCCCACCAACACTTTGTAATTGAAGGGACTTTCTGAAGCAGACTTTACCTCAGGTCCTGTTGCCCAGGGGTGAGTCAACCTGACTTTCTCTCAGGGGACTTAGGCTGACCCCCCCTTTGAGAAGGGGGGGTCTCCTCTCTTTCCCACTCTCAATACTGAAAGTCTTAAACCCCTCCTTTATAATTAACCCTCCCTTATAATACAACTTCAAAATCTGCTTTAGTATTATCAAATCATAAACATAAATAAAATAACTATGAACTTGGATATTTTGCCCTAGAGTGATAGAATAAAGAGGTAACAGGTGCCAGTGCTCTTTATACATACTGCTTATTCAAACCTTCTACCAATGCAAGCTTCCTGAGGAGTCCTCATTTCTGTGTCAGTCTCTCCAGCACCTTGGCCAGTGCTTGGCACACAGAAGATGCTTAAAATGCTTGTTAAAAGAATAAATGGGTGGATGAATATAATCCGAAGCCCAAGTAAAATAAGTTTGGGAAATAAAAGAACATAAAATTTAAACTCAGGTGGTAACAAAAGAACTGCACTCATTACCCTGAGAAAAAGCATCTCTCTCTCTCCCTCTCTCCTCTCTCTCTCTCTCTCTCTCTCTCTCTCTCTCTCTCTCTCTCTCTCTCTCTCTCTCTCTCTCTCTCTCTCTCTCTCTCTCTCTCTCTCTCTCCTCTCTCTCTCTCTCTCTCTCGTTCACTACTCTCTCTCTCTCTCCTCCTCTCCTCTCTCTCTCTTCTCTCTCTCTCTCTCTCTGTCTTTTAAGATTAAGCTAAAAAAAGAAAAAAGCACCCTTGAAGCCTTTCCAGAAGTACTCCCACCTGGCTCTTAACTATCCCAGCAAGTTTCTCTAACATTTATGTAAATCCTCAAGATTGTGCTTGTTTGAAAGTGTTATTATTTGTTTCTGCTTATGCAGTATGATAATTGTACTTTCTCACAGGAGAATGCGCACACATATAATCATAGAGTTAGGAATGAATGAAGCTTAAAAGTTGATCTAGTCCAATCCCCTCATTTTACAAATAATAGCTTGCTAAATATTTACATAGTGATTCACAGTTTACAAAGTGCTTTCTGCACAACAATCCTGTAAGGTACTATAAGTATTCTTCATATTTTATAGATAAGAAAACTCACCTCAGAGGAATATGGTCAGTTACTTTTTTTTAACCCTTCTTTTCCGCCTTAGAATCAATACTATGTATAGTTCTGAGGCAGAAAAGTGGTAAGTTTCTTTTCAAGAAAAGTTTGGTTTAAGTGACTTGTTCAGGGTCACATAGGAGGTATCTGAGGTCAAATTTGAACTCAATACCTCTCATCTCCAAGCTTGGCTCTCTATTCTCTGAGCCATCTCATTGCCCCTTAAGTCAGTTACTTACAGGAAAACTGAAACCCAGAGAGGTGGAAATGACAAAATACAGTACTGAACTCCTCATTCCCCACTGCAGCCATCTACATTTTCCTTAAGCTTCCTGCATTACACCTTCTTTCTCTCCCAGCAGAATACCTTCTTCAATGAGAAATAGAGAAATCCTGTCATGATCCCTTTCCTACTACTCTACTTATAATTCATCTTGATCAACTCCCTCCCCCCCACCCTGCCCATTTTATCCTTTGTCCTAGTCTAGGAAGAGATTCTTTTATTTGCCAACTTGTGCTTCTTATCCCATTCCCTTTTTCATCTTCCAGAAAGCTTGCTCCTTTGATTAATCTTGATCTTAAATCTTCAGTTTCACATCTTCAGTATCTCCTTATCTTTGGTCTCTTCCATATTGCCTTCAATATATAACCAGGTTTCTTCTCTCCTTAAGAAAACATTCATTTGACCTTTCTATTCCTCGAGCTACCCTCACATCTTTATCCCTACTTCTATATTTCCTTGTTTATTATTAGCCTCTTATAACCTGAGTTTCAACCTCATCAGATGACTAAAACTACTCCCTCCAAAATTGCTAAATATTCTCCCAAATGTGAAATCTGATGGCCTTTTCTTAATTCTAATACTTTTAAAAATTATTTTTAGCTTTGATACCATTGCCCAACTCACTGTCCCTAACCTCACTTAGCCACTTGATTGCCACACCTTTTACATTTTTACCTCCCCATATCTGATCCACTATATGCTACCAAAGTGATTTTCCCAAAGTATATACTCATGACATTCTCCTACTCATTACATCCCAATTGCTCCTTATTGCTTCTAAGATAAAATATAAACTCCTTTATTTAGCTTGTACATGTATCTTTGGGGCCAAAAGAGAATGAGGTAGGTCACTCAGGATTAAAGGTGAACAAGTGAGCTGTCTTGATTTTTTAAAAGACATAAGAGCACAGTTTGTTTCTTTTAACTATAGGCCAGAAAATTTGAGTTTGATTTCTGGGGGAAATCAATGATGTGATTAAAATGAGTTTCTGAGCCATTATAAAAGGAAAGAGCTGATCACAAAGAACCAGTATAGTTTCATGCAGAATAGATATTATTACCATTTTTGACAGTTACTAGATCAAGGGAATTCCATAAGAACAGTATTCCTGGATTTCAACAAGGCATTTCACAATGTAAAATGGTTTGTAAATTTTGTGCAGCAATACCTTTTCTTTTTGTTACTAAAAAATTATCACTCTTCCCCCACTTTTCCCAAGAAAATCAATAAAAATATTTTAGTACATATTTTCTTCAAATAAAGCAAGTTTCATAACACAAAAAACTTGAGCATAGTAAAATAATGTAACATGACATTAAATTATTTAAAGTTTAAAATATAAAATAGAATAACAATAATTACCATAATGAATATGCTGAGTGGATTTGGTTTGAGTACAGAGTTTCTCAAAATGTGCCATTTTTTATATTGCTACTTGTAATTTTTTTGAGTCACTAATCAAGATGGATTACTTTGTCTTTATTATAATAGTTACATCAGAAAACCATGTCTCACAAAACAATGTTACAAATTGAATTAAAATTTGTTATCCCTTTGCTTCATAAACTAGAGAACTCTTTCTTTGTCTATAGTCAAAGATAGGATTTTCGGGATCGAACATCCAATGTGCTTGCCATAAGACAAGTCTATTAACCATTCCTGTTCAGATGGTCTAAGATGACAAATGTTTCACATTTGTCCATAGAAAACAATATCTTTAATCCTATTTAGAAATATTTTGACAACTGAAATAAAATGAGAATTGCTTCTGCCGATCAATAAAGGGGTTAATAATTTCTGTCTTCTCCTTTATTTTAGAGAAATTATGTTCTAAATTGGAAAAGCAATTTTTAAAATTCTGTCTTTTTCATAATACAGTCTCATTACATGTCTGCCTCCAAATATGAATTTAAGGACCTTGCACTGATCTGTGTGGAATTTAGTACTCCATTTTTCAATAATTCTCACCAAATTCTGGAAGTTCAGAAGGAAATTTCTATTCTAAAATTGCATCATTGTTATTATTGGCAATAAAAATAATGATTTCTTCTTGTAGCTCAAATATCCCTCTAAGTACTTTGACATGAGAATTCTATCCTCATATTATTAAAATATTCAAGATTTCCTTTTAATGTACTCATTAAAAAGTTTATTATTATTGTCACAACTTGAATTATATATATATAGTGCCATAGTCATTTTTTGAAACAGATGATTGTCTGAATCATGCAATGTATCTAGATTGCATGAAGGGCCACATTATAAAGCAGTGCTTATATAGATTTGCATGTCTTCCTGACATTGACTGAGTTCTGTCAATGCTCAAGCCCCAATCTAATTTTCCCACATTATGTCATTTTGATTTTTAAAAATCTGTCAATTCTTATAGAAAATCTCTCTTCATCTGGCATTGCCACCATAGATCTTCCAAGTAACAGATCTCTAAACATTGATTTCAGCAACATGTCATACATATGTAATCAGATTAGAATTTTAACCACTTGCCTTGTTTTCATCTATTTACTACACAAAATAAGATTTTTGTTTCTCAATTGATCAATAACATTTGAAGATGCTTTATAAATGATTATCGAAGCTCTATTTCAACAATATCAGAGGCTATATTTAATAGTAACATTTTGTTGAGATGTAGCTTTTTGAATATAATAATTCTGCAAGCAATGATTCAAGCCACATTTTTGATGGCACAGATATGGTTCTTGAAAAAGTTTGTTTTTGCTTATTAAAAGTATATAATTTTCTCAAGAAAAGTTCTCTTGTCTGCCAACATGTTTTGAATATACTCCTTCAAGATTGCATTTCATTGTGTTAGGTTTCATGGTATCTACAAATAGTAGCACAGCTGAATTAGCCCCACTACATGGCAACAATTCAAATTAGCCTTATTTGATTTCATAGATTTTTTTTCTTAAAAAAGAACAAAGGTAAGTTCTCTCACACATTTTAATTCTACATTTGATACCAAGCACCTTTCCAAATGAATGATTCAGTGAGAATTTAGCATTTGTGTTAGTAAAAAGAAAATATGTATGTATACATATATATACATACATACATATGTATATATATATATATATATATAATATGTGTCCAAATGAGAATTATTAAAGGATATTCTGTATAGTTGATGGTGGGAAGCCGTCAGGATGGATTTGGAAGGAAAAGGGTGGATAGGTACTGCAAATCTCCAAATCATAATCAAGGGCAATTTGTGTGGGCATGTGGAGGAAGTAATTGGTAAGGTAGAATAGTAGCATCCATAGCATTACCAAAGATGGGGTCTGAATTATTTCCTTTATTCAACAGAAGTCCATCTCTGGCTGTGATAATTTTCTTCATTACCAAAGAGATTCTAGGGGTAGTGAATGGTGAAAAAACAAGATATCATTTGTTACCTCTGTTAATAAATACATACTTTGAGGTCTTAGTGTTTTGTAATTAATTTAAGGGTGAAGGAAGGACAGAAGAAAGTCTGATTCATTCCATGATGAAATTTGAGCCTGTCTTCATTAAGTTAGAAGCCATTTTCATGGTCTTGTTTTGGCTCTGAAAACATCCCCAAAACCCAGAAACTCATCCCTCAAAAATGTGGCTATTAAAAACAAATAATGACACTACATGGGACAAAGCTGACATTAAGTTTCTTCTTGGTTTGAATTTCTTTTTTTTTTTCGGGGAGAAAATGAGTATTTAATGAAATAGAGGATTTTCAAACACTCTTGATGAAAAGACCAGAGATGAACAGAAAATTTTATGTCCAAATATAGATGCAAAAGAAACATAAAAAAGGAAGCAGGAAAGAAAAACTTAACACATTCAGTAACACATTTATGGCCTAGCTCATTATTGTCTGTGCCAGTGTCTGAGTAAGATATATTTGTACTGATGAACCAGATCATCATTGAGTCTGGACAACAAATATCTATTTGGTTTTCCCAATGTGGATAGTTAGGTCTAATTTTGATTATGAATCTCATTTAGGAGGCTCTGCAATGTTTTTAACATTTGTGTTTAAAAATTTTGAGTTCCAAATTCTCTTACTCTCCTCACCCTGAAAAGGCAAGTAATTTGATATAGGTTACTCATGTGAAGTAATGCATAACATTTCTATATTGGCCATGTTGCAAAAGAAAATGCAGACCAAACATAACTGCCCCCATCCCCAGAATAGTTTTTAAAAGTATGCTTCAATCTGCAATTAGATTCTATAAATTCTTCCTCTATAGGAGGTATGAAGATGGGATTAACTCTCCCCAGTCCATTTTTAGATTTAAACACCAGAAGAGTACACACCTCACTTACACTTGAGTGGTGAGGTCTGTGACCCATGTGTGCAATAGTGGGTGATGAATCAGAATCGACTGACTGCCCCCTGGGCAGTCCTAAGAAAAGCTTTAGCTGTAATTGGTACATGTAAAATAGAAGGAATTCATAGGAAGTGATGAAAAGGAATTGTCTTTAAAAATGCCAAGAACTTCCTGTGAAGTCATCTTTTGCCTTGAACTTGATCTTGAAGGAGCTCCAACTTGGGATCTCAGTCTGCTCTTGGATTTTTCCCTTAGAACTACCATGTGGGGTAAGTGAAAAAGGCTGCCTCCTTTACTGGATTTTTTTTCCATTTGAATAAGTTTATTTAGTCAATTTAGAACATTATTCCTTGGTTATAATAATCACATTATTTCCTTCCTTCCCCTCCACCCACTCTTCCCACAGCCAACACTCAATTTCATTGAGTATTATATGTGTCCTTGATCAGAACCCATTTCCATATTGTTGTTTACACTAGGATGTTCATTTATTCTAATCCACTCTGCTATTTGCTTGAGTTTTATGGGTGAGTTCATTCCATTCGCATTCAGAGTTATGATTACTAGCTGTGTATTTCCCAGGATTTTGATTTCTACTCCTGGTCCTGCCTTTTCTTTTTTCACTATTTCCTTCTACACCAATTTTTGTTTATAATCAGTCCCCCTAGTTCCCACCCTTCTTCCTTTACTACCCCTCCCTTCTTACTCCCCACCCTTATTTTCCCTGTAGTCTTTTTAAAATTGCCCCCCCCAACTTCTTCCTCCCTTTTACTGCTTCCCTCCCCACCAGTCCATTTGTTACCCTTCTACTCCCCTATAGGGTGCAAATCTATTCTCTGCCCCAATGGGTTGGATTGTTCTTCCCTCTTTGGGTCAGTTTCAAATCATGTAAGAGCTGAGTATTTCCTATCTCTAACCTCTTTACCCTTCTGGTGTATCGATGTTCTCCCCCCTCCCAACATGAGCTTCTTTGTGACATATAAATTTACCCCCATTTGTTTCTTTTCCCATTTCTTTTAGTATTAACTTAACCTCTTTTTATCTCTAGTTGTATCTATCTATCGATCTATCTACATCGATAGATAGATAGATAGATATACATACATACATGTATATGTATTTTTATGCATGCATATATCTATATACCTATTTATGTCTTGTCCTTTCATCCAATACAGTTTGTCACTGTTCCCTCTAAGTATAATTTTTCTAGCTGCCCAGGTGATAGCAAAAGTTTTTAAGTTACCAATGACCTCTTTTCTTATAGGGATACATATCATTTTAACTTATTGAATCTCTTAAAATTTTTTTTGTTGTTGTTTTGTTTTGTTTTGTTTTCCTGCTTTTTTAAATTACCTTTTGATGATTCTCTTGAGTTCTATGCTTGGACATCAAATTTTCTGTTCAGGTCTGGTCCTTTCTTTATGAATGCTTGGAATTCATCTATTTTGTTGAATGACCATACTTTCCCCTGTAAGAATATATTCAGTTTTTCTGATTAGTTAATTCTTGGTTGTAGACATAGTTCCCTTGCTTTTCAGAATATCATATTCCATGCCTTTAGGTCCTTCAGTGTGGATGCAGCCAGAGCCTGCGTTATCTTCACTGTGGTTCCATGGTATCTGAATGACTTTTTCTTGGCAGCTTGTAATATCTTTTCTTTAGTCTGATAGTTCTTGAATTTGACTGTAACATTCCTGGGTGTTATCAGTTGGGGATTAAATACAGGAGGTGATCTGTGGATTCTTTCAATCTCCAATTTCCCCTCTTGTTCTAGGATATCAGGGCAGTTTTCCTGAATAATTTCTTGTAGTATTATGTGCAGGCTTTTTCTTTTGTCATGGTCTTCTTGTAGACCAATGATTCTTAAATTGTCTCTTCTCGAACAGTTTTCTAAATCGTCTGTTTTGTGAATGAAATGCTTCATATTTTCCTCAATTTTTTCATTCTTTTCATTTTGTTTTATAGTGTCCTGCTGCCTTGTGAGGTCACTTAATTCCAGTTGTTGTATTCTGGTTCTTAAAGACTGGATTTCATCCCTGGCTTTTTGGTCATCCTTTTCCTTCTGGTCTGATTTTCTTTGAAGGTCATCTTTCATCCTCTTTACCTCATCTTTCATCTCCTTTGCCTCATTTTTCATTTCCTTTGCCTCATTTTTCATTTCCTTTGCCTCATTTTCCAGCTGGTTGATTTTGGCTTTCAAGACACTATTTTCTCATTTTAGTTCAAGTCCCTCTGTTTCCAGATGACTTATCTTAATTTTTAAGTTCTTTTCCCAATTGTCTTCTCTTAATTGTGTTTTGAATTCTTCCACAGCCTGTATCCAATTCGCTGGGATTTCTGATTTATCATTTGATCTCTCCCCCTCTGTTCCATTTGCTAAGTAGAAGCTGTCTATTGTAGTTTCTTTCTTCTTTTTCTGTTGTTTGCTCATATTCACCCCTTCTTTACTCCCCATATTTGTCTGTGCTCTTGCTCCTCTCATTTTTTTGGTTTTGGGTGCTTCTCTCAGTCTCCCCTCTTGGAGCTTTAACAGAAGATCCCTCGGTGTAGTCTCTGGGGGAGGGTTTGAGCTTCCCTGTCCTCTTGAGGCTTTTGATTGAATTAAAGTCCAACAGTCAGTGAGGATGGATGTGGAGCCTGGGCTTCACTGAGTTCTGGAGACTTTTGATAGGATTAAGTTCAGCATAGTTGGGCTGGGTGTGCTCTGAATCCAAAACCTCCTGGAAGACTGGAGCAAATATTGAGGATCTCCACAGCTCTGGCCAGGCTGCCAGGTCTATGTTCCCTCTCTAGTTCCTTCCCTGTCGTATGTGTCGGATGCTCTGAACTTGACACAGCCCTGCCCACAAGGTACACCCTCCAGACCAGCACCTTTGCCTGCCCAGAAGTTCCCACTGCTGCTGGAGTCTTAGTGCTCTGGGTGGGAAGGGGGATAGGTCCTGGGACCTTCCTTCTGTCTTCCCGTTAAAACTGAGTGTTCTCGGATTCCGGCTTTTCGAGGGGCTTACCTTTTGAATTAAGTCCAGCAGGAGGGTTCCTTGGCTCTGTCTTGTTAAGTTTGATTTTCATTCCCCTAGGAGCATTCAGTTTGTGATCAGTTAGGAAGGGTATTCAGAAGTCTGAACTTCTGTTCCTTCTAGGCTGTCATCTTGACTCCACCTCCTTGGCTTGAATTTCTGATTGAATTTTTAACAATATTGTGCCAATCTTCAGTCTCTAAAACATATAATAGGTGCAGTTAATGGTTCAACATCTACTTCCTGCCTTTTGCTTGGGATTTTAAAGCAAATACTCTCTGGGCTCACTCTCTGAGCAAGAGTAACTACATTTCTTCCTTAATACTTCAGAAATACACTTAAGTGGTTGTAATGTTTTTTGCTAACAGTATCAGCTTGAGTACCCAAGTACTTGAGAATTCATATCCCCATTTCACTAGAATTGGAATTTGAGAAGATCACTGTCAGTTAGGGAATAGCTGAAGAAGTTGGGGTATATAATTGTAATGGAATACCATTGTACCATAAGAAATGATGAGCAGGATTGTTAAGGGTAAAATCTTGTAAGATTTCCATGAATTGATACAACATGAAGTGAGCAGAACCAAATGGAAGAATGTACACAGTAATAATAAAAGGAACACAGTAATAGTAATATTTTTTTAATAAACATCTGTGAATGACCTAGTTATACACAACAATAACAGCGATCCAAGATACTCCCAGAGACTCATGACAGAAAATGTGATCCTCCAAAGAGAGAACTGATAGCATCTGAATGCAGGTCAAAGCATACTATATTTTCTTTCTTCCCTCCCTCTCTCTCTTCTTCCCTCCCTCCCTCCCTCCTTCCTCCCTTCCTCTTTTCCTCCCTCCTTCCTCCCTCCCTCCTTCCTCCCTCCCTCCCTCCCTCCCTCCCTCCCTCCCTTCCTTCCTTCCTTCCTTCCTTCCTTCCTTCCTTCCTTCCTTCCTTCCTATCTCCCTCCCTCCCTCCCTCCCTCCTCCCTTCCTCTTTTCCTCCCTCATTCCTCCCTCCCTCCTTCCTTCCTCCCTCCCTCCCTACTTCCTCCCTCCCTTCCTCATTCCCTCCCTCCCTACCTCCCTTCCTTCCTCCCTCCCTACCTCTCTCCCTTCCTTCCTTCCTTCCTTCCTACCTCCCTTCCTCCTTCCCTCCCTCCCTACCTCCCTTCCTTCCTTCCTCCCTACCTCTCTCCCTCCCTTCCTTCCTTCCTTCCTACCTCCCTCCCTTCCTTCCTTCCTTCCCTCCTTCCTCCCTTCCTCCCTTCCTCCTTTCCTCCTTTCTTCCTTCCTTCCTTCCTCCCTCCTTCCCTCCCTCCTGCCCGCCCTCCGTCCCTTCCTTCCTTCCTTCCTTCCTTCCTTCCTTCCTTCCTTCCTTCCTTCCTTCCTCCCTCCCTCCCTCCCTCCCTCCCTCCCTCCCTCCCTCCTTTCTTTCTTTCTTTCTTTCTTTCTTTCTTTCTTTCTTTCTTTCTTTCTTTCTTTCTTTCTTTCTTTCTTTCTTTCTTTCTTTCTTTCTTTCTTTCTTTCTTCCTTTCTTTCTTTCCACCACACACACTATCACTACTGTAGGAACCAACAAGACATCAATAAAGTAATCTGACTGTCATTAAATTAATTACCCCCTCTTTTTAGAAAAGGGATTCTAAAAATGAGTATGTTAAGAAGGTAATCTCTACTAACATTTTAATTTATATTTATTTTTGCACTGCCTGAAATGTATTATTTTTGTGGTTATATGAAAGTTGTTAATATCCTAAGAATTATAATAAATAGAATTCAATAGCTAAGCATGACTCACTAAGTGAAAATACTATGTACAGCATCTTTGGCATTTAAAGTCCTTCACAATCTGGCTCTAGCCCAGGAGCCAGAAATAATCCTTTGCAGGCTTATTTCACACAACTTCCCTTCATACACTTCAAATTCCAGTCAAAAAGGCCTACTTGCTATTGCCCCAAGTCAGCATTCTATCTCCTGGGCTTAAAATGCTTTCCCTCCTTGCCTCTTCCTCTAAGAATCTTGGGATTACTTCAAAGCACAGCTCAAGTGTTAATTTTTTTTGAGTTGGAAAACATAGAACCACTAAAATAGTCATAAAACCAAATCTTTAATCAGGAAAGAGACAGGTTCCTAATATTTGGCCACCACACAGAACCCAACTCTAAATACCACAGTCAAAACTCTGGAACTCTGAGCACAGTGTCTCTGAGAGAATCACCATGCTAAATGATTCTCCAAAGAACAATAGAACATAGGGATCTTATGTATTTTGGGGGGAACTAAAGAAAGGGAAGTATGATTGATTGGCTTTACAATGGCTACAAGGAAATGAGAAATCCTAGACAGGATTATCAGGGAAAGGCTGATGCTTTACAATAGATACCAAAGAAAGAGCTCAGTCAAGGGCTGGGCTATCTGAAAGAGGTCTCTGAAGCTTCCAAGACAAAAAGGGTACTTAATATTTGATTATATCTACAATTTCCACCCAAACTGGGATCATTAAGTATTTTAAGGTCTATTTTTCAGTCTAAAACAAGGTTAGTCTGGGACTCCCCTTAAGTTAGGGAAAAACTTGGGGTTCTCAAAAACCCAATTCACATCTTCTATAGGAAACCTTGATCCTTGATACTGCCTTCTCAAATAATCAAGCATAGAGTCACAAAACAGTTAACATTTGTGTAGAGCCTTTTACATTGCAAAACAATATTTCACATGTATTTAGCACTTTCTATATTATCTTGTCATGATCTCCCTATCCCATTAGAAGGGGAGTTCCATGAAAGCAAGATCTAGTTTTTGTTTTATCTTTGTAGACCCCGAGAGAATCACTATTCCTAGTTGACTAATAGTTACTGAATAAATAATGTTGGTGCTGCTGAATTGGATTTCAGAAGCACATGCTTTCCTAAGGAGAATGATACCTATATTGCAAGCAGGGCACATTAGTCCTTAGGGGAACAGCTTTCCTATCAAAATTAAAGGTTTTTTTTTTTTCAGGGTTTTAAAAGGGAGAACTGATGCAGAATGGCTAAAAGAAAAGGGAAAATCAAGCCGAAAGGTAATAAGAAAGAAAGAAGCAAATTAAATATGGAGGACAGCAAAATCACTGACAGTTTAAATGACAAGAATGAATATGAAGATTAGGAGAAAAATCTCATTTAAGCATTTTCTTTCTTCTCTGGTTCCCATATCAAACCTATACGCACATTCAGCCTAAGGTCCTCTTTGAATACTTTTGTTGTCTTTACCCTGTATTTCTCCACTACTCCATGATTGTGTGGAAAACTAATATTGAATTGGGATTTTTTTTCTGAGAAACATTTTCCCCTTTGGCCTCAAAAACCAGTTTAATTTTAAACCTTTAAAAGAGTCCCTCCCCAGGCTATGAAACTGTGTTGTATCCTTCCTTCTTTTGTCTAGATTTTTTGGCTTGTTACAGAGGCTTTTGTTATAAGCAAGGTGAAGACCTGCTCCTCATTTACCTATAAACAGGAATTCTCTTGAATGACAAAATCAGTTAGCTCTAGCCAAGGTGTTTAGAAGAGCTCACTAGGCAGTTATTTTGGACAGATGCAGTGGCAGGTCTCTTGGCATCTTTAGAACATTCTTTTTCCTGTGATGGTGTTCAGGTCTCTGTTTCTACCTTCTATGTGTCTATTTTGTGGAGGGAATACAGTAACTGGTTAGAAATTTTGAGTAGTATGAACTGATGTGACCTGAGATAAGCAGAATCATGAGAATGTTGTACACAGCAAATGAAACATTGTGGGGTGATCAAATGTGATAGACTTCTCTACTAGCTGCAATGCAACGATCCAGGACAATTCTGAGGGACTTATGAGAAAGAATACTATCCACATCTAGAGAAAGAATTGTGGGAGTAGAAATCCAGAAGAAAACATTTGATTTATCACTTGTTTATTGGGGCATATTTGAGGTTTGGGTTTTATAGATTGCTTTCTTACAAAAATTAATAATATGGAAATAGGTTTTGAGTGATAATACATGTATAACCCGGTGGAATTTCTTGTCAATTCCAGGAGTGGGGAGAGAAGAGGGGAAGAAGACAACATGAATTATGTAACCTTGGAAAACTTATGTGTAAAATTCTTACTGGAATAAAATGAATTAAAATTATTAAAAATAAAAAAGAAATTTTGAATGGTATTTTAATACATTAATATTTTATAATAAAAAATGGAGCCTCCAGACAATTTTATTCACTACAATTAGCCTTCTCAGTGTCCTTTGAACTTTATGAACTTGTCTTGTTCATTCCCACCTCCATGCCATTATTAAGAAATGTTCCTCTCTCCTACATTGTACTCCCCTCCTCCTCTTCAAATCTCATTCATTCTTCTAGGCTTATTTCAAGTTTCTTCTCCTTTGTGAATCCTTCTCTCCATCCACTTAGTCTTGTCTCCTTTCTTGATAAGCCCTTATTTCTAGAATCATGGACTTAAAAGACCATCAAAGAGGGTAGCTAGGTGGCTCATTGGATTGAAAGCCAGGCCTAGAAATGTGAAGTTCTGGGTTCAAGTCTGAACTAAATACTTTCTAGTTGTATGACCTTGGGCAAGTCATTTGACCCCCATTGCCTAGCCCTTAATGCTCTTCTGCCTTGGAACCAATACACAGTGTTGAATCTAAGATCTAAGGTAAGGTCACTGAGTCCAACCCCATCATTTTATAGATGAGGAAATTGTGGCTGAGAAAGGTTGGCCAGGGATCACATAGTCAGTAAGAATCTGAGGGAGGCCCAAAATCTATCCACTCACCTATAGTTTGCAGGGTTTATTCTGATTCCTTTTTTGAAAATAGGGACATCATTTGCTATGTGAAATTGTATATAAAGTACTGGGCCTGAAGTCAGGAAGATCTGAGTTCAAATTCAGTCTCCACCATATATCAGCTATGTAACTTTGGGGAAGTCATTTATCTTCTGTCTGACTCACTTTTCTTTCAAATAGAGATAATAATAGCATTTCCTTCCCAAGATTGCTGTGAAGATCAGATGAAATAATATTTGCAAAGCACTTCACAGACCTTGAAGCATGATGATGGTGATGGTTATGATGGTGATTCTAATGACAAACCTTGATAAGGTGATTATCTTCTCAGATTGATGAAAGACCTGAATTTTTTTTTCCTTATGAGAATCATTGAAGGGAACTGTTTAGCCTACAGATGAAAAGACATGGTATATGTGGATGACATGAGGGTTGTCTTTGGGTATGTAAAAGACTCAGCAATGTGAAAGAGGGATTAGACTTCTGATTACTTTGCAGAGGCTAGAAGTAGGAGAAAAAATGGAATTCACAAAGAGGTAAATCAATTTAAAGAAAAAATTTCTAATAATTCCAAAAGTGGGAGGAATGGATTGCTTTTAGAAGGTAGCAAACACTGTTTTCTTTACTGGAGCTCTTCAGGCACAAACTAAATGAACATTTGTCCAATATGTAATCTTAGACTTCAGCACTAAAAAGAACCAGAGAGACCATCAAGCCCACCCCCATCCCCATTTACAGATGAGGAAGTTGAGTCCCAAAAAGCTTAAATGATCTGATGAAGGTCATAACGCTAGTGAGGGTCTGAGGCAGAATTTGAGCCCAGGTTCTCCCAATGCTTTGTCCACTATACCATGCTGCCTCTTTATATGTTGGAAAAAGAAATTTTGTCCATGTATGGCTTAGAATAGAGGGCTTATGAGATTCCAATTCTTATATCTTATAATACTATGATAACTTGCTTTTTGTCTGGTTGGGGTGAGGAGAGATAGAGAAGAGGACATCTAAAACCTCAAGTAGATTAAAGAAAGTGAGGACTGTGTGAATCCATCATGGCTCCCAGTCCAAGTTTTTACACTTAGAGGTCTCTCTGCCTCTAGGAGCTAATACATATAATATTAATCTGGTTATGACTGACTATGGTCATATCATCCACTCTCACTGTCCTAGCTCAGAAACTTATGGCTTATAGGATAGATTTCAAACCTCTTAGCTCCCTGAATATTCCCACTCCCAGAACTATTTTCATGCCACTTTTCCAGTGCTAAAATGTCTTTTTCAAATTTTCCTTTTAAGTCTTTTTTTTCCCCTTCAAGGCCCATCTCAATGCCCAGCTCTTTATGAAACCTTTACCCATATCCTAAGACATGTCTTTCTTTTGGACTATAGTATGAATTATCTGTGCTATTCATTAGGCATATATAAGCAACTTCTGTTATTATTATCTTCTTAAATAAATGCATCCAGTATTCCAATATTTGATGAAGAGTTGGTCTAAAAATCAGGAAGTCACAAATTTAGGTTCTGCCTCTGACACACACTGGCTGTGTGATCCTGGACAAGTTACAATCTCCCAGTGTCTCTCTAGACAATTGTCTAAAACTATATATTGTTAATGTCAACATGAAATCTAGAAACTTCAAACTTTAGCACCGATGAACCCCAAGTTTTGGGACTAGCTTGTAAATTGGAGATCCCAAAGCTTGTTCTTGTTCCCTGTTCCTGCAAGAATCCACCCTGAAGGAAATCTCAGGCTAGCAGTTTCAGACTGAATAATGGACCCTAAGGTAAATGACAATCCCCATCAGGTAGGGCCAAGCCCAAGCCAAGTGACTTCTTGTCTCCAGAAGCCTCTTCCACTGTATCACATCTTCCTTTCTAGGATCAAACTCTGGACCTTCAGCTAATGAGACTGACCCACTGCCTACTGCACTAAAGAGTCAAAGCTTGGGCTTGGTCCCACCTGATAAGGATTGTCATTTTACCTCTGGGTCCATTATTCAGTCTGTAATGGCTAGCCTGAGATTTCCTTCAGGGTGGATTCTTGCAGGAACAGGGAACAAGAACAAGCTTTGGGATCTCCAATTTACAAGCTAGTCCCAAAACTTGGGGTTCATCGGATCTTTAGTACTAAGCTAAAGTTTGAAGTTTCTAGAGTTCATGTTGACATTAAGAATATGGAAATTTGAATCAGTAGGGACAGTTTCCTCACCTGGAAATTCCCTATACCAATAAAATCATTGATCCAGTCTCTCTATAAACCTATGTACAAGCTGCTCTATTTCTATGCCTTTTAAACTTCTTGAAAGAAGGGATCATATCTTCTTTTTATCTTTAGAACCTAGCAAGTGCTTTGTAATAATCATCTAAATATTGTGCTTTAAAGTTTGCAAAGTGCCTTATAGATTTTTTCATTTACTACAAAAGCCCTAGGCAGTCATTGCTTTAGGTATTATTTTATTCCCATTTAAGAGCTGAGGAAGCTGAGGTACAGAGAATAAGTAAATTGCCATCCAGGTCATATGGTTCCTCTTAGAAGATTTAAGCCCAGGTCTTCCTGACTCCTGCTTTTCCCATCCCTTTTCAGCTTCCTTTTCTGCTTTGTCTTCCCCCATTAGAATGTAAGGTTGAAGTATAGAGAGCCAAGCCTGAAGGTAGAAGGACCTGGATTCAAATACTTCCTAACTGTGTGACCCTGGGCAAATCACTTTACTCCAATTGCTTATCTCTTACCGCTCTTCTGCCTTGGAACAGATACTTAGTATTAATTCTAAGACAGAAAGGAAGAGTTAAAAAAAAAAAAGAATGTAAGCTTGAGGGGAGGGAACAGGCATTCCTTTTTTATTTGCATCCCAGAACTTAGCACAGTTCCTGGCACATAGTAGGAACTTCTTAAATGTTAATAAATTGACAGGCTGACTCTTGTAGAGTAGATGCTGAATATTGTAATTGGTATGACTTCTATGACTAATAGCATCTTTGGGAACCATTTGTGATGTGGAACATTCACACAGCATCTGTCCCTAAAGCACACTCACAGTCTTCTCAATTGAGACCATGTGATAAAGGGAAGACCATGAAAGTAACTAGTGTCATCCAAAATAAATTCAAGTCAACAAATAATTCAAAAATAAATGCTTGGTGAATCGAATCATAGAGGACTTAATAGATTATTTAACACTTTAAATTGTACCTCTTGTAGAAGTCATTTTAATCATCTGAAACTAATTATCAGCTTGTTTTCTGTCCATTGGTTTGTATTATCTTATAAGCATTTTTCTTTGTTCTTTTTAGAGTTTCCAAGAAACTCTACGAGATTCTCTTCAACCCAATTCAACAAACATTTGTTATTTGTCTAGTAGGCATTGTGCTAGGTGTTGGAGAAACAAAAGTGAAAAATAATGAGGCATTGAGGTGGCATCATGGATACAGTGTTAGACTTGAAGTCAAGATCTGGATTTGATTCCAGCCTCCCTGGGCAAGCCACTTATCCTTTATTGACCTCAAGAAATTATAGTTAGACATGGCCAGTCCAAAGGAAAAAAATTTCCAGGAATGTCCAGGGTAATTCTAATTAGCTAATGGTAATCTGAGTCAGGTCAGGACCCAATTCAAGCATCAGACACTTTTCATTTAAAAAAATGCAAGAATATTTGCTAAAACTCTCTGGTACCTGGGCCTACTCCATTATATATTATATATTTTCTTTAGAAAAGACCAGGTTTGAGGCACTAAAAAAAAAGAAGAAAAAAACCAGGCACTCCTACTTATATTATATAATCAGAAGACACAGTAATTAAAAATAATGGACATTAAATTAAGTGGAATATCAAATAAGATAATTATAAAAAATCAAGAAAATATTCTCACATCATGTAAATAGAAGATGAATATTCCCACATACATCGAGGCACTGGACCTGAAGTCAAAAAGAGCTGAGTTAAAATCTAGTCTCAAATACTAGCTGTGTGACACTGGCCAAGGCACTTGGGCTCTATTTGCCTTAGTTTCTTCAACTAAGAAACAAAGATAATGAGAGCATTTACTTCTCAGAGTTACTGTGAGAATCAAATGAAAAAAAAAATTTATTAAGCCCTTAGCACAATGCCTAGAACTTAATAAATACCTGTTCTCTTCCCTTTCCCACAGTTTATATCACCACCAGTCAGAAAGAGAATATGTGGAGAATTTACAGCTCTTGAATTCTTGGTATTGTATTTGTTTTCCAGAGAATAATTGGGAATTGGCCCAAGATTCTGACGCCTTATTCAGTGCTGATTGATTGATTAAACTACTTGCTTTTGGAGTTAAGAAAAGAGTTAAAAACATGACTCATATACTTACTAGCTATATGTCACTGAGTGAGACTTAGTTTTCTGATCTGTAAAATAGAAATAATAACAACATAGACCTCCCTGAGTCACTTCAAGGATCAAATTTTTGCAAACCTTAAAGTGATCTAAAAATTATGGTGATTATAATAACATTATTATTTTTATTGTTATATTCTAGATTGTTATTAGAAATGGTTTTTTCCTCTCATCTGAAGAACTGAGCTAAGCACAGAAACATTATGAGAATTAATATTTCAGAGTCTCTTCAGAGATCCTAAATAACATACAAATACACATTCCTATGAAACTAACAAAAAAAGGATTGTTTAGGCTAACTGATTTTCTGCAGAGCAAAATAAAATACTAATTTACATAGCTGATTTAGGTATATGGGGATGCAGGGAATCCTTTGAGTTAGAACACTTATAATCTGGGAGCTATTCCATGTACAGTGAATTAAATGTCTTTGATTGTCTTTGAAGAATGTTGATTTCCATATGGCTAAAGAAAAAAGCACCAATGTCAACCCTGCCTTTCATTCCTTGTGAAGACAAAGATCTGGATGTTTAGAGGATGCATAAAAAAAAATCAAAGTGCTTCTTTTTCCAATTACTTTCATTACTAAGACCTGGGTGCATACTTTCTGACAATACTTACCCAGAAGCCCAGAAGTGGGAAAGAAAACCATGACATCAGTCCCTTTGTACTCATTTAAAATTGTTGGATCCAGTTGTATGCTTAAAGGGGACTGACTACTTAAAATTAATGGCATATGACAAGTTTCATGTAAAATGTGTGATGTTTTGAGATCCTAGTAAAAAAATAATCAAAGGCCTTGGAATACGTGGTGTTTCTGAAGAGTGTGAGAAAAAGCAATCAGGAAACATTCAGGGACAGGGACACATAAACCTGCCATCAAAACTAAGCTACTGAAGCAGATAGCTTTCTCTCATGAGCCTCAAGACTAAATTAATGAGAGAAAAAAGAAGTTTACATTATTGTGGTGAGTTTAAAAAAACATTAAAAGCTCAGTACCACTTAGATAAATAATAATTTTATTTATAAAAGACCCCCCAGCCAGGGCACCACACAAATACAATAATTGCAAGTGATTGCAAACTTTAATTAACAAAGCTGGGAAATGCAACATTTTTTTTAGTTATACATAGTGCTAAAAACTACTTAGGAATAGAGTTCCTTAACTTGATTCTAGTAAAGAAATTAGGACCTAAGAGCTCCATGGGGTCTTATCTTTTCCTTTACTTTATTAATCATTTGTGCAAGAACTCACCATGCAAAATCACTGAACATCTTCTAAATTTCTAGCTTACATTCTTAATGGAATGAAATGAAAACGAGTCACAAATGAAAGATCCATGTAGAGAAGTAATATACCTGGGTCATATATGGTCATCTGGCATAGGTTCAAGCTGAGTAATTCCCTTTCCAATGTTCATAGCTATTTTAGCTTTAACCCTTCAGAAGTTGGTCTTTGGGGCAAGAGCTAATTAGGTAGCTAGGATAAATTTGTATTATTAGTTAGTAATGCAGACTTTTTTTTTTCTGTTTTGATTTTGATTACCCTTTCCTCCTAAAAATAGGAATAGAGGTGGGGACTGGTACCAAGAGTTGCCTAGAACAATAAGAAATCAAGTTACTTGACTAGGATCACATAGTTTATGTGTGGTAGAGATGGTATTTGAACCTGGATTTTTTTCTTGCTGGCTTTCCATCCACTATGCCATTTTGCCTCTTCCTTACTCCTAGTCACTTTGATTATATTGTGGGTGTGGGTGTTGTTCCCTCTCACTCTAAATCTATGATCCTATAATGCAATTTCTGGTTGGTTCATCACAGTAAAAAACAAGAAATTCCTAGCTAAATTCTTGCAGACTGATAATTTCATTGTTACAGAGAATTTGAGGTGAGGAATGTCAAGTCAAATTAGTCAACCAAAATTTATTAATTTCCTATTATATACCAAGCACTATGTAAAGCCTGAGAATACAAAGGAAAAAATACTCCTCTCTCTCAATAATAAATAATTTGGGGAGGCAATATGCAAATATCTATGTATTAACAATAAAGATATATATTTATAAAATATTAAGTTGAAGATAATTATGGAGGGGAGGCATTAGTACTAGGGTTAGGGTTAGGGTTAGCACAATGTTGGGATTAGAAAAGGCTTCATATGCAAGGTAGGATTTTAGCTGAGACTTAAAAGACACTGTGGGATCCAGGAGGCAGTGAGGAAAAGGGAAAGAATTCCAGGCACAGGGACAAATTCTGAGACTAGAGATCTAGAGTCTTATGTGAGTAACAGCAAGAAGGCTAGTGTCACTCAAGAGGAGAGTATGTGTTGGGGTGTAAGGTGTAAAAAGCCTGGAAAGATCATGTTATTAAAACCTTTAAAAGATAAATAGAGGATTTTATATTTGGTTCTATACTGATTTGGAGGTTTGGAAAAGATACTGTGTTTAGTGGGATATTACCTACTTAGAGAATTACTTAGAGAAATACAAAAGCATTGCTTTGCTGCAGGGATGTCCCAGTTAATATTACTTAACAAATTTGTAGTTGAACCAGTCAGCATGGTTTTCTGATTTTTCTCTATGTCAGTAGCATGGGCAGAGGAATAAAGGCAGGAGATGGTCAGAATAATCCAAGTCTAGGGCTTGGGGAAAAAAATCAATGATAAGATAAAAGATCAAAGAACATAAGAGCAGAGGAAAATGTAGAGTTAGACTGGGTCCCCAGGTTACTTTCCTGTCCAACATGGCTTACATGTCTCTCTCTAGGTTTAAATACAAATTTTTGCCAGGCATTTAAAGGTCTTCTTCACCTGTCTCACTAACTTTTCCAGGTTAATTACAATTGCTCTTTTCTGTGTACTCTAATATCCAGTCAGTCCTTAAAGAGTTTCAGCATATTCATAAAAATTTAAAGAGTTTAATTTATGATGCTAAAATATTTCAAATTACAATAATGATATTTTTCCATATCATCAATGTGGATTTACAGTTAGGCATGTTATTCAGTGATTTTTTTAATAATTGCTTTCTATAACTATTAATTCTGTAACTGGAATTTTGTTGCATGAGTCCATATCATTTAACATGGAGGCATCCTGCTTAAGGGAGAAGATATCCAACATTCTACTACCACATGGATTCTTAGAGTTTCTTTTTATTGACTACATAGCCAGAACAAACTATAACTTTGAAAAGTTACCAAATGTGACACTGTCTTTCCTATGTCCAGAAAGGGTATAGCCCCAGGTTTATTGACCAAGAATAGAAGTGGGAAGGGAGAAAGAAAAACCTTTCCCTGCTTTCCCTTTTAATTATAACCCTGAGAAAGGGGCTTTCAGATTCAAGAATTTTTGTTTGTCTTTTTCAGTTCTAGAGATGGGGCGAAAAACTCCATTGAACCTAGAATCCAGCCATGGTGACCTCGGAGGAAAGACTCTAGACCAGATATTGCAGCCCCCCAATCTGACAGGAATGCTTGAGAAGTCAGAGGACATGTGATTCCATCCTAAAAAGATTTTTCAACTTGGAATTTAGGACAGTGTTATATAGAAAATAAACTAAAAACTTAATCTCCTTCCTTTTTCCCAGAATACAAGGCAATAGGGGGTCCTTGTATCTTAATTCCTATTATTCCTCTGAAGTATTTCTTTATAAAAACTAATGTAATTATTAATTAGTTAAATGGTATTGTAATAAAGGGAACCTCTTACAAGTGGGAAATTATAATTAGTAGGGGCTGAAGCCAATGACAGAGAGCTTTGTACTCCAGCCCTTCTTAAGGGTACCACAGAATTCTGGGGAAGGGATGAAATATAACATATTGGTCTCCAGGGAGTAGATGCCAAAATAGTCATTGTTACCCCTTGTAATAAACTTGAACCAGACTTTTTTTTTCTTATCCTTTCCTGTTGTATAACATTAATAAACAATTTAACTTTTATCTTATAAAATTTCATTACATATTTCCATTGAACTAGAACTAATTGTCTTAATTTATTCATAATTATAACTTCAAATAGTATATTTTTGAATAATGGCATCAGATCAAAGCATTCATTATTCCAACTGATCAGGGCCTGGATGTATTTTAGGTGCTCTTATTGTCCTCCTCAATTGAAAGTAAGCTTCTGGAAGGCAGGGACTACTTCATTTTGTCTTTGTATCTTGGAACATAGTAGGTGCTTCAGAAATTCTTGTGGACTGCTTTATGAATGCACAATAAGCACTTAAACATTTGTTAGATTAAAATTCTATTTGTATGTCTCAGTAATAGCATAGCCACAGACTACCTTTCTTCCAGTGTTCAATTGTTAGGCTACTCTGTCTTGAAACCTTCCTCCATTCTATATCTATTTCCATTTACCTTATTGCCTTCAGCTTCTTTCATTTTCAGCATCAAAATTTCACAATATTTTGACTCATTCTATCATCCTTCCCTCTCTGTCAGAGGAAGAAGTAATCTTCCTTCCCAAGGTTAATTCTACCCACTTGCATTCCCTTCCTTCCCATTTCCTGAGATCCTTGCTTCAAACTGCTTGTGTTCTAGTCAATCTTTTGGTCTTTCATTGGCTTCTTCCCTGATCTGTAACTAACATGAGACAAAAAGGGCTTTTCAATTCAGTATAATTTGAATTTCATGTAAAAAACAGTCCAGCAACATAGTAGATAGAACATTGGATCTGTACCCATGAGACTTCCACCCAAATTCGAGCTAGGGAGAAACCCAATTGTTCTAGTTCTAAAACAAAGTTTTATTTTTACTCTTTTACTACACTATGGTTTGTCTTTAATAGCTAACCTTCACACGGTGCTTTGCAGCTAACTAAGTATTTTCCTGACAACCACTTGTAAAGTGCTTTTTGTAAGCTTATTTTTCCCTTTTTACAGATGATATAAATTGATGCCCCAAATGGGTAAAAATGCTTTAGCCAAAGTAATACAATCTAGTAAGCAGTAGACTGGGATTCAGACCAAGGTCTTCCCACTCAAAGTCCTAGGATATTTTCACTACATTCGACTGTCTCATAGGTACTAGTCAGCTGAAAAATACATATAATTTTGCATAAATGAATTATACAAACATTTAAATTACATTCTATTCTCCCAGAATATATCATAAAAATCATAAAAACAAAACAAAGTAGATTCTTTCAGCTTAAATTCATCTACACTGAGGGGCAAAATAGCTTGGCTAAATTTAGGTCTGAAAAGCAAGCAGGGTTTTCTTAGGAATGCATTATACTAGAGGATGGAGTCAAAATGCAGTGTGATAGGCCACAATTACCAAACTCCCCCCAAAGTCTCTCCTATGAAAAGTCCATGGAAAACATCAAACAGAATTTTGAACTAGAAAGCAAATACAAAGACACAATGAATAATTTTTCCAACTCAGGAAAGTTTTGAAAGACTGTCAACAGTGAGATGAAGGGCTGGTCAAGAGTGAGGTACAGTAGAAGCTGCATACCAATGCCCAAGGACAGTAAGGTGACTGAAAAACTGATAATAAAGAGATCACAGGTCCAGCACTGGGCACAGGATTGGGTGCCATTTGGCAGTACAGTTTTCCATTACTCAATTCCAGGTCAAAGTTCTAGGAAAAAGAGAAGGGTTGCAGTCATGAGGGGGTAGGGGACCCTCCTAAGTAAGGAACAGAGCACAGACCAATAGAACAGTGATTAGACCTCTGCCTTTATCATATCACTTTGGAAGCACCTAAAACCTGCAGGGCCCTGGACTGTGCTATGAAAGCAAAAGGACATAATAGGTAAAAGTCAGGTCAGTCATCTACCCCCAAGGTTAAAAAACAAAACAAAACAAAACAACTGAATTCTAACATAAAGTCTAACGTCAAGAAATAGGCTGGGAAAATGAGCAAACAAAAAATTAAACTGACTATATTCTCACTACTATGGTGATATGGAAGTGTTACATTTAAAATTAATATATATACCAGTTATTATTTTCCATAAAGTTTATTAATAATCACTTGAGATAGAAAAAAGCATAGAGTTAAAGTCCCTTCCTTACTCTAAGTTCTGACCACATGTGACCTATTCTCCAAGAATCCCTCTCTCACTCATCTCTCTCCTCCAACCCAGTTTCCATGCCAAAAAACCCATGAGGGGGCTCTGCCCACTCTCTTTTATTGAGGTTCACAGACACAACTCTGGTATGTGAAGAATATTGACAAACAGGTCAGCAACGCAGGAGGGGGAGGGGATAAAATCCCCTAGACACAAAAGCAAGCTCAAGACACTGAGAAGACAATTACTTGAAAATATCTATAAGTAAACCACCAAAGAAAAATCCAAATTGGACACAAGCCCAAGTCCAATAAAAATTCCAAGAACAGCTGAAGAAAAAGATAAATGAAAGAGCAAAAAATATAATTTAAAAAATAAAAGTGGTAAAGGAAAAATTGGGGACAAGTGAACTATAGAAGAAAAGCATGAAAAGAGGTACAAAAATATTGAAGAAAACAATTCTTTAAAAATAAGAATTGACCAAGTAGAAACAAATGACTGTATGAGATATTAAGATACAACAAAGTTAAAAGATTGAAAAATAAAAGAACATGTAAAATATTTCATAGCAGGAAAAACTGACCTGGAAAATAGATTGAAGAGAGATTATTTAAGAATTATTAGACTTCCTAAAGATCATGATGAAAAGGAAAAAAAAAGTAGACACCATATTTAAAGAAATAACTAAAGAAAACTACCTAAATGTCTTACAACCAGAGCACAAAGAAAGTAAAAGTATCTGCTCATCATTTCCAGAAAGAAATCTTCAAATGCCAACTTCCACAAATATAACCTAAATCTAGGCAAAGGAAAAAATATTGAAATCAACCTGAAAAAAAATTTAAATACCATGATCCACAGCCAAGATCACACAAGGTTTAGAGGCTACCACTATAAAGATTAAGTTGTTTACATTCCTATATTGGATGATGATACATGAAACTCCTAAGAACAATATCATCCTCAGAGCAGTTAAAAAGAATCTACTTGAATAAAGGTCATGGATATGAAGTTATTATATATTGGGATAACCTCAAAAGAAGAATGGGGACTTAAAATGAAATTTAAAAAAATTTAAAAGGATATATTACACAAGATTATTCTCATTGTGTGTATATAGGTGATTGTTTGTTTTTTTGGATGGTGTTATTTGATCCAGTATTTAGCACAGTGCCTGGTATATTAGTTGATTAATAAATATTTGACTTGGATTATTAGATCAAACAGCTCAATGTCCCATGGAGGGAGGCCCTTGTTGTAGTACTATAAGGTTCTAGTGGTGCTCCATTCTGATCAACATTTTTACCAATGACTTTGAATAAAATGTAGATGAAATGTTTTTAAAATTTATTTATGATGAGAAGCTGAGATAGCTAATACCCCACATGACAGAAACAGGATTGAAAAGATAGTAAGAAACTGGGTATGAGTAAAAGGTGATAATAAATATTTAATGGGAATCAGTGTAATGTTTTGCACTTTGGTTCAAGAAATCAGCTTGAAGTAAGACTTGGATAGAAAAAAGAGCTCAAAAAGCCAATTGAACCATCACATAGATTTGTAGGAACATAGTTTCCAGAGTATGAGAAGTGATAATTCTGCTATACTCTAGCTTGTTCATACCATAATGGTATCCATTCCCAGAGTGCCACATATTGATTTTAGCTTTTTAAAACAAAGTTTTATTGGTAGTCTTTGGTTTTTATTGCAGTAATTTCTAGATATTAATTTTTCTTCATTTGTAGCAAAGAAAAACAATTAAACAACACCATCCTACCTAGTGACCCAAATAGACAGCATCTGCAACATTCTGCTTGATGTCATTGACCTTTGGGATTGGGTTCAGAAGAGGCAGGAACTGTTAAGGGTAAAATTGGGGTTGTTGACTGAATAAATTATATTATTGGTCTCCATGGATTTAAATTCAATCCCAATAAAATACTCAAGTCAGTTTGGGATTTTTATGGAGGTTTAATTACAATAGAAGGAAGAAATTAAGAAGAAGGAGAAGAGGGTAAGGGTAGGAGATTTTCTCTGGCCTGGAGTAAGTCAAAGGGAGTTCAGAGGCCTCAGCCAAGGGGCTTTCTCAGAAGATTAAATCTAGCTCGGCTTCCAGCCATGAGGCCTCCTCTGAGATGAGAGGCCACCTAGAAGGATAGTGCTTTTCAGGAGGAAAAGGAAAGGAGGAATCAGCCTTACCACTCTCCAAGGTTGCTCAGGGAAGATGCCTCACCTAAACCACACTACAGAGCCAAACACTGCAAGCACATCAGAACTCCCAACACCACCAAGAAAGTGATCACAGGAAATGATGCAAAATATATAGGCAGTTCTTTACGTCACTTCCTGTGTCTCACATGTACCAATGGTGGCTTAAATTTGACTTAAGACAGACCAGGGGGTCAGTCAGTTGTTTCTGATTTGTCACTTGCTAGCACAAGTCAGTCGTAGGCCATCACCCCTTATAGTTAATCCTTAAGGGGGGGTGTATACATTCCTGTTTGCTAGAATTAAGACTAAGCAGGGTGGAGTAAATCTAAAATTTACAGAACTCAAAATATTTTAATGTGAGTTTTGGTCAAAATACTCCATATATTTAGTTTTGACTAAGTGGAGTTTTAAGGGCAAGTGGGGAAGAGAGACATGGGATAATAAAAATCAAACATTGTTCTGATTACTCTTTGAGGCAGAGTGCCTAAAAGTGTGTGAGGCAGCATGGTAGAATAGAAAGATGGAATTGGGGAACTTGAGTTGAAATCTTGCTTCTCATGTTTACAACATATGCAACCTTGCCAAGGTCACTTAATCTCCTTGGGGTTCACTTTATTCACCTGTAAAATAATGGGGTTAAACTAGAAGTACACTGAGGATAATTCTAGTTTTTGCTTTATGATTTTCTATTATAGGTAAGAAGATTTCAGTTTAACATAAAGAAAAATTTCCCAATTATTGGTGCTGCCCCAAAGTGCAATGGGCTGCCACATGGTGTAATACATTCCTAAGGACGAATGACTTCTGATTGTGGGGATTAATAGCGGAACTAAATGACCCCTAAGGTGCCTTTAAACTTCAAGTTTATTGCTTAATCTTTTTATTAATTAATTTACATGTATGCTATATAGATAAACATGCAGATAGGATAGTTGGGAAGATATTTCATCAAGTTTATATATACATAGCATTCAGAAATATGGCATATTAATTAATATTAGATAGACAAAATAGATCCTTTCATCAGTTTCATTGAATTGATTCACTCTGTCTCTGTGTGTGTCTATCTCTTTTTTCTGGATTTAGGGGACATAGGATCAAATACTATCTGATATTTACTGTTTGTGTAATACATACTTATATATGTAGGATAATAAAATATTTTTATTCAACTTCAGTCAATAAAGCCTATGGATGTAACTTTCAGTGCCTTGTTAGTTTGTGAACTTGCAGAAAATAAGGAGTAATGATTCCATACATTCTTGGTCCCTGACATTGGCTCTGGAAGGTGTTTTTTAAATCCTTGGATGATGGCACCAAAAGTGTGAAAGCATCAAAGGGATATTTTCTGAAAAATATTTCAAATATCATGAGAGTAAGAACCCTGAAAGCAGGGATTCTGGACATTTTGTGAGTTATGGAGTTCTTTATTAGTCTGATTATATCTATCAACCCCTTCTCAGAAGAATGTTTTTAAGGCATAAAATCAGTTCTATTGAAATAGAATTACCAAAATAATTTTAAAAACCAAGTCTGTGGATTCCATGTTAAGGAGCCCTGCCCTAAAATATTAAAATTATGATCATCAAATCAGAAAGATGAAAGAAATGAGGGTAAGTTAGTTGAATTCCAGCAGGGATGGCACAGTTTATATATAAAGTGTTAGAATTGGACCGGAGATAAGATGTATGCTAGCTGTATGGCTCTGGACAAGTTACTTAAATTATATGCCTCAGTTTCTTCATCTGTAAAATGAGAATAATGCTAGCACTTATTTCCTAGGATTAGTATGAGAAACAAATGAGATGATATTTTAAAGCATTTTGTAAATCTTAATATGCTATATAAATGCATATTGTTATTATTATTATTAAAATGGCCAAGTCTTATGGGTATATTTCTGGAAATAATTGAAGTTTAGAGTATTAATTAATTTTCAAGTTTCAAAAGTGCATAGTGTTAGCAAGTGACTATAATCAACTTTCAATTATCTGAATCTGCATTAAAGAGAGCATTGACATAAATAATTGGAATCGGTGGGTAATCAGCTCAGTTGAATTAGACCCTAAGGCCAGAAAATGAGTCATGGAGAGTGATTTTTGCAGTTGCTAGATATCTAGGAAATCTTATACATAGATCTTTTTTATCTCCACAAGGACAAGGGTTCCTGCCAGCAGGAACTCAGCTGCCTAAATGGTAGAGATGGTGGCCTGACCCAAGTGGACAGATGAGGATGCTGTCAAGAAGGAGCATCTCATTCCCAGGAGCCTACTGACTTGGAGCCTTAGTTGTATTCATTAGCGTAGGCACTGAAGCAGTGAAGAACACTATACCACCACATCTAAATAACAGGTCCTGGAATGCATGGATGCTCTCCACTGTTAATAGAACATCTTTGTTTCAGCCTTTCTTTGTATGCCCAGTCCTTAACACAGTGCCTAGCATAGAGTAGGTACTTCATAAGTGCTTATCAACTGGATAAATATGCAATTATAATAATTGGGAGTAGATTTCATCAGATCAATATCAAATAAGGGGGATATTATTTTTCAGCTCTAATGATAAACAATGTTCAGAGATGTTTCATGAGTAGCAAGGAAATGTATATATTTTACTTCACAGAACTGTGTCATTTTTTCCATTCTCATTATTAAGGGAAGTATAGACCCATGGCTTCAAGCATAATAATGTACACAATAGTTGTAGAGAACACTCTTCCCTTGAGCTGGGGCTCAAGTTTCTTTTAGGAGCCATAACAAGATGGATCTGGCAGTTCTTAAAACTAAGTCCAATAAATATTTATTTTATCTTTCCCCTGGCAAGGGTCTGAAAATTTATTTCCTAGAAGGGTGAGGTACTTCTTCTCTTTCCCTTGTTAATTTCCCTATTGTATTAGGCAGACAAAAAAAATTCCAAACCCCCAAATAACAAAACAAAATAAACCCCACCAAAAAAGCTGGATCTCCTCACAGCTACAAAATAAAACTGAAGTAAGATTTTGCCTCTTTTCTATGTTTTCAATATAACCTGGAATTTTGCCCACCACCCCAGAATTAGATACCATCTGTGAAATTAATTTGAAATTCACTAACTTTAATTTGGCTTCTTATAAGTCTGCTGTGGCTTCTCTCCAAATGTATTTTCTGACTTTAGACTAATTTTATTTCCACATCCTTTTCATGAGTGCATGTTGATCTCCCTCACTGGAGAAATGTCCATTTTAACCATTGGATTTCTATAATGGTCTAAGCATGATGGTGTCTCACTTCTTTTCATGTAATGTGAAGTTTCCCTGTTTTCTCAGTCATTGACTGAGCTAGTAATTTGGATGAGAGACATTTGGCTGAGCCTCAGTGCAGGAAAATTGGCGATGATGTTGCCAAAGTACCATATGAAAGCTGGATGAGCAGCCTCATCCAGCATGATGGCATCTTAGAAAGGAGAGGGATCTTTGAGGTTATTTGTCCAAATGCCTATACATTAGAAATAAAATTACTCCAAATGTGAAGAGCAAATATCATCCATATAGTTAATATATAGAACTGTCATTTCTCCATGATTGAGTCTGGCTAACCTATTTTCAGAGTCCTTTACTTGAGAGAAAAGGGAGAACAATAATGAGGAGGACAATGCATTTTTTATGACCAGGGTCCTAAGCCTGGTTGGAGATATTCCAGGCCTTTTTTTTCCTGATTTTCCATTCATTTGTGGTGTGACTGAACATATCCTCTCAATGGTTTCATGTCTTTTTTTTTTTGACTCTCAGTTACAGATTATATTGGTAACATTTATTATTTTGCATATAACAAGACTATTTCCATGACCTAGAAGATGGTATATGGTAAAAAAAAAAAAAGCACTTTTTTCTTACTTTATTTACAAACATTTCTCTAAGGAGGAATTTCTTTCCTGGTCCTCTTCCAAGTAATTCAAAAATATCAAATTGAATGACATTTCTATATTATTCCAAGTACTTATAACTCCTCTTTTCCAAATAAATATCTCCTCAACCTGAAATATCACACACACACACACACCCCTCCCCCCGCCTCAGACTCCTGGTATCTCACAATGTGGTAAAATCTTGAATTTATTACGATATTGGTACAGGTAACTCCCAATAGGAAAAGTGATTCTATCAATTCAGGTCATAGCTTCTAGGCATGACCTTGACATACCTAGTATAACAACTCTCTAGGTTTAATTAGTTGCTCTTCATGCTCTGAGAAGTTTAGTGACTTCCCCAGAATCAAATAGCAGTAGAAGTCAGATATAAAATATTAACAAGTCTTCTTGCTTTTTAAGTCAGCTCTCTGTTCATTATACCATTATGTCCCTCTTCTAGAAATAGACAATAAAGAAAAAAGATAAGGTAAAAGATGATGTATGCATGTATCTCCTTTTTCCTGCTAGATTTCATTTTGAGATGCATTAATAAAAGTATAGTGTCTGGAAATAAGAGTTAGTCCTAATCAGAAAACATTCAGAATACTGTGTGTAGTTTTGGGCACTGTAATTAAGGCAGGGTGTGGACAAACTAGAGAATGTACAGAGGAAGAAAACCAGTGAGCAAAAGAAAATGGAAACCATTTTATATTGGGAAGTGTCGATGGAACTGGCCAGAGTTTTTGATATGGAAAAGTGAAGACTCAGGAAGGATTTGATAGCTGTCTTTGGCTATTAATAAAGGATTTTCATGAAGGAAAGGAATTGCTAGGCTCTAGAGGGGAGAACTAAGAGTAGGAAGTATCTGTCAAGAGGGACATTTCAGCTATATGTAACGAAACATTTCCTAACAAAACTGTTCAGGGGGCAGCTGGGTAGCTCAGTGGATTAAGAGCCAGTCCTAGAGACGGGAGGTCCTAGGTTCAAATCTGGCCTCAGCCACTTCCTAGCTGTGTGACCTTGGGCAAGTCACTTAACCCCCATTGCCTAGCCCTTACCACTCTTCTGCCTTGGAGCTAATACACAGTATTGACTCCAAGACGGAAGGTAAGGGTTTAAAAAAAAACTGTTCAAAAATGAAAAGACTTCCTGCTAGAGGAAGTAAAGGGTTCCCCATCAATGGAAGTCTTTATGCAGAAGCCATGTGACCAATCAATAGGAATATAGTAGAAGGAACTCCTGTTTGGATACAGGCTGAAACAATTGTAACTGCTTTCTCAAGCCCCTTTCAACTGAGATTCTGGGGTTCTGTGAAACAATGCTTGTTGTAGCTCAAGGAGCTAATAATTTAGTGCCCCTAGTCTCTGAAGAATAAGATGGTGATTTCTATTGATGTCCTTATCACACGATTCCACTGTTATAAAACAACTTGAAATACTTTGTCCAAGGGATTTCATTTCTGTGTTGTGTGGAACCTTTAGGTAATATCATTGAAGGATTCTCAATGCTTTTCATTTCATTCTTTGTGTGTCTTTTGACTTTTCGTAATGGATCTCAGATGACAAATGAAGTCAGACTATATTATGATTGGAGGAGTACCAAGTTTGTTCTACAAATGAAATGAAGTAGATAATTGACATTATTTGGATAATTCAAATAATTAAGTAAAACTATTTTGCCCCAAATATTCAGATTAAGTTAAAATGAGGATTAAAAATGTTAAAATATTGTCTTAGTATAATTAAACTAATTTTCTACTTTACTGGATGGAGCATGTTGTGCAGGATATAGGCTCAGAGCACATTTAAATCAAACTATGGGAGAATAACTGAAGAGATTTTAGTATATGAATATAATGGAATATTATGCAGCAAGAAAAGATAAATATAAACAGAAATATAACTAATTGTATTCTTATTTGGAGGGGAGTAGAAGCCTGGCATGGTGGATGGATGATCTTTCAGGGAGTATTGTAGTGCAAAAGATAGTATGACTAACTGAAAGTAGAGGGAATGGTTTGCCCCTTCCCTCTCTTCCTTTGACAATTCAGCCTTTGTCCAGCTCATCTGTCCTCAACCACTGTAGGAATTAAGATAAATGGAGGACTTGGGCACAATGCCTGTGGACATAGGGCCATGAAAGGAAGAAGCACGCCTTGGGATTTTGGTGCTTGAAGCAAAGGGTGGGAAGAGGAAGGGAATAAGCTCTTATATAGCATCTGAAATAATGTGTCAAGCATTTTAAAATACTCTCATCTTCACAAGAACTGTGAGAGGAAGATACTACTATTACCCCCATTTTAGAGTTGAGGAAACTGAGGTAAATCAAGGTTAAATGACATGCCAAGGGTCACACGACTAGTGTCTGAGGCTGAATATAAAGTCATCCCAACTCTAAGTCAAATGCTCTATCCATTGTACCTTAACTTTAGGCTGCTCCAGATTTACTTACTTCACTCTGAGGATTTGGGGAATTCAGAGACCCATGCATGAATTGATGTAGAAAAACGAAACTAGAACCAGGAGAGTGCAGTGAAGTGGCATAATGAATAGAACACTGGCCTGGGAGTCTGAAACACCTGAGTTCAGATCCTGCCTAGGACACTTACTTGTCTTATGTGACCATGGAAAAATCACTTAACTCTTTTCAACTTCAGATTCCTCACCTATAAAATGGAGAAAATAAGAATATCTACCTCATAATGTTGCTGTGAGGATCAAATGAGATAATATATAAAATACTTTACAAATTTTAAATCAATATGTAAATGTTAGCAATTATTATTATTATTAACAGTACAAATTCAGATTAAATTCTATAACTAATCTTGGTTCCAGAAAATGAATGATGAAACCTTCTTTCCTTCCCTGGGCAAAGAGGCAATGGACAATAGATGCGTAATGTTATATATACTGTCAGACATAGTTACTGAGTTAGGTGGTTTCGCTGTTTTTCTTTGTTGCAAGGAAGCTTTACAAAGAAATGACTGGTGTTAAACAAAAAAAAAAGATAAAAATCACACACACCTCTTTCTACATACCATGGTAATAAATCTTAGAAGCAATTTGTTATGTTGTTTTTCATTGTGTCTACCACTTCATGACACCATTTTGGATCTCCTTGGAAAAGTTGCTGGAGTGGTTTGCATTTCCTTCTTCATTTCATTGTACAGATAAGGAAACTGAGGCCATCAGGATTAAGTGACTTGACCAGGGTCATCCAGCTATTAAGTCTTCAAGGTCAGGTTTGAACTCAGAAAGATGAATCTTCCTGACTCCAGGCCAAGTATTCTAATCCATTGCATCACCTAGTACAAGCAGTTATCCAGGTAATATTTGTTTTATACTATCTTTCTTGTTGATCTCATTAGTTCTTTTGCGTTCAATTATCATCACTATGCAGATGATTATCAGATAGCTAGCTACCTATCGAAATATATCTATTTCTATATATATTCAAGAGAGAGAAAGGGAGGGAGATAAGGAGATCTATATTCATCTGTAGTCGCTCTTTTGAGCTATAGTCACATATTACCAACTGTCTTTTGGCCATCTCTAACTGGATATCCAAAGGTATCTTAAACTAAACATGTTCAAAATATAATGCATTATCTTTCTTTCAAAACCATCTGCTTTCCTCAACTTTCTTATTATTATTGAGGACAACAATATACTCTTTGATTCCTCACTTTACCTCATATCACATATCCAATCTATTGTCAAATCTTGTCTTTCTACCTTCACAATATTTGTTCTCTACACTATATTCTCTTTACCCACACAGTAGTTCAGATCTACATCATCTTCTAGACTATTGCAATAGTCTTCTTTTTCTTTTAAACCTTTATCTTCCATTTTGGAATCAATACTGTGTATTGGTTCCAAGGCAGAAGAGTGGTGAGGGCTAGGCAATGGGGGTTAAGTGACTTGCCCAGGGTCACACAACTGGGAAGTGTCTGAGGTCAGATTTGAACCTAGGACCTCCCATCTCTAGGCTTGGCTCTCAATCCACTGAGCTACCCAACTGCCCCCTGCAATGGTCTTCTAACTGATCTTCTTGCCTCAAATCTCTTCCCACTCCAATCTATCTTCCACTCAGAATCCAAAGTGATTTTTTCCAAAAATTCCAAAGCATAGGTCTGATCTTAATTTCCCCTGCTCTATGAGCTTCAGAATTTTATTAGCTCCAGGATCAAATAAAAAGGCCATTTGTTGGCATTCCAAACTCTCATAACAAAACCTCTATCTATCTTTCTAATCATCATATATATCACTTCTTTCCACTCACCCTAGGAGCAAGTGGAGGCTTAGAAGATGTTCAGGAAAGTACCTCTGACATGAGAAATTGCCAAGCTCTTTTTGTGTCTGCCTTTCAATCAGTTCTCAGCTGTGGGTCCAAGAAGCTGTAGTATGCACAGTAACCACACCTTGATAAATTGTCAGGCAGACTAAACCAAGTTGAGGTAACCAGCAGTCTTAAAACCTGTTGACAAATTAGATTGGGGGGAGTCTACCTTGGGCATGCAAAGATTTCTCCCAGAAGGGGCAGATGAGAAAAAATCTGTTCCAGTGACCAAAAAGTGACCAAAAAGGTGGTGGAAGCAGGCATTGTTAAGAGTGCTTAGAGCTTGATTAGAAATCAAAGATGCCAGTGCCATCCACTGTATCTTGAACCTTCACCAGTTATTTTCAAGATATTTTATTTTCTTAATTTTAAACATATCTTTTCTGACATTACAAGATCCAGTTTATCTCCTTGCCTCCTTTCCTTTCCCCTCTTGGAGATGGTAAGCAGTTTGATCTGAGTTGTACATGAATTATCATCACGTAAAACATAATTCCAAAATGGTTATTGTTGTATGATAATATTTATATGAAAGCAAAAATCCTAAATAAAACATAAATAATTAGTGTGAAAAAATAGTATGCTTTGATGTGCATGTGACTCCAACAGTTCTTTCTCTGGAGGTTGATAGTCCTAAGTCCTTCAGAACTGTCCTAGATCATTATATCACCGAGAGTAGTTCTCTTTCACAACTGATCATTATACAATATTGCTCTTACTGTGTACTATATTTTCCTGTTTCTGTTTATTTCATTTTGTATCAGTTCATGTAGGTCTTCCCAGCTTTTTCTGAAATCACCCTGCTCATCATTTCTTATTGCACAGTAGTATTCCAACCCCATTATATACTACAATTTGTTCATTCTCCAATTGATGACCATTCCCTGAGTTTCCAATTCTTTGTCACCACAAAAGAGCTGTTATAAATATTTTTGTACAAGTAGGTCCTTTCCCTCTCTTTATGATCTCTTTGGGATATAGACACAATAGTGATATTACTAGATCAAAGGATATGCACAGTTTTATAGTGCTTTGGGCATACTTCTAAATTGCCCTGCAGAATGGTTGGATTAATTCACAATTTCACTCCAATGTATTACTGTAAAAATTTTGCCACATTCCCTCCAACATTTCATCACCAATTATCTTAACCTTTGATTTGCCACTGGACTTTAGTAACTCTGAAAGAGAGAGGTTGATGCTTTTTATACAATTCCACCTCACTTAAATCCAATTTATGCATGAGTAAAAAGACATCTCCAGAAGATATTTTTGTTCTCTGAGTATGAAGGAGAAAAAACAAGCTACCAGGATCCTTTGTCCTTTTTGATGTTCCTTATACAAGACACATTTATGGCCTGAGGTATTTTCACTGACTATCCATGCCTCCACTGGTCTCCCTCCTCATTTCTGCCTTCTACCTTCCTTCAAGTCTCCATTAAAATCCTCCCTTCTACAGATGATCTTTCCCCTTTTAAACTGCTTTCCATTTACTCTGTAGATATCATGTTCATACCTAGTTATTTACATCTTGTCTCTCCAATTAGAGGGCAAGGATTGTTTTTGCTTTTCTTTTTATTCCCAGTGCCCAGCCTGGCACATAGTAAATGCTTAATCAATGCTTGCTGACTGACAGGTAATTCTTATAATAATAGTTATGATGAAAATAGCTCATATTTACGTAGCACCTCACTGCTTCCAAAGCACTTTCCTCACAATTCTTCAAAGGAGTGATATTTTTATCTGTTATTGGGTTTCTATTTCTGACATCCCTTTATTTTGAGTGGAAAGGCTTGACTATGTATATGTGCACACATGTGCATGTGTATATCCATCATGTATGTACATGCCACAAACATATATGTATGTATGTATCTAAAATATTCTTATTGAGACCATTTTTTTTCTTCATAGAGGAAGCTTTGATTCTGCTTTCAGGTTAATTAATGTAGGACTAAATAACATCCACCAAAACATTGATTTGGAAAGACCTTGAAAGGTTAGTATAGCTTTAGTTTACAAAGACAAAAAAGAGAGGAACCTCCTGGCTAAGTGGAGCAATTACCCCTGTTTGAATTTTAGTTCTCCTTGTAGAGCAACACCCGCCTGGATATGTGAGTGAGTGCATATATTTGCATGTTGACCCAATGTACACAGAAGCCAGTGCTAGACCAAGAACTCTGCCCTCGGAGGCTACACTTGAAACCTCTATAATCCCTTTGGGTGCCCCTGGATGTATGAGATTCAATAGAAAGAAAGTGGTGCATCCACCAAAGCTATTTATCAACCCAAGAAAGAATGTGGGGGAGGAGAATCTCTTTGCAACAACTCCTGTCAATCCAGCATCATTTTGACTGCACAGAAAATGTGCTCAGAAGTGGATAGCGTCTGATGCTATAATCACAAGCCTTCAAGGTTTCAGCCCAAAGTTTCATCCACTGCACCTTTTCAATGAAATATTACTTTCTAGGAGAAGGAAAAGATTTACTTACAAAACACCCCAGTCCAGGGACACACTGATTTTCTTGAGGGAATTTATTTAGTTTGGACACATTACAAAGGACAGAAAATATTATTCAGCCTCATCAGGAATAGGGTAAGGTTTTCTGGTTAACTGAATATTCTCATATAACATAGGGTATATATGTGTATTTATGTATACATACATATGTGTATAGATGCATACACCTGTCCATATATACATGTGCAAATATATACATGTCATGATGATAACTTTTATTCAAAGAATTAGGATGCCATAAGGCAGTATGTACTTAAAAGATATTATGTCATATAGTAGAAAGAACATTGGCCTGGATTAGAAAATATTCATCTGAATTAGAGGTTCTTAACTCAGGTTCTACAATTCCTAATGAAAACATGAATAGATTGCAGGGAGTCCATAAACCTAGCTGGAAGAACTACAATTTTATTTCAGTAAATTTAGTTCCCTTTTTTAAAACCCTTACCTTCCTTCTTAGAATCAATACTATGCATTGGTTCTAAGGCAGAAGAGTAGTGAGGGCTAGGCAATGGGGGTCAAGTGACTTGCCCAGGGTCACACAGCTAGGAAGCATCTGAGACCAAATTTGAACTCTAGGTCTGGCTCTCAATTCACTAAGCCACCCAGCTGCCCCTTATCCCATTGATGAAGGAAGGAAGGAAGGAAGGAAGGAAGGAAGGAAGGAAGGAAGGAAGGAAGGAAGGAAGGAAGGAAGGAAGGAAGGAAGGAAGGAAGGAAGGAAGGAAGGAAGGAAGGAAGGAAGGAAGGAAGGGAGGGAGGAAGGGAGGGAGAGGAAGGGAGGGAGGGAGGGAGGGAAGGAGGGAGGGAGGGAGGGAGGGAGGGAGGGAGGGAGGAAGGAAGAAAGGAAGGAAGGAAGGAAGGAAGGAAGGAAGGAAGGAAGGAAGGAAGGAAGGAAGGAAGGAAGGAAGGAAGGAAGGAAGGAAGGAAGGAAGGAAGGAAGGAAGGAAGGACAGACCTTAATAAACATTTATTAAATGCTTACTATGTGCTAGGCATTGTGCTAGATGCTTTACAAATATTTTCCCTTATTCTCACAAGAATCCTAGGAGGTAGGTGTTATTTATTATTGACCCCATTTTATAAATGAGAAAAATGAGGTAATCAGAAATTAAATGACTTGTCTAGGGTCATACAGTAATAAGTGTCCTAGGCTGAATATGAAGTCAAGTCTTTCTAACCACTGTGCAATCTAGATGAGAAAAAGAGAATTCCAGTTATCCAAATGTGAGATCATTGTTAGAGTTTCTTGATTCCCTCATTTTTCACATAATAGGAATTGGCTGGATAATGTGAATGAGGAAAATATAAGCCATTATTTTCTAAAATTCTTCTATCTTAAAAGAAATATTAACAATCAGAGGGATCATTTTGCTTTATAAAGGTATATTATTATGGATTTTTTAAAATGTCTCATTTAATTGTCTTATTTAATAATGTGTCTTTGAAAGAAACATAATAAAATGTCTTTTTAAAATGTCTTGTTTGTCTTAGGTTAATAGATTATAAGATTTAGAATTGGAACGGATATTGGAAATCATCTAGTCCAACCTCCCCATCTTACAAATGAGAAAACAGAGACCACCAAAGATTGTGATTTGCCTACATTTCCACACTTCACAGTGTATGAGACAGCATATGAACACGGATCTTTCTGATTCCAAATATAGTGCCCTACATAATTTTTCTTCTTATAGTCTGGTCAGATAGGATCAATTACATTTTTACTTTTTAGCATAGGATTAATTACCAAACAAATAATATTCATTGAGGTCTCCAGTTTTCCTAAACTATTTAGGTCTAGCCTGGTCACTGGGCTACATGAATATTTGAAATGCATATATTTATAATTTGTATATTTATGATTTTTGATACCTTAGTTTCATCCTCCTCATCTTCCTTCTACTCCTTATCTGCTTCTTTTCTGTTTTCTTCTCCTCTTTCTAATTCAGAAGCCCATTAGAGACTCAGTAAAGGTTAATTGGTGATGTGGTAAAAAAGAAAATACAAAGAAATGGAAACTCAGTGTTTCATAAACATGAAAGCATGAAAGAAAAAAGACAAAAACACCATGTACATTGTCTAATAGCGTAACTTCTTCCTTATGATGGATTCCCTTGTTGGTTCTGGATTGTAAAAGAAATCCTTTGTGTAACATTATGTATGAAATTGGTATTCAATAAGCCTTGGTTGTTTATGATTCTGGAGAAGTCAACACATGCTATTTAGTCATTCTTAGGCAAAATTTGTTTGTTTCACTTGACTTTGAAAGAAGAGTAATAATTAATCCACCCTTAGAGGTTGGATGACCACTAAATCTTTGAGTGCCTTCACTTAATTCTACCTAATAGTCAAGTTCCCTACCTCAAAGGAGGGAATATTCACACACGGAGTATCTTATACAGATAAGATCACAGATCTAGATTCCCTCTCCTTGCAAAAAAAAAAAAAAAACCTGGCTAATTCACCCAACCCACATACATACTGCATTTATCACAGAAATAACTTTCATTCTTTCCCTAACGATTCTTGAGATTTAACAAGGTTTTACCATGAGAAAATGTTCTTAGAACAGGGGCAAATGCCTTATTTAATAATTTGCTTATAAAGTCTTTTGAAAACTCTAACCTTCCCCAGAGATGAAAGTAAATGATAAAGATATTTGTTTTGGGTAAGACCATTTGAAGGAAGCAGCTGGGACCCTATCTTCCTTGCACTGTATTTGAATGTAAGGATAAATGAAAATTCTAAAGAGACATCTGTATTGTAAATCAAAATACATTGCTGAAATCAATGTTGCGTTGACATTCTGCTTGCAAATATCCTTTTGAGATTGGTTCTTGTAAATCTCTTTCCCATCTGGTTTTTATGTGTGCTCTGGGACTTGTATGCACAGGGTTGTCTAGGATCTGCTCAGCATGTTGAAATAAAGTGCCTGGTTTTTAATAAAAGGTAGCAAGGAAGGGAAGATACTGTCTTGGTCATCCTCTTGACTGAGGAGAACTACAGCTCAATTTCTGAGCAGCAAAACTTTATGAAATATTTTTTTGGACTAGAAAACTTGTTTGGAAGTGAGGAAAGTGCCCCTCCCCACAACTTTTATTTTTGTGCAGAACATTTGCTGGAAGGCAAATTTTTATTTTTAAAGGCAGGAAGTTGGAGCAGCCATGAAGAGATTTGTGATTGCAATTTCCTCCATAATTGCACTGTGCATCATAATAAATTATTTGGAGAGAGGACCAATTGTTTATATAGGTTTTCTTCCCCCAACCAATGAAAATTAGTTAATTGATTTGGGATTATTCATCTTCTCTTACATGACAAATTCAGTGGTGGCCCAGGGGAAAAAAAAAGACCCAGTCTGAGATGTTTCTTGAAATATAGGTCCATGATTATAAACATCTGGAAGTGATATGTCTCCTTGAATTTTATGAGAGAATGGTGTTCTGAGCTTGAATTTAGTTGTAAACTCCTCCAAGTGTATTCATAATCACCATGGTCAAATAACTCTGGTTCATCCTGAGTCTCTGGACTGTAGCATAACCTCAGATCTGGAAGTTTGTATAACTTTAATACAGCTATTCAGCTCTATGTGCTCTGAGGGAAGGATGGGGGAAGAGTTGTTTTGGGGAAGGAGAAGGGCTAAAGGGGCAGCCCCTTAAATTCTCCTATAGGTAGACTGATGTCCTCTTACTGCTCATTATTTCTGTTAGGGAAACCGAGGACAGATGATTACAACTCAGTCATCCTTTGACACTCAGGCAGTATGACTGAATTTCTAGACTAAGTAGAGAAACAAGGAAAAGGATCAAGGGTAGGACTTCTTTTCCTTATGCTTATGCAGAGTTCATGTTTATGGACTGCAAAGGCAGAAGAGGATAATCTGAGTGGAATAAGAATCCCAACACTTGTGGTAGAATGTGAGGCACTAAAGATTGATGATTAATTATTAGTATCTTGCCTATAACTAAAGATTGGATCACATGCTAAAGATAAAATATTTATTGAAAGGAAGATGGCATAGTGAACTTTGGCAACAGAAGACCATTAGAGTCCTAATTTACATACTTACTAACTGGGTAAAATTGGAAAAATACTTTTATTTCTCTAAATTTCAGTTTCCTTTTGTGTAAAATGGGGGTAATAATAGCAACTACCTCAACAGGTTTGTTGTGAGTTGTGAATAACTATATGTATTATATATGTACATAATGCATACATATGTAATATATGTATGTTATGCATAAAAATATGTATTACATATATATGTAAGGCATCTAGGTTGAACAATGTATTAAGTGTTGGTCCGATTCAAGTTAGGAGATACAAGTTCAAATATGACATTAGGCACTTTTTAGCTGTGTGACCCTGGGTGACATACATCTGTCTGCCTCATTTTCCTTATCTGTAGAATAGGGATAATAATAGCACCTCTCTTCCAGGATTGTTGTGAGGAAAAAAATGAGATAATAGTTGTAAAATGCCTTGCAAAACTGAAAATGTAAGTAATGTCATTATTTTTGTTAAAGTGCTCTGGAAATCTTAAAACTACAGAAATTTAAGCTTGTATTATCTTCCTCTTCCTCCTCTCCATCCATTTATTACATTCTCATGGTTATTAGGAAAAGGATCCTTATGTACAAAAACATTTAGAGTCAGTCTATTTGTAGTAGCAAAAAACAGAAATAAAGGAGTGGCCAACTATTGGGGGATGACTAACCAACTTATGGTATTTGGATATATTAGAATATTATTGCAACATAAGAAATGATGAAGTGGACAGTTTGAAAGGTACCTGGGAAATCCTCCGAGATCAGGAGCAGAGTGAAGTGAGAACTAGGAGAATAGTTTATACAATAACAACATTGAAAAGAAAAACAATGTTGTCAATGCGATGACAAACCATGATTCCACAGGACTGAAAGTGATGTACTCTACCCACCTCCTGCCAGAGAAGGGATATAATTAAAATACAGAATGAGATATGTATTTTTAGATGTGACCAATGTAGGAATTTGTTTTGCTTGACTATGCATATTTGTTATAAAGGTTTTCATTTTTAAAATTATCATTCAATGGAATGGGAGGAAAAAGGAAGAAAAGAAAAGAAAAACTTATTTAAAAACTCCTGTACTTCTGCAGTATAAATGAAGATAAATGGGCACAATTGCAATCTTCTTGAGTTTTTGTATTAAAATGGACTCTGAAAATATGGCTCGAGTCACATTCGAATGTATTGAAATTCATCAGATATTCCATACACAAAAGGTTATATTATGAATGCAAATTCATCACATTTCTAGAGGAGATCCTTGCTTAGTGGTCTCCAGAATTTTTTGGGATGGGTATTGGTCTTTTCTTTTCACACAGAGCATTTTAATTTAGTTATTGTTCCTATCTAAATAGACAGAAACCTGGTCCCATTATGATAGCTGTAGAGCCAATAAAAGCTGACTTATCTTACTCTTGTCACCTCTGAACCAGTCCGTTAATTGAAACCACTCTCAGCCCACTGAGAATAGTCATGCTGTCTAAACGGTGTCAGTGGTTTACCACTTCTCAGAAATCGTAATTTATTTAAATTCATTTTCTCTATCAGGCACATACCAAGCACATACCTCATGGAAGGGCATGAGCAGATTTATTTATCATATAAATCTGACTTGGGTTCACCAAATACCCTAATAAACAGGGAAGTGGGTTGCCTGGCAGGATCTCAAACACCTGGGTAAATGGGAGTGATTTGGGGAGTGGAGCCTTAGGAGTGGGCAAGCAGTTGGTATATATTCTAATCAATCAGCATCAAAGCAAAGGAGTTTGGGACAGTAAAAGCTCTACTTAACATAATATATGCTTTATGAAAATGAGCATACTCGGGAGGAAAAGGGTTAGAGGGGAAGGACATTTGCATGATCTCTTGATACTCTATAAAGAGGCTCCAACCAAAAACTCACCCATAAAACCAGAAGAAAGAACACAGAGTACAAATATCCTTAAGAAGAACTGCTTTGAGGATTCAAGTCTGTGGCCAATTGGTGAAAGTGAAAAAAAAGTGCTATCATTTTCTTCTTCAACTTGCTATGCACATCAGTGGAAGGGATGCTCCCAGACAACAAGTGTGAGTGATGGTGAGGATTACCCTCTCTGATGTCATGGAGACAAAGGCAGTTCTATGGGAAGGGGAGGTGAAAAGAGGAAATCTTTTGCTGGACATCAAGGTGGCTCATCTAGATGCTTGGAATTTTACTACTTGCTATGTCCTCTAGTTCTTACTACTAATAGAGTCTTTTATAGTTTTCAAACACTTCTAGAGATATCATTTAGTCTATTCCTCATTATAAACAGAGAAAAGGAAACAGGAAAGGTCTAGACAAGTTAAATACTTTTCAAAAGTGATATGGCTAAGGGGCAGCTGGGTGGCCCAATAGATTGAGAGCTGGGCCCAGAGATGGGAGGTCCTGGGTTCAAATCTGACCTCAGATACTTCTTAACTATATGACCCTAGGCAAGTCACTTAATTCCTGTTGCCTAGCCCTTACTGCTCTACTGCCTTGGAACCAATACATAATAGTGATTCTAAAACAGAAGGTAAGTGTTTTCTGAAAAGTGATATGGCTAGTTAGGAAAGAGTGGAGCAAGACTTTATAGCTAAATTTTCTGATTCCTACTTGGAAGTCATGTTGTGTAGTAGGTAGAGCACTAGAGTGGTAGGAAGAAAGACTTGAGTTCAAATGAAGTCTTAGGCACTTGGAAGCTTGGGTGGTCCTGGGGAAGGGATTTATCTTCTGCCTGCCTCAGTTTTCTCAAGTTTAAAATGGGGATGATAATAGCACTTTCCTCATAGATTATAAAGATCAAATGAGGTGATATTTGTAAAGCACTTGGCACAGGGTCTTGAACACAATAAGTACTTAATAAATACTTGTTCCCATCCTCCTGTTCTTTACAAATGGTGGCCACCTTATTTATCCAGACATATTCTCCAAGTTCTTACTTAGTCAGTCCTCAATGAATCATTGTGTCCTCATCACAGAAGGAAAAAAAATCATCTAATCGATCATGTTACCAATATTTGAGGTAGCTATGTGGTGAAGTGGAGAGAATGCCAAGCCTGAAGTCAGGAAGACATCTTTGAGAGTTCAAATCCAGCCTCATATGTTTACTAGTTATGTGACTAGGCAAATCACTTAACCCTGTTTGTCTCCATTTTTCATTTGTAAAATGAACTAGAGAATGAAATGTCAAACCATTATAGTATCTTTGCCAAGAAGCCCCAAGTGGGGTCATGAAGAGTTGGATATAGCTGAAAAACAACTAAACAACAATAACATCAAACCAACATTTTGAAAGTTAAAGCCTGAAGCTGCTTTGTTTAATCACTTCTAATTCTTAACATGTCCCTTAGAGATAGTGCTGGCCATTTCATTACAGTCATCTCTCCCCACCAACAGCATCTCCATTACCTATACTAACTTTCTTTTACTGTTTCTTCTACCCACATCTTCTGCTGGCTAATGCCATGAGCATTCTTGGGGCATCCCTAAGAGCATCAATCAGAATTCGTGCTGAGTGACATTGCCATACTATGGGTAAAGGTGAAAATTAATGGTTGGACAATAATTTTATAAAATCATGTGGTCGCCAATATTTATTCTATCTCATCAGAAATTTATTTATAAGTATTTATAAATAGAGAGGAAACAATAAAGAAGAAAAATGTGAGGGGGACAGAAGTTTTCTATCCTATCTCAACCAGGAATACTGGTGGTGAGTAACCACATGGCCTCCTCCAAAATGGAAGCTAGTCTCTTAGGAAAGTAGTAAGCCTTTCACTCACCCAATGAAGTAGTCCAGGAGTCAGAATCTAAGTTGAAGCTGAGCTCCAAGTCCATGATCCAAGCTGCAGTCTCTGGTGAAGTTCCCTCAAAGACTCTCCCCAGTTAGAAGACTATCTCCAGAGGGCAACTGGGTAGCTCAGTGGATTGAGAATCAGGCCTAGAGATGGGAGGTCCTGGGTTCAAATCTGACCTCAGACACTTCACAGCTGTGTGACCCTGGGCAAGTCACTTAACCCCCATTGCCTAGCCCTTACCACTCTTGTGCCTTGGAACCAATACACAGTATTGATTCCAAGATGGAAGGTAAGGGTTTAAAAAAAAAAAAGAAGACTATCTCCAGAAGGCAATCTTTTCAGACTATCTTCTCAAAGATCATCTGCTTTGGGGGAGTTTGGGGTTGCTTTTATGGTGACTTCTTGTCTCCTCCCCTCTTCACAGGGGCCAATCACAGTTTCCAAATTGTCTAGCACTACCCAGTGGGCTGTGTCTGTGGGATCAACTTCTCACCTTCTGAAGGTCAATTTCTCATCAAAAAATTTCACAGTTTCCTGATTGAACAGTTTCTGATTATGTGAATTCTTAAAAGAATTCACAAGTTTCTGACTGATTGAGTTTTTAAAAAGGGTGGAGTTCTCCAAATATCTTGCTGGTTTCTCACCTAGCACTAAATAGGGTGTTAATTCACTAAATGATTTGCAAGCTCCTCCACTTAGTTCAAGCTTGTGTTGATTCAATCAAAAGGTAGACAAAGGAGAGTTAATCAGGTCTTCACAATCTAGTGAGGTACTTAAGTTAATGTTAACTCAGGATAGACAATAGAGAAAGAATTCTCTTTCACATATGGCAGTGGTTCTCAACCTTTCTAATGCCGTGACCCCGCAATACAGTTCCTCATGTTGCGGTGACCCCAAACCAAGAAATTATTTTAGTGGCTACTTCAAAACTGTAATTTTGCTACACTTATGATTTGGAATATAAATACCTGATATGCATTATGTATTCTCATTGCTACAAATCAAACATAATTTAAACATAGTGATTAATCATAAAAACAATATTTAATTATATGTTGAGAAATATTAATCCAGCAGGAGGCAGCCTGAGCACTGGGTCAGGAGGTAAGTCCTTCCTGGGGAGGGTGTCCGCAGACACTACCTTCTTCTTCCCATCGTCTCCCTCCAGTTTGAGCTGAGGCTTCACTTTGCTGGGGTTACTCAGCTCCATTATCTGCTCCAGGAGTTATCCACTCCAGGACTCGTTCTTAACCCCACTGGAGCCAGTGCCCAGGTGCTCTCTCTGGGCCTCTGTTTGAGTCCTGTCTCCAGGCAACAGGGTAAATCCATCACCCCTCATGGGGGAGGACTGCTGATAGGTAACTAATATTAGTACAATGTGCGGGCAGCAGGGTCCCCGTTCTTTCCGAGATCTTGTTGTAAAATATCACAATTTCTCAGTTGCTAAAGCCATCGGAAATATGTATTTTCTGATGGCTTTAGGCGACCCCTGTGTTTTGGTCGTTCGACCCCCGCTGGGGTTGCGACCCACAGGTTGAGAACCGCTGACATATGACAATATGGGCTTATGCTCAATTCTTGGAAAAATTTGGTTCAGAAAATTTCTCATAGTGAAAGACTTTTTGGTCCCAACTTTTGTGAGAAGTGTGTAGTCCATTCACATCTGTAACCTTGAGCAAGCCACTCAACCATTCTAAGGCTCCTTTTCATGAGAGGATAAAAGCATTCTCCTTATCTAGGTGGAAAAATTCAAGTTAGGAAAACCTGAATTAAAATCTAACCTTGGACACTTACTAGCTATGTGATCACGGGCAAGCCACTTAACCTCTGTTTGCATTAATTTACTCTGTAAAATGGGGATAATAATAGCATCTACCTCTCAGGGATTTTGTGAGGATCAAATTAGGTAATAGTTATAAAATGCTTAATCTAGGGCTCAGAACATAGTAAGTGCTATATAAAGATCAGTTATGATGATGAAAAGGAGGAGGGGGAGAGAGAAAAGGAGAAAAGAACCTTTTAAGTTATAAAGTATCATAGAAATATGAACTATGTCCATCACTGTCATCATATTTTGATGCAAATTCTATAAAATTAATAAGGAATTTGATCTCAATATACATGCATGCATATATACACAAACAAATGAAATGTGTGTATTTTAAAAATATTTCTTGTCTCATCATCATAAGGATCTTGCCATGGTTGATTCTTTAGAACTCTCAAGGTTTCTTACCTGTAAGTACAGTGCTACTGAAGATGCTCACAAAAATCCACATGTTCTGTTGTAGAATTCTCTACAATAGAGGTGATAACAATGGTCACAATGGAGCCTTCAGCTTCAAGTAAGCATTGGGAGAGGAGAGAGGAGAGGAGCTGGCTCTAACATACACACTAATATTTTACAATTGCTATACTTGATGAAGTAATTTTATAACTAAAGGTCTTGAAACTCTGATGGGGAAAATTGTTTGCTTTCTTTTCATAAATATATTTATTTCCTCTGACTACTCAACTAGAATTTATATAGGCTTGAATTTCATACAACCTACTACAGTGATAGCCCAAACAACAACTCTTCCAGGTACAAATTAGATTCCATTCCAATTTCAGAACTTTACTGCCACTAGTAAGTTCTCAGAGCTACAATGTATGACATTCTGGGTTTTCCCAGCACTTGATTCTTTGTCTTGCTTGACACTGACTTCATTTTTACTTCATGTTGAAACCTCTGATCTATATTTTTAAATGTGCCCTCTTTTTGGCAAAGCAGGTGGTTTATGCCAGATAGCAACTACCTTGATCCTCTAAGACAAGAGCTAACATTTTTTGTATGATTTTCACAGTAGCTTTTACAACTCTACTTCTGATTAATTTGGGCCATCAGTGGGTAAAATATTGCTCTTCTGGAAGTCTACCTTTTGGTCTCTAGTGAATATATATTTCCAGTCACTAAGTTCTATGTATAGTTCATTGCATGCTATGAACTCACTTTTTTCCCTCCCAAGTCTACGTGTGACTGACCGGTCAGCTCAGTTGACTAAGACACTCTTTGAATGAAGCTAAAGTAATTGATTCCATCTCTCCATGGGCCAGTTAGCTTTGTCCTGTTCCATGGCTCTAGGCAGCATCCCTAATGCTAGCCAACCTCCTTATAAACTGGTGCATCTATTTGCAAAATTACTTTGGCAACAAAATGAGAAGACAGGACTCATTGGAAAAGACTCTGATGCTGGGAGAGATTGAAGGCAAAAGGAGAAGGGGTGGCAGAGGATGAGATGGATAGATGAGTGTCATAGAAAAATGAACATGAACTTGAACAGACTTTGAGAGATAGTGTAGGATAGAAGGACCTGCCATGCTGTGGTCCATGGAATCACAAAGTATTGTACATGACTGAATGATTGGACAATAACAAAATTTGCAAAGAAGGTTAGATGGGAAAATATAGATGTATTAATGCAAATGCATTATCACTCTTGGAATAGCCATTCAGAGTGCAATAGGTTGGTTATATCAAACATATGCACATTGGGGATTGTCACAAATGTATTTCAGTCTTTCAAAGCACTGAAAGTTCACTTTTACTTGCCCCTCTACATGGCAAACGTCAAACCCTGTACAATTCAGATGGCAATTTTATAAGTTGTTATGACCAAAATATTTCATCATCTGGCTGCTAACCCTAAGGTGATGAACCTCTCTGTATTGAGCTAAGTTGGTCTTCCATTACATCATCCATCCCTAGGTTTCTATCAAAGACAATTTATCTTTACATTCCAGTGATAGAGAGGAGGAGAAGGAAGAGGAGGGGGAGGAAGAAGAGAAAGAAATGAAGGTATAGATTTGGAGCAGAGTAAAAAGTAAGTACCTAGAGGGCAAGGACTATTTCATTTTTGTAGTTATATCCCTAGAGCCTGGTCCATAGCTAGCAGTTAATAAATGCTCATAGTTATCATTTAGTTAAAGATATTATAATTCTTCTTGTTTTAAATGATTGGAAATGCACCTGGCAATATAAAATTTCAGTATCTGTGCATTTGATGAAATGGTAATGCAATGATGCAATGGATAGTACCATTCAAGAAGCTTTAGGATATACCTGTTGGTTCTAGATTAAAATCTGAATTCCTCTGACAGTTAAAGCCATTCATAATCTGGGTCCAACTAACCTTGATACCCTCATGCATGCTAGATTTGATTTTATTTGATTCTTTTAAATTTTTACCTTCTGATTTAGAAATGATACTAGTTATTAATTCCAAGGCAAAGTCATGGTAAGGGCTGGGCAATTGGGTTAAGTGACTTGCCCAGGATTACACAGCTAGGAAGTGTCTGAAGTCACATTTGAACCAGGTCCTCTCATCTCCAGGTCTTACTCTAAATTCACTGAGCCACCTAGCTGATCCAGGTATACTAGAATTTTATATCCTTGCTGTTGCCCAGGCACAACATTTCTTCTTCTGCCTTCATGCCTTTGCACAAGTTCCCAAGCCTGGAATTCTCTCTCTCTCATGTATGCCTCTTGGCTTGGCTCAAGTGCCAAGCACTCCATTCTTGATCCTGCCAGTTGTTAGTATCTTCCTCTCTTGCTGACATTACACTGTATTGATTGTTCACGATCTTGTATTGACTCAACTATTCATGTACTATTTCCCCCAAGTACTCCCTGCCTTGAGGGCAGGAGTTGCTTTGTTTTCTCATTGCCTCCCTAGCCCAGACCCTGACTTAGGTGCTTAACAAATGCTTGTCAAATTAATTTGAACTGAATCCCTAGCCATGCAAAGCAATATGGTAGAATGGAAATAGCATGGCTTAGGAGTCTAGACACCTGGCTTTCAAATTCTGACTCTGTCACTTACTGGCTGTAAGATGTTAGGAGTGAAACTTAATTTCATGGTACAAGTACACGATGAACTGAGTTATGATGGGGCACTGTGCATCGTCCTCTCTTTGACCATGGAGGGACAGAGAGAGACAGAATGTCAGCCATTGTCATAAAAGGAATAATGTTTTTGGAAGATAAGCTGAACCAGACAAATGGTCAACTTTGAGAACCTTCTTACATTCTGCCTCCTAATATAGCATTTATCCTCTGTTTGATATCTGGTTTATCCTACTTAACTCAACCCCTCAAATTTAGTATCCCAAATTCTCTGGTACCCAATCTGGTCTAAGTTTAATAATTATAATAATGACTAGTATTTACATAGTACTTATTATTTACCAAGTGCTTTACAGATATTAATTTATTTGATCCTCACAACAACTCTGGGAGAGAGATGCTATTATTACCCTCATTTCATAGTTGCGGAAACTGAGGCAATAAATGGTTAAATGCCATAGCCAGGGTCACACAGCTAGTAAGGGTCTGAGGCTGAATTTGAACTCGGGTCTTTTTGACTTGGTGCCTGGTGCTCTATCTACTGTACTAAGTTACTTAACATTACAGTTTACACTTACTTCCTGATTAGGTCTTTTATATCTAGGTTTGGATTGCTCTGATAACTATTGGTCTAGTCACCAACATGTGCCTTAAGTGAGATAGATACCCTATTTCTTATCCCTAGAATGAGATTAAATGAAAAAATTTTGAGGTGTTTAATTCTCATATTCTGTCATTCTAAGGGATGGATATAATTAATTATATATTACTGTACATCTAAGGAGGCACCTAGGTAGCTCAGCAGATAGACTGAGTATGGACCTGGACCTGGAGTCAGATCTGTTCAAGTCTGTTCAAATCTGGTGTTCAAATCTGGCCTCAGACACTTATTACTTGTGTGACCCTGGGCAAACCAATGAACCTCTACCATAATTACACTGGAGAATGAAATGGCAAACCACTCTAGGATCTTTGCCAAGAAAACCCCATGGACAGTATGGTTCATCAGGTCACAAAGAATTGGACTTGACTGAACCACTGAACAACAAATGGTACACATATACAATGACAATATTCAGGATTCATGTAGTATGTAGGTCTATATTCCACTATCCTCCTCTGCCCCTAACCCCTCCTGTAACATCAATGGAAAGAGCAATGGCTTTGGAGTTAAAGGCCCTGGGCCCAACTTTCAGGTCTGCTGCTAATTAGCTATGAATCCTTGGGTGGGTCATTTAATCTTCAATGGAGTATTGGAGTTGTGAGCATTTATACCATGGAAATCAGCAAACTCTAAAATTCAGGGCTTGGTTTATTTTTTGTTGATTCTCTAGACTTAAGAAAGTGATGTAGAAAATGTTATCAATGAAGAATATATCCAAAAATATGTTGTGTGCATTCTTCTTCCCCATGAAGAGTCACTTTTCAAATAGGAATGGCACTCACCAGCCTCTGGACCTCAATTTCTTCAACTAAATGAGGAGGCTGGACAAGATGGCATCCAAAGCCTCTTTTAGCTCCATATCTAGGATCTGAATAAAAGTAATGTATCTTGTTTTATGTCATCCCCATAGCTCTGCAAAGAAGATGGGACCTATGGGATAATCTTTGGGATTTTTTTTTAACCCCTTACCTTCCATCTTGGAATACTGTGTATTGGTTCCATGGCAGAAGAATGATATGGGCTAGGCAATGGGAGTTAAGTGACTTATCCAGGATCACACAGCTAGGAAGTATCTGAACCCAGGACCTCCCAGCACAGGGTCTGGCTCTCAATATACTAAACCATCTACCTGTCCCCTAGGATAGTTTTGCTAAAATCTGCTTCTCCCCCAATAGCAATAGCGTACACTTTCAGAACATTTGTACCACTGTGCAGGGTGACCTAGCTCTGTTCCAAAGGACATAGGTAAAATCATTTGAAATGCATTTGAACCACAGGCCCCAAGCACCTCATTCCTGACTCGCTTATGGGAAAAACAGCTTCTCCCTCTATCTGAGTTCACATTTGTAAGCTCCCCCCGTTTCATTTTTCCTGCAGGCTCTTCCTAATTTCTCTGCCACATTAAAGACACACTCCTCTAGGGATGTATCACCTAGAAGAGAAGTTGGAGAAGATAACTTTTCCCAATTATGGCAATAAGTAAGAGAAAGTTGGAGTTTTAGCAGTAGGCTACCTACCTGCGGCCAGACATGGCTCCCTCAGCAGTCCCAGTTGCTATCAAGGGTTTTCATAAATAATTCAAGGATTCCCATTTACACTTTCCTGAGTCCCTCTTAGGGTAGCAACAACACACTCAATTCCCTCACCCAGGGGTTTCTGATGAGGAGAGTCACAAGGCTTCTCTTCTCTCTCTCTCCCTCCCTCTCTTCCTCCCTCCCTCCCTCTCTCTCTCTCTCTCTCTCTCTCTCTCTCTCTCTCTCTCTCTCTCTCTCTCTCTCTCTCTCTCTCTCTCTCCCTCTCTCTCTCTCTCTCTCTCTCTCTCTCTCTCTTTCTCTCCCTCTCTCTCTCTCTCTCTCTCTCTCTCTCTCTCTCTCTCTCTCTCTCTCTCTCTCTGTGTCTCTGTCTCTCTCTCTCTGTGTCTCTCTCTCTCTGTATCTCTGTCTCTGTCTGTCTGTCTCTCTCTCTTTCTCTCTCTCTCTGTCTCTGTCTCTCTGTCTCTGTCTGTCTCTCTCTCTCTCCCTGTCCTTCCCTCCTTTCTCTCTTTATTCTTTTTTCTCTATTTTCTCTTTTCATCCTTTCTTTCCATTCTCTCTTTTTCTCTCTCATTCCACTATCTCTCTCTGTCTCTCTCTCTGTCATTCCCTCCTTTCTCACTTCTTTTTTTTCTTTTTTTTCTATTTTCTCTTTTCATTCTCTTTCTCTCCATTCTCTCTTTTTCTCTCTCATTCCACTGTCTCTGTCATTCCCTCCTTTCTCTCTTCATTCTTTTTCCCCTATTTTCTCTTTTCATTCTCTTTCTCTCCATTCTTTTTTCCTCCCTTATTCCTCTCTCTCTCCCTTCTCTCTCAACTTTTCTCTCCCTTCTTCCCCTGTCCTTTCTTTTTCTCTCTCTGTTTCTATCCTTGCCCCCTTTTCATCCCTTCCCCTCAAAGCTATTGCTACCTAGTGTTTTAGAGAGTCAGCATTGTATGAGATACTGTGCTAGATTTAATAGAAAAAACAAGGCCTGCCCAATAAATTTTCCTTCCAGCATTGCACCTAAGCCTCAGTTCTTTGCCCTTGGTAAATTAAGTTTTCTTTTTCCCCTTTCAGAAAAGTAGAGCTATGCTGAGAGTTGACCATCTTAACAAAGAATGTTATCTTTGGCCCTAATGACATCCCTGTTTTGGTGGCAAGTTTTGACTGCCAAAAGTACAGCTAAGGGTGAAGTTATAAGAAGTGAGACTTGAGCCTGAGGCAAAAAAATTGAAAAAGAGAGAGAACTACCTGCTGTAAATTTTGAGCAGTGTGATGGACTGCTTGAGTACTTGTAGGGTCATGAAGCAGGAGGGCTGCTAGAGGAGGAATTGCATTACCACAAAAATGTATGAAGTGAGAATTCTTTCTAGCCCTCTGTCACGATCAAATCTTCACACCCACCACTTGATAAATGTGGCATAATGTAGAACGTGCTTCGTGCCATGACCTCTTTGAATCTGAAGGGGAATCATGAAGATCCTGATGCCAAGAATGTAATTTCTATAAAGAGCTATATTATACGTATTATACGATGGAGCACACATGCCTCGCTTTAATTTTACCTTAGGAAGAAATGTATTAAGAAGCATGTAATGAACTGACCTATGATGAAACTGGACAACTTAAAAATCTGGTCATCTTAGAAAGTCCTTTCCCCTTCAGAGTAGAGCCAGGGGGCCTAAAAGAATTGGAGAATGAATCAATTCAATTGAACCAACATTTATTAGGCACCATATGCCAGGCCCTGTGATAGATGCTATAGATATAAAGACAAAAATTAAATTGTTTTTGTTTTCTGTGAGTTTACATTTTCCCGGGGAAAAGCAACCTAAGGATGGAAATATGTTAAAAAATAGAGATAAAATAAATACAGAATGACGGGGAGGGGTGGGAGCATGGCCTAATAACTGGAGTAAACACTAAAGGCCTAGAAGGCATTAAACATATAGATGTATATATGTGTCCACACATCTATATACGTACATGTGTATGTGTCTGTAGGAGGCATCTAGTTGGCTTAGTGGATAGTTCTGGACCTGGAGTCAGGAAGACAAGTTCAAATCTGGCCTCAGACATTTATTAGGTATGTGATTCTGAACAAGCCATTTAATTTCTGCTCACCTTAATCCACTAGAAGAGAAAATGTGAAACCAGTCCAGTATCTTTGCCAAGAAAATCTCATAGACACTATGGTCTTTGTGACTACAGGGTCACAAAGAGTCAAACACAACGGAATGACTGAATAACAAAAACAATATGTATACAATTGTATAAGTACATACATATGTATATATATATGTGTGTATATACTCATATATTAATTTTTTAAAACCCACCAGATGGCACTAACTGGCAAGGTTTTGGAAATGAAAGAAGTTCTCTCCTCAGAGCTCCCACCTTCAGACTTTGGGGGTGTGAGCACTTTTTTTCAGACTATTCCTTCCTTCTTCCACTGGGCACCTCAAAGGATGTGACCTTCTTTTGGCCCATGCCAAAGGGCAATCCCTTTTTCTGGAAACTAGGAGCCTCAGGAAGGACTCCCAAGAATTACTTGATCCTCTGAGTCACCTGAAACTTGCTTACTCATAACTTCATAGTCTAGAGGTAAAGAGTCTCCTGAGTCACATGTGGCTTGTTCAACTATAAAATGGAGATTTCTAATAATCTTTGATAAACCTCATGAAATATAATATTTTTATCAGTAGAAACTAATTTAATTTTTACACAACTGAGCCATTTAGGAATTGTGACATTGCTGAGAGAGGGGAGGGCATAATGAGAAAAGAAAAGAGAGTCCAGAATACATCCGGGTGTGGCATGAATGATGATGATCTTGCAGAAGAGCTTGAGAAGGATTGGTCAGACCAGCAGAAGAAGAATCAGGAAAATTATGGGTCATGAAAACCCACAGAGGGAGAGAGAAGGAAGTGATTAACAGGATAAAAAGTATCAAACAAGTCCACAAGCATAAGTGCCAAGGAAATGACCAATGGATTTAATGATAAAGAGATCATTGATGACATTTGACTTTTTCATTTGAGTTTGGTGAGAATGGAATCAGAAGACAGATTACAAATTATTGAGAAGTGAGTAGAAGATAAGAAATTGGAAGCAACCATCTGTGATAGCTTTTTTCTTGGAGTTGGCTATGAAAGGGAGGTATGATGTAGGGTGATAGCTAATGGAAGATGGACTAAGTGAAGGTTTTGTTGCTCTTTAGGATAGAGGGGATCTGGGAATGTTTGAAGAAAGCAGTACATAAATAAATTGAAAGTTGGAAAATTGGTGAGAGAAAGACAGAGACAAAAAGATAGAGGAGAGACAGACATCGAGAAAGGGAGAGAATAATCAAAGGGTTAAATTTCTAAAGTAGATGAGAGGGGAGGGGAACAAGGGCACAAGCATAGGTTGACTTTGTCAAGGTGAAGACTGACCCCTTTCCCAAGAGTAGAACCAACAAGGAGAAAATTGGGGATGATGAAGGGAACTGAGGTATAAAATGAGGCAAAAGGTGGAGCCTGCTTTGAGAAGATGGTTGTGTCAATGACATCACTAGCTTATAGCATATTCACTAAATCATATGCAAAGATCATTGTAGGTTATATATTGACTTGGAAAAGCATATATTAACCTTATCTGTGCTCTATTGTATTTAGTTTGGTAAATACTCCCCAGTTACACTTTAATCTAGTTCCAAACATATGTTTGACATTTCTTGTGTAGACAATTGAAAAGGATCATATAGGGAAGAATAAAAGGATTGGCATACATCAGTGAGGGTCTAGCAGATATTAGGTAGAATAAATTTGTAGTGTTCCCTGTCAGCACCATTATGTGACTTCCTCTAGAGAAGTTCAGCAGCAATAGAGAAGGAGCAGAAAAGGGAGATGTATGGTTGGGTGAAGTCCAGTAATCCAGTGTTGGTATTTGGAAAGGGATGAGCTTTGATAGGTCAAGGAGTTAGAGAGTGGAAGAAAAACAACAACTTTTTATTGGTTTCCTTTATTAATTTTTTATCCATATCTTAGCTCACTCACGGCTTTTTTCTTTTCTCCAAGGGTTACCATAGAAAGTCTATTACCTGGAGTAACAAATGCCTGGAGCTGATTTCTTCCTTTGATGTTTACCACCTGTGTACACACAGGCAATCATTTTGCTTGATTTTATTCATTTGTAAATTGTAGGTGTGGGGAATATGCCCTTTGGGGAAAATCTTATGGAACTGTCAGACCTGGGACCATTCCAAGTTGATTTCATATTCTATGGATTTTAGGTTGGTTAATTGGTACATGTGATTTCAGATAAAGAAAACATTGAAGATAAAGGAAAGAAAAGAATATTAGTGACAAAGGGATAATACACAAGAACTTCCATTCTTGGCTACTGTTGTCTACATTTTTTGAATTTTTAAAATGTATTAATAGGATTTTCCACAAGTGTCCCAGTCTTTCCCCACCCTCCCCAAATCACGGAAGGCATCAGTTAGGACACAGCCATGTTCTTACAAATTAAGTCTTTCATGTTTCCATTTTTCAGTCCATTCTCTGGAGGTAGCATTCACAATTTATTCTTCCAGCATTCATTGTGTATGATGTTCTTTTGGTTATGCTCATTGCTGTGTTCATTATTTTTTTTAAATTAGCCTGCTCATCATTTCTTACCACACAATAGTATTCTATCACAATCATATTCCACAATTTGGTTAGCCATTCTTCAGTTGATGTGTATCCCCTTAATTTCCAATTCTTTGTCACTACAAAGAGAGGTACTGTAAATATTTTGGAACCTATTGGTTCTTTTCCTTTTCCCCTAATCTCCTTGGGTAACAGCCCCAAAGGTATACACATTTTTATAACTCTGGGTATAATTCCAAATGGCTCTCTAAAGTGGTTGCATCAATCCACAGCAACACTGACAATGCCCCCATTTCCCCACATATGTTAGTTAATGATAAGGTTAATATGCATTATTTGGGAATTAGAATGGTATTTATTGATTATACTGCTGTAAGGAAATCTCAGTGAGAAAATTCCCTATGATAATGTAGATCAGAAACCATTCTGAATTTTTTTTTTTAAACTGTGGAGAAGAGCTAGGTAACACAATGGCTAGAGCATAAGACCTGAGTAAGGAGGAATTAAGTTCAAAACTGGCCTCAACCACTTTCTAGCTGTGTGACCCTGGGCAAGTCACTTAACCCCCATTGCCTAGCCCTTACCATTCCTCTGCCTTATAATCAATACTATGTATTCCGAGTAACATATCTCAGTAAACTCTTTAGAACTCTTTAGACTGAGTACATTAGGGTATGTTTTTTATGTCTCTCATAGGCTTGTATGAATCAGATAAACAATGCCAGTGAAGCAGAGCCTCATTTTCTCAGAAATGATCATTTCATAATTATCTATCTATCTAAATTTTTTTACTTGACAAGCATACATATTATGTGTTGATTCTAAGACAGAAGGTAAGGGTTATTTTTTATTAATTGTCTGGGGGCACTGAGAGTTAAAGTTTTTGCCCAGGGACACCAGGCAATAGATGTTATGCTCAGATTTTTTTTTGTAACACCTAAGCTGTATACATGATTCCACATTGCCTGTCATCATTAAATATTCCAAATAGATAGATAGATAGATAGATATCCAGCTATAGACTTACATAATAATAACCAATAGCATTTATATGGCACTTACTAGGCTCTAAGTTTTATACTAAGTACTTTACAAATATTTGTGTCTATATAGGAAGAAGTAGCATGGTGTGAATGGATCAGTGGGTAGATTTGACATCAAGAAGATTTGTTTAGGTCCACTCTGGCACATACTAATTATACAAAAAGGAACAACTCAATCTCGCAGGGGGTCAACTACCTAAGACTATCAATTATAGAATAATTGCTGAACTGAATAAAAAGGAGTTTCCACAGGAGAAAACCTTTTTTTACAAGGAAATCTCAGGTCCTCACTCATAAAAATTATATCTCATGCAATATAATGTGATACAATATTATGTTCAAAGGGAGTATAGTACAATGATTAAAGGGGAACACTTGAAATCAAGAAGACCTGAATTCAAGTGTTGCCTCTGGCATATATTTGTTTTGTGCCTTTTTTTTTTTTGTATTTCCAATATCCAGTAAAGTATGTGGTACTTAATAAATACTTGTAGACTGACTTGTGGACTGATCATGGACAAATTGTGTGCCCTGGAAACTTGGAGAGGCATCTGAGTGGTGCTATGGATAGAAGACTGAACCTAAAGTCAGAAAGACTTGAATTCAAATCCAACCTCAGACACATACTATGTGACCCTGGGAAAGTCACTTCACCTCCATTTGTCTCAGTTTCCTCATCTATAAAATGGGGATGATAATAATAGCACCTGTCTCCCAAGGTTGTGTTGAGAATCAAATAAGATAATATTTATAAAGATTTTAGCATATGTAAAGATTAAAATTTTGGGGAAGCTGAGGCAGATAGAAATTAGTTTCTCTCTGCAAGGAGTATTATATTTTTAGAGGTTTGTTAAAGATTAAAATATAAAGAAAATACAAGTAAGAAAAAGTACGTGTCTAGGCCCAGAGAGCCTATTCACAACCACTCACATTTTGCCTGCTAGGTGGAGAGCTGCATATGCTCCAAAGTGGAAGTAAAAAAAGGGCAGAGCCTATTCACAACCAAGTTAAAATACTCCATCTCGCTCTCTGCCCAGGTGAGGTTTCAGTGAGATTAGAGGGCATTCTGGGGAAGTAGAGCAAGGACTTCTGGGGATTGAAGTCCTGGATTCAAGTCCATTTTTACACATAGTATCTGGCATATAGTTACTTGATAAATCCTTATTCCCTTTCCTCCTTTAACTATAAGTTGTAACTGAGTTATCAACCTGCCTTGGTGGGAGGAGTTGCCACATTAGGAATTTTCTTTTCTTTTTTAAACCCTTAACACTGAATAGGATAAAACATCTTGTCCCCAGCCCCATTCAGGGATGAAATGTGAAAATAAGTCTGTTTTTAGCTTCAAAGATGTCTGGACCAGACTCTTTATCCCACTTCAAGGACATCACCAGGGCTCAAGAAACAAGGCCACTCTACAGCTGCACCTGCCTCCTTATCTCTTTTTACTCTTGAAGATTTAGGGTGATACTCCTAACCCTTATTCCCTCCCAAGTGATGAGCTCGTATATCTCACTATTTTCTGATTGGGGTAGACTTTGTGGCCTGTATTGTAATTCCTGGTCCCCAATCAAAGTGGGGGATCAGACAGAGGAGAAAGGGAGGAAGTCACTTGTCAGGAACCTATATAATGTTTATATTTGTGCTCAGACATTTACATTTGCCACTAGGGAATTTTCCTTCCTCATGAGGAAAAGAAATAAACTTCTGTCTCTTTTACTCTCACTTTCTGACTCTAGGAATTTTATTTGAGTGGTGGGGCACTCATGTTCACTTTTATCTCACCTAATACTTTATTCTCATATTACAAAAAATATTTCTTTGCAATTGAAATTTATTGTCTACAAGAAGTCTTCATCAACATGTGTAGTTTTTATCTGTGCTTATGATCCTCATAACTACTTTATTTTATTTTTGTTATTTATTTAACTTTATTTTTATTATCATGCAAAACACACTTCTATATTGGTCATTATTGTAAGAGCACAGTCATACAAAACCAAAGCCCCCAAAGAAAACCCTGAATACATATGATGTAAAAGATGACTCCAGCAGTTCTTTCTCTGAAGGTAGATGGCATTCCCCATCATAAGTCTTTCAGGATTGTCCCAGATTATTGCATCACTGAGAGTAACCAAGGTTTCACAGTTGAAGGAATTTTCTAAAGTGAAGAGATCACAAGTCTGAGTCAAAATGAATGAATGAATGATGCAATTATATGTGTATGTGTGTAAATGTATGATTATTAGGAAACTTTTCCTCAAGGAAAACTTAATTCACTTAGAAAAAAATTCTTAATAATTAAAGTTACCTAAAATGTGGAATAGGTGGCATGCTTCAGAATGTACAGAATATATAAGGTCCCCTTTAATTATATTTCATTAAAGGCAATTCATTAGATGTCTTCCCTAGAAATATCTCATTCAGGTATAACTTGGACCAAAAGAGCTCCTTGAGATCTCTTCCAGAGGTCTTAAATTTTATAATTCTGAGATAAAGATGAAAAGGATAGAAAAACTGAAAAGGATAAAGATAAAAGAAATGCAGAAGGAAAATAGTGAAAGGAGAGGAAAAGGGAAAAAAGATGAATATGATGACATGAGGCAAATGATGAGAAAATCAAATAAAGAATGTCTAGGTAATATTGGCTCACCACAATTTAAATAAGCTGTGAAATTAAGAAAGTTGCAGGTCAACTAACAGAAGTCAATTTTAAAAGAATTGTTGTATTATCCAGTAAATAATTTTTATTTAAAAATTGGGTGATCTGGAGTATTTATCCAGATTGTCTCTGTTATTTCTCTATTAATATTCCTCTAGCCTTGTTACTCTGCCCTTTCCAAATAAGATGATTGGTATTTGTATATTTCATGACAATGTAGTTGATATCCCTTGGAAAAATTGTGTTTTTCCAACTGCCCTGTCACTGGCTTTCCATGATAATTCCGAGTAACATATCTCAGTAAACTCCTTAGACCGAGTACATTAGGCATGCTTTTTATATCTCTCATAGGCTTGTATGAAACAAATAAACAATGCCAGTGAAGCAGAGTCTCATTTTCTCAGAAACGGTCATTTCATAATTATATATATATATATTTTTTTTACTTGACAAGCATAAATACATTTGTATTATGATACCTGCATTATGATTGCAGATAGACTTGAATTCAGCTCCTCATCTTTAGCATCCTACTAAGGACGGTTCACCTTTACAGACCTGGGGAGTTGCTCTTTAATTTCCACTTTCAAGCATAACAATTCCAAATATTGAGTAAATATAACTGTCTAATAAGAGAAAGATATTTCAATATATCCATGTATTTATTCTGTATTTACTAATGAGCACTCAAATTGCTTCTCCTCTTCCTACAGAATCTAATCTGAGATTAAGTGACTTAACCAGGGTGACATGGGTAGTGTGTCACATAGAACTGTGATTTGAACCTAAGTTTACTCATTCTAGACAAGCATGTTTCATTATATCAATTCTATTTCTTCTTCTCTTATGACTGTATCACTTCTGACTGTCTCTTCATTCCTATGGCAACCTCTATTCCCTCATTTCTTCCCTGTTTTCCCAAATGAGAATTTATTAAGTGCCTTCTATGTGCCACGCACTACACTAAATAATAGAAATATGAAAGAAAGGCAAAAGACATTTCTGGTTATCACAATGTTCATAGTTTAGTGGGACAACATACAAACAGTTATATGCGAACAAGGTATTGTTGTTGTTCAGTTGTTTCCAGTCATGCTCTACTCTTCATGACCCGTTGTACTGAAGTTGGCCATATCCTTCTCCAGCTTGTTTTACAGATAAAGAAACTGAGGCCAATAGGGTTAAGTGACTTGCCCAGGGTCACACATCTAGTAAGTGTCTGAGGGCAATATTTGAACTCAGAAAGATGAGTCTTTCTGACCTCAAGCCCAGCACTTTGTCCACTGTACCACCACCTAGCTGCCCAAACAAGTCCCCCACTACACAATGAACACCTTGATAACAAGAACCATCTTTTGTCTTTCTTTGTATCCCCACTACTTAGTATAATGCATGGCACATAGATGAGATAAAGTGTATACAAGCAGCAGAGAGAAAGCACTAGAATTCAGGGATATCTGGAAAGGTGATTTTTTGCTGAGATAACTGAGACCATGCATTGTGAGCACCACTGTGTCCCTTTGACCATGCCACGAAACTCTTCTCTACACACAACTTCTTCTTTGCTTCTGTCTCAAAGAAGAATATGGCACTTCTCCTTGTCAGAGTTAAACTTGATGCTCCACTTAAATGCTTGCACTCACATCCCATCTTTTCTCCATTAATTTCTCTCTTTCTCTTTCACTGTCTCTCACAGTTACTGTCTTGTCTTTCTTGCTTTCTTTCTGTCTCTTCACTTCTCTTCCTCTCTCCTTTTATTTGTCTCTTTGTTATTGTCACTCTGTCTGCCCTTCTCCATTGCCCTCTCCCCTTCCACTATCTATGAAATTGTGTCCAAATTCTAACAATTCTATTATCACATCTCCTATATTAGTCCTCTTCTATTTACTTCTCCTCTGCCTCAGCCTGAGATTATCTCCAAGTTATCATTTATGTATATATGTATATACATACACACACATATATATCATATATATATAGTTATGTGCATAAGATTTTCAACAGGGGAGACTTCACTTTTCTAATCCCCAAACCACCTCATTCTCAAAAATATCATCAGTAAATGTCCTCTGACTTGCTAAATTTGATGAACTTTCAATCTTCATCCCCAAATGACCCTTATATAGCTTATGAGAATATTGACATAAATCTCCTTCCTTAGCACAGTTCTTGGCACATAGTGGGTGCTTAATAAAAAATTGATGATTTTTATTTGACTGACTTCATTGACCATGACATCACTCTCATTCAGAAACTCATCATCTCTTGCCTAGAATTTTGTCTGAATGTCTATTTCCCACTTTCTAGTCTATTCTTTACACAGTTGTGAAAATAGTATTTATTATTTTTTTTAATCCAAGTTTTACAAATACCAAACAAAGCAAACATTTCATTATACAAAGTAGAATAGGAAATGAGAGTTGAATATGAAATTGCAAATACCGATTATACACAGCTTACATTTCCTTTTAAGTAGATAATAAATTTAATATGTTACCTTTAAAGTTAGTCTACTTCTCCGGGTTTCCTTCCAACCTCCTTTTTCTTCTCTTCTACACATTTTGAAAAATGTTTCAAAATCCTCCTTTCTTTCTTTCTTTCTTTTTTTTGATAGACAATTCTATGTTAGCTTCACTCTTCCCCTCTTCTAATTGCTTGCTTTAATGGGAAAAAGAAAAAACAAAACCCCCCTACAAATATATATATATATATATATATATACACACATATATATATATATATTTAGCAAAACAAAGTACAGCATTAGTTGTATCCAAAAAAAGTCTCATTCTTCACTTCATGTTCATCACTTCTCTCTCAAGAGATAGGTAACAGTTCAGGGATAGATCCAAGATGGCAGAGTAACAGTAGGGATACTTCTGTGCTCTCCTAAACTCACCTCTAAACAATGTTAAAATAATGTCTCAAAATGAATTCTGGAACATCAGAACTAACAAAATGAGGAGGTGAAACTATTTTCCTGCCCAGGATGACTTAGAAAGTTGGTCAGGAAAAGTCTATCTCATTGAAGTGAGAGTGGAGTGGAGTTCAATGCAGTTAAAACTTGGAAAGCAACTAGCAAGTAGGCTTTAGGGACTCTCAACCCATAGACAGTAAGAAGTCATACACCTATTCAGAAGGAAATTAGGGGGGTTACTTTGTTGGCATTGGGAGCAGGACTCTTGCATTTTCCACACATGGTTCCAGGTCCCAGTCCCAGGGAGAGAAGGAGCACTAGGAAGAATTGGAATCCTGGTCACAGTTCCAGAGTAGAAAAGAGTATTTGTGATCACTCATATTCCAGAGGCAGGTCAGGAGAACAGTGGTCACCCTTCTCCTTAGACCATACCAATTGGGAAAACTGAGAACTTGCAGAACTCCAGAGCTAGCACTGAAAACAGTTACACAAAAACTTGAAGCTTAGATGAGTATCCAATATATCCTGGGAGCAGAATTCAACTTCAACATAAGTTTAAAGTCAAGAAGTAATCAGGAAAAAGGCATTAACAACAAAACATTAACATTAAAATAGAATATTACTATGGTGACAGGAAAGGTCAAAATGAAAACTCAGAAGAAAACAAAATAAATCAAATACATTCAACATCTCAAAGAAAAATGTAAATTGAGTCTCACATCCCAGAAGAACTCAAAAAAGGATTTAAAGATCAAATAATATATATAGGGGGAAAATTGGGGAAAGAACTCTTTAAAAAGTAGAATTAGGGGTCAGTTGGATGGCTCAGTGGATTGAGAACCAGGCCTAGAGACAGGAGGTCCTAGGTTCAAATCTGACCTCAGACACTTCCCAGCTGTGTGACCTTGGGCAAGTTACTTAACTCCCATTGCCTAGTCCTTACCACTCTTCTGCCTTGGAACCAATACACAGTATTGATTCTAAGACAGAAGATAAGGCTTTAAAAATGTAGAATTAGCCAATGGAAAAAGAGGTACAAAAAGCTCAACGAAGAAAATACTTTCTAAAAATAAAAATTGGCAAGTAAAAGTTAATGACTCCATCTGAAATTCAAGAAACAATCATACAAAATCCAAAGAATGAAAAAAATAGAAGAAAATGTAAAATAGCACACTGGAAAAGCAAGTGACCTGAAAAATACACCAACAGGAGGAAATTAAAAATAAAATTCTTGCCTTCTATCTTAGAATTGATAATAAGCATTCATTCCAAGGCAGAAAAGCTATAAGGACTAATAATTGTGCTTATGTGATTTGCCCAGTGTAATTTAGCTAGGAAGTATCTGAGTTCATATTTGAATCCAAGATCTTCCATCTCCAGTTTTGATTCTCTATCTACTAAGACACCTGTATGCCCTAAGGTGAGATAATGTATGAATTATTGGACTATCATAAATATGATAAAAAAAAGTCCTATAGATCATATTTTGAAAAGTAACCAAGAAAAACTGTTCTGATATCCTAGAACCAGAGAGTAAAATAGCAATTGAAAGAATACTTACTAATCACCTCTAAAAGTGATCCAAAAATAAAAATTCTCAGAAATATTATAGCCAAATTCCAGAACTCTCAGGTCAAGGAGAAAATACTGTAAGAAGCCAGAAAAAATAATTCAAATATTGTATAGCCACAGTCAATATAACACAAAATTTACCAGCTTTTACATTAAAGAGTTGGAGGCTTGGAATATGATATTCCAGAAGGCAGAGGAGCTAACATCATAATCAAGAATCATCTACCCACTCAGTGAAACTGAGCATAATATTTTAGGAGGGAAAGGAAATTTAATAATTTAAGTAATGAAATATTAATTGTTATATTATATATAATATATTAATATTCATTTTTAAAATTAATAATAAATTAAAGTATTCTTGATAAAAAGACCAGAACTAAATAGATATTTTTATTTTCAAATACAACACTGAAGGGAAACATGAAGGCAAAAGACAGTCTCTACACTCAAAGAACTCAAACACTAATGAGAAAGACAACATATAAATTACTATGTGCAAATAAGATCCATATAGGATAAATTGAAGATAATCAACTAGCACCAAAATGAACAATGAAAGACTTCTTATAGAAGATTGGACTTCAGCTGAAATCTGAAAGAAACCAGGAGGTGGAGATTAAGAGGGAAAGGATTCTAGACATGGGGAATGGGAAATGAAAATTCAGAATCTCCTATGGTATGTCCTGTTCAAAGAACAACAAGCAGCCCAGTGCTACTGGATTCCAGATATTTGGGGAATAAGTAAAGTATAAGAAGAGTAGACAGGTAGGTGGGTTCCAGGCTAGAAAGGGCCTTGAATACCAAACAGAGGAATCAAACTTGATCCCAAAGGTGCAAGGGAGCCACTGAAATCCATTGAATAGAGGAGCAAATGATCCAATCTATGGAGAATGGAGTGGGGTAGAGAAAGACTATAGGCAGAGATGAACTAGTAGATCATCATGACAGTCCATGTATGGTGATAAAGGCATGTACCTCATGAGAAATTTTATTTGTATATGTGCTATGGCCCATCATTAGATTATAAGACTCAACACTGGAGGACTTTATTTCCCCTCTCCTCTTTTTTTGTATTCCTAGAAACTAGTATAATAATAGGCACATAATAGTAAATTAATAAATATATTTTAAATTTACCAGATTAGAAATCTGAGATTCAGAAAAATTAAATGACTTTTAAAGTCACATACCTATGGAATATAAAGATACTTTCGAATTCCAATTAATGGTCTATTTATATAAGTTTAGTAGTAGCCCAATAATTTGAAAGAACTTAATAAAAAGTCTTCACATTTTTCTTAAGGAGTAAAGCATTTACTTGGTCGTAGGGCTGTTCCCATAAATAGGCAGTGCCTTTATGCTATTATTCAAGGCATGCCAGGAAAAAAAAAATTCCCATAACAGCTCTGTTGGAAAAATAAGTTCCCTTCTTTTATACCATGAAATTCTAACAATTATCCATTTATTTCCTCTGGCTTGAGTTTTCTTTTAAAATGAAACTGCCCTGGGTGACACAGCACATTAATGCTTATCAACCTTTTACACCTTAGAGAAAATTGGTTATCAGATTATTTCCTGGGAAGAAGTTTTGATTGGGGAAAGGATAGAGAGCATTAGAAAAGCACCAGGTGCTTGGGAAAGAGGTAAGAAAGGTTATCCTAGGAATGTTTGAAGACAAGGGCCAGACATCTCTAGTAGGATATTGCTGAATGTGTTTTAATTTAGTGGCTTTTCCTCCTCTGCTAATATTGTTTTCAAATAACAAATGCTCAAAATGTTCTTTCTGTTATGAGTTTAGATACCATCATGGTGAACTGGCTTCCTGAAATAGTTCCCAAAGGAACTGGCAAAGGAGGCTGACAAAAAGTTAATAGCAACCTACTGTTTGAAAAACAGACTCTTAACCTCAGATTGTGGGGCAAGGAAGAAATGAATATATATTTTAAGAGAACTTTTTTTTTTATCATTGGTAACACCTGTCTATAAATTACTTTCATTATGGACATTCCCCTACTCTTATACTCAGCAAGTCATCCCTTGTAAACAAGGTTTAAAAAATGGAAATTCAGCAAAATGAACCAACATATCAACCACTACTGACAGTATAGACAATCCTCCTCATCCATAGTCATTCATTTCTGTAAGGAAGAGAGAGATTCATGTTTCCATCTTTTCTATGAGACTAAGTTTGGTCAATATAATTGCACAGTGTCGTGTTCTTGTTTTGCTTTAGTAGCACAGGAAATGAGAATACTCTCCCAAGCCCCACTCTCATTGGTAGGTTGGGTCCCCATAGAATGGCTGTCTATCTGTATGCTCAAAGTTCTAGGCGATGCTGAGGGAGAATGGAAGGGATCTTTATAATACTATTAGCAGATGCCCCTACCAATGTGCTTTTCCTAGGGATGATGAGTTAATATCAAATTGCCAGCCATACAATTTGCCTTTAAAAATGGGTATTTACTAACATGGTATACATTAAAAACAGTTGGTACAAAACATGCACCCAAATAGACAGCATACTTTCCTCCAGCAATTGCATGTTGAATTTAGGGGAGAACAAATATGGAAAAATAAATTCTGCTTTGTTTGAGTTTTTAACAATTTTTTTTACAATTTCACTGAAGTCTAATTCCTTTTACACTACCCCCCTAACCCAGTCCCACCTCTTGAGATTCACAGTGAAAGAAAGAGTTGTTGGTACTACATTTCTCTTTTTCACATAGAGAAAAATTGCCTCACAAAATTGTCTTCACACAGAGCATAGTTTTCTGCTGGGCTTCTTATAAAGGCCTTAACCTTCTTTACTTCAATGTCTTTAGTTTGTCTTTAACTCCCAATGTAGACACCACAGTCAACTATTTGGGTACCAGTGAGATATTCAGATCCTCTAAATTCATCAAGATCGCAAGGTCCTTTTCTGGTTGAGGGAGCAGGAAGAAGATAAAGGTTTTCCTCCTCATTCATCACCCAAGAAATTCAGTCTTAGGAACTGGGCTAAAACTACTCTCTATTCTAGGTTGCTAGACAGTTGAATGAATGCTCAGGTTCTAAATGAGCTTGCTTCTCTCTCTCTCTCTCTCTCTCTCTCTCTCTCTCTCTCTCTCTCTCTCTCTCTCTTGCTCTCTCTCTCTCTCGCTCTCGCTCTCTTTCTCTCTGTCTCTGTCTCTGTCTCTCTGTCTGTCTGTCTCTCTGTCTCTGTCCCTCTGCCTCTCTCTCTCTTTATATATCTATATATAATATCTATATCTATATATATATATATATATATATATTACTGAGAGTGTGTCTAAGTCTCCTTTACTAATCCCAAAACATTTCCTGTATGATTTCATTTCATCCAGTGGTCCACAACCTCTATTCCTTCCCCCACTTAATTAATTAGGTTGCTTGCACCTAGTCTAATGCATTTTAGTGATTGAATGAGTTGAGTAATGTGGCTAGGCTGTTTTTAACCTAATTAACATCTTAGATCAGTTGATCCCATCAAGAAGTCTGGATGTTCTGTAATTTGTAAAATAGAAGTAATGCAATACCTTACATTGTTGTTATGGTTCATTCTGTTTACATAGTTGTAATCAATATGCATATTGTTTTCTTGGTTCTACTTACTTCACTTTGTATCAATTAATATAATTCTTATCCTGCTTCTCTGAATTCTTTGTAATGACCATTTCTTATGATACAATAATACTCAATCACATTCACATATTACAATTTGTTTAGTTATTTCCTAATCAGTGGGCATCTAATTCCAATTCACTGCCATTATAAAATTTTTTATTTTTATAATATTATATTATTTGTTATATTATATTAAATGCTTTAAATATTATATTATATTAAATATATTAAATTATATTGTATATGGGACCTTTTCTTTCACTTCCTTGGGGTATATGCCTAGTACTGAGAATTTGGAGTCAAAAGTCAGGACATAGTCACTTTTTAAAAAAAAATCCAATTTCCAAATAACCTTCTAGAATAGTTAGATCAATTCAAAATTCCATCAACATTATATTAATGTGTCTATCTTTCTGTAGTCTTTTCAACATTGGTTATTCCTATCTTTTGTCATCTTTGCCAATTTGATTAGCATGCTAAGAAATTTTATGGCTATTTTTATTTGCATTTCTATCATTATTATTAAAGATTTTGAGCAATCTGTCACATTCCTATAAACAGTTTGCAATGTGTTTGAAATTTTTTTTGTTTATGTCCTTTGTTCATATCTATTGAAAAATGGCTCTTGGTCTTACATATTTCTGTTGGCTCCATATCTATCTATTTCTCTCTCTCTCTCTCTCTCTCTCTCTCTCGCTATCTATCTATCTATCTATCTCTGCCTAACCTGTGCCTATCTGTTTATCTACCTATGTACTTCAGAATCATGCATTTATTATGTCTTGGATTAGGCAGACATTTTTATGGCTTCCCATAACAAACACTTTCTGGTACCACTTCCTCTTTTTATTCTTTTTTTCTTCTTTTTTATGTGGAGAAGCAAAGAAATCATTTAGCAAGAAACCACAAAGAAGGGCAGAAACCTTTTTTAGCTGAAGGGGAAATTTAGAAGGAGAAACTAACATATTCCCTTTGATTTGTTCAGAAGTAGCAATCAGAGGCATTTTCCATAGGGAAAGAAGCAAACTAGAAGCTCAGATACCAAGTTAATATTCAGTATGAACTCTAAAGTTTAGCATTTTTATCAGAATCTTTCTAGGAGATTAGGGTTAAAGTAAGCTGTAAAGCTATTAAGGGAAGAGCAGAGAATTAGTGAGGAAAGATTCCTGATTTCATCTTAGAGTTTTCTTTCCCTTACTTTTTTCCTCTTAAAAATGCTTCATGACATAGACATGACTCCAGGTTCTCTAGCCTATCCAGAAGAACACAAGTTGTGGTAGATTTTATGAAGGTTAAAAAAAAAAAAGATGGAAGTAAGGACAGAGCAAAGACAAAGGAAAAGAAAGGAAAAGCTTCCACTTTAGGCCCAATTATAGTTTGTCACCAAAAGACAGGAGTAACTGAATTCAGAGAAGCTTCCTACCTTACAGGTGACCATCAGATGGTAAAATCTGACCATAGCAACCTGTGAAACAAATAAAAATGGGAATCTGTAATCTGCTGTGATAAAAGCAACCACTGACCAAAGAATGTCCAAATATAGGATACTGAACCAGAGAGGACCTTGAAAATGATGTAGTCTATCCATTTCAATTTATAGATGAAGAAACTGAAATCCTCTGGATTAAAATGTAAAGTAATTCACCCAAAGTCACACAGCAGTAAAGAGTAGGACTGAGATTCACATCCAGTTTATCTTATTCTAAATCCATCATTCAAAATATTCCAAAGGATATGTCTTTACATTCAGGATATATTTAGAGCTGATTTCATTTTCACTGGCTACCCCCCATGTCTGGCATGTTCTCCTCCATGCTCCTCATCACTTTTTGGCTTCCCTAGTTTCCTTCAATTTCTAGGTAAAACATTACCTTCTACAGAAAGCCTTTCCAAGTTCTGCCTTCCCTCTGTTGATTATTTTCTATTTATCTTGTATATAGCTTATTTGTACCTAGTGGTTTTACTGTTTTCTCCATTATACTGTGAGCTCCTTGGGAGCAGAGACTTTCTTTTGCCTTTCTTTGTATCTCCAGAGTTTAGAACTATGCCTGGCACATGGTAGGCATTATAGGTTTTTATGTTTATTGACTGACTGATTTTTTATTAATTTTGAAATCAGAGGCAGCATTATTTTTTTAAACCCTTACCTTTTGTCTTAGAATTAATACTTAGTATTGGTTCCAAGGCAGAAGGGTGATGAGGGTTAGGTAATGTAAAGCCCAGGACCTTTAGTCTCTGGACTTGGCCCTCAATCCACTGAGTCACCTAGCTGCCCCCAAGGAATTATTTATCTATTTTTTAAAATCAGAGGCAGCATAGTGTACTATATAGGATCCTCAATCCAGACTTAATACATGCTGGCTTTGTGACCCTGACTAAGTCACAACTTTTCAGTGTTTTATGCAATGTTCTGAGTATAATTTGTAGAAAAAGTACCAACCTGCACTGGTAGAGGGATTTTCTTCCCCCAAATATCCCTACATTAATAAATCCAGTTCCTAATCCTTGCTTTAAAATTTTTTTAACTTCTACTTCTTTTGCTTGAGAAAACTCCAATTCTGGAAATTCTGTTCATTCTGTTCACTCTGTACATTGAGAAAATTGTCTTGTGGCTCTGAATGCCTTGTCCAAGGCAGTATGTGTCAGAGAAGCGCTTGAACCCAAGAGCTGTTTATTCCAACATCAAATCCCTTTCTACTATACCATGTTAAATAAAGAGTTGACAACCCATGGACCACCATGATCCATGCTAAGTACACACCTGGTGGGCAGCATAGCCAAAATCAGCTTTTTGCTTTGGAGGGAAATCATCCCTTCTTAGGCTGAAACTGCCAAAACAAGCCAAGGGATGATAGTTTCATGATCTTGTATATGTCGGCTCAATTCTATTCCTTAGGGAAGCAAATATTTCTCTAGATGCAATCTTGGCTGCAAGTTAATCTTGGTCTCTTGCAGGAGAAGGAATTATTTGGACCTGTATTTAGAGAGAGGAAAAGGAAAGAGCTCTTCTTTTCTGCCTCATTAGGCTACAGAGTAAGTAACACAATACAAATGTGCCTGAAAGGATTAATGAGACTGCTGAAGAGAGCTACTATTTGTTCTAATTGGAAATACAATCATCATCTCCTCTGATCTCCGCATCTGAGGATGAGCAAGGATCACAGCTGAACATTAAATAAAGAGGCAACTGGAGAGATAGATGGGCTCATCTTGCCGTCTGCTATTTCCAGGCCAGCCAGCTCTTCTCCTCATTTCTGCTCTTTTCTGGAAGTCTCATACATAGCTCTCTGTGGGCAGTCCCATTAAAGTCTGCCATAAGCCACTGTCCTGTGGGCCATAAGTGGTTTTGGCAAAGGACCGAAATCTTGCTCTATGTTAGTGATGGATGAGTCAGTGTCTGATGAGAGCCAGGATGGTTGTACAAGCTGTCAGGTGCCATCATCAGCCAATACAAACATGTTGCTGGAGATGTTTGCCTATTCCTAGGGTAGTCATGGGAAGGTCTTATTTCTGATCCTTTCCCTCCCCCAGTTTGTTTCTGATTATTGGGAAAATGTAAAGCAATGTATAAGGTCAGGGATGCCTAACAGCAGGTGTGCAGCTTATTCGATGCACTTCACTGGAAGAGGAAATCTTTTATCGCTGCCTCCATCCTGCTGTTGCTAGCCTAGTCTGTGACAGGTCTGTCTGCTTCCAGATGTTTCAGGTTTTAGAGGACTGACCTCAGATGAAAGCAGCTTCACTATCAGCTGACCTCTCTTGCTGCTCTCTTTTCTTTGCCTTCTTCCACTGATACCCAACATCTACAAGATGCACAGTTTCTCTATCTGCTTTTTATTTTATTAATTTTATTTTTATCCATATTGTTCATTTCTGTAAGTGAGAAATCTTATAAAACCAAAACCCCCAAACAGACAACTGAAAAATAGTATACTTTCATCTGTCTTCCAATATCAACAGTTTTTTCTCTGGAGATGGAGAATATTCTTTGTCCAAAGTCCTTCAAAATTGTCCTGGATCTTTATATTGTGGAGTGTGGCAGTTCATCATCCCACAATATTGCTGTTACTGTGTACAATGTTTTCCTGGTTCTGCTTATTTCACTCTGTATCAGTCCATGAAGGTCTTTCCAGCTTTTTCCAAAATCTATCTACTTTCAGTCTACCCTGTGTCCTTCTAAGGGAAAAAGTAGAACCTCTAATGGTCATTTGAAAAAGTTGGCAAGTTTTGTATTTATACTGTAATCTATTGACATGTAAAGCTCTTTATAGCCTGCCCCCCTTGTTCTCCACCACACTTTCTGCTGTCCAGCACTACTGGACAATGTGCTACTCCTTGGACACAACATTATTGCCTTAGCTATCCATCTTGCCTGGAATTCTCCCTCTCTTTACCTATTGTCCTGGTTTTCTTCAACACTCATCTTAAATGCTACTTTCTTCAAGAGTCCTTCCCTGGTCCTCCTGACCATCTAAGTATCCCTCTCTAAAGTGATCTTCTTTCTACTCTTAAAAAAAAAAACTGTATTGCTTCCAATGTAGAAAGTTGATAAGGGTTAGGTAATGGTGTTTAAGTGACTTGACTAGGGTCACACAGCTAGTAAGTGAGGTCAAATTTGAACCCAAGACCTTCCATATCCAGTCCTGGTTCTCAGTCCTCTGAGCCACTTCCCTCTTCCTTCTACTCTTAACATTTCTTCTACTTGTGTTTATTTAAATTATTTAAATTTATTTAAATGAGCTAAATGAAGAAATTGAGTCTGATGTCTCAGACATTGCTAGCCTTTTAACTTTCTAAAGGCTTGGGTTCAAATCTGACCTCAGATACTTCCTAACTGTGTGACCCTGGACAAGTCAATCCGCATTTCCTAGCCCTTACCACTCTTCTGCCTTAGAACTAATACACAGTATTGATTCTAAGGTGGTTTAAATGTTAAAAAAAAACAAACCTCTACAGGATACATTAAAAAAATATAGCTGACATTTATATAGTATTTGGAGGTTTGCAAAGCACTTTACAATTGTTTCATTTTATCCTCAGAACAACGTTAGGAATGAGGTGCTATTATTATCCCAATTTTATAGATGAGGAAAGGGAGGCAGATAGAGATTAAGTGACTTACCCAGGATCACAGAGCCAGAAATTGTCTGAAGCTAGATTGGACCTTAAGTCTTCCTGGCTCCAGGTTCAGCTCTCTAGCAAGGGTACCACTTCTTTGCCTGAAGGTACATGAAGGTATCAGTTCTCACAGGAGCCCCATCAGTATTCACCTGGACTCTGCCTTTGCCATATCACTGCTCATTTGCATCCTCTGTATCTATGTGAACTCCATCACTGACCCTGTTTTTTGATTTGTGATCCAATTGGTTCTCATCTAGCTTAGATATAGCTAGCTAGGTATGACAGGAGATAGAGTACTGGGTCTGGAGAAAGGAAGACTCGTATTAAAATCTTGTCTCAGACATTAACAAGCTATCTGATCCTGGGCAAGTCACTTAACCTTTTGGCTGCCTCAGTTTCTTCATCCATGAAATGGGTTTCATAATACCATCCACCTCCCCCGGTGATCACCTTGGATATTGGCTAAAGCACTAAGCCAAGTACCTAGTGGACACTTAATGAATGCTGCTTCAGTACTCGGGTCACCCACCTGTTTCTCCAACCCTTGCATTCTTAGCTTTGTTCTAATCTAATCCATCCTACTGCCCTGGTGTTTCCCCCCACCATACCTTCTTTAACAAGGTTGTCATAGGATTTGCCTTCTGTTTATTGGTTTTCCCCACTTCAGTGGGTCTTCCTAATCAGAAAGCAGTGAGCTTATCAACCACCCAGCTAAGTCACCACTGCCCTCTGCTGATCTTAGAGAAATGTGACAGCTGGCAGAGACCTGGCACTGCCCTGATTAACCGGGTGCCTCTGTCACAGCACTGACAACGAGCACCTGGGGCTGTGCCTTTGACCCTGAGTCAAGAGGCTGTCTAAGCCCTGCACTCTCCAGATATGATTAGCAAAGGGTAGGAAGGCAGACGTGGCTCCATGTGTGAGGATGACAATAACAACATCCTATTCTACAGTGTCGAGTTGGCTTTTACAGGTTCACAAGGAGCCTTCCTTATAAGAGACATTGTAGAGCGGCTACTGTAATGGCAATTAATCTCGTTTTACAGAAATTGAAGAAATTTATGAAAGGGAAATGGATTTGTCCAAGGTCAGAGTAGTGAGTCATACAATCCAGGGGCAGCTGGGTGGCACAGTGGATAGAGTTAGGAAGAACCATTTTCATGAGTTCAAATCTGGTCTTGGACACTTATTCGCTGTGTGACTCTGGGCAAGTGATTTGACCCTCTTTGCCTCAATTTCTTTATCTGTAGAATGAGCGAGAGGGAAGGAAATAGCAAACCACTCCAGTATCTTTGATGGGGTCAGGAAGATTTGGACACAACTGAAAAATGACTGGACTACAACAATGACAACATGCTACTAGTAAATGTTAATGACTGGATTTGAACCCAAGTCTCCTTACTCTAAATATGGCAAGTGGAGTGGTTGAAGAATGAAAGAAGTGTAATTATTTATGGAATGTAACGAGTTCATATAATGTGCCCTCTGACTCTAAGCGGACTTATATTACAGTTCATTGCTAAAGGGTATACAGAACCAAAACCTTCGGATTGGTCTCTCATTCCCCATAAGGGAAGGAATGAAGAAAGAGTGAATAAATATAGTCTCAAGGCACTTCTGCTGAAACAGGGACTTATTCCTTTTGCTAAAGAATATGCCTAACCATAATTCCAGTGGCTAAAGCACTGGATCTGGAGTCAAGGAAGTCTTGAGTTCAAATTCAGTTTCAGATACTTAATAGCTGTGTGACGCTGGGCAAAGTCACTTAAACTATTTGCTTCAGTTTCTCGAAATGTAAAACTAATAATAGCAACTATTTTGTAGGATTTTTGAGCCAAACAACTGAGATAATATTTATAAAACATGCTTAGCACATGGTAGGTGCTATTTGCTTATCCCCTGTCCCATGGTATGTTTCGATATCAGCAAAGGAAGTGGTAAAGAACCTGAAGTAAGTTCTGGCCAACTTTCTGCCACTGGTTGGTTCCTTCATCATCTGAGATGATTGTGGAATCCAGCTCTATGATCAGGGCATGAAAAAGCAAGAATAGTGAGTGGTGGTGATAGTGATAATGATTGACAGAATGAGGTCGATGCTGTGAGACTGAGGGAAGAAAAGGAGACCTGAGTGGTCCTCACGCTCAAGATTTGCTTCCTGTGACCCACTTTGAGAGAAACTGCCAATGGGGACAGATGTCTCCAGTTCTCTAGGGGATGCACAGAGGATCAAGAAGGGACGGATACTTTGAAAGACCAGTCTGAGAGCTTGGAGCATGACAACGTCAAAGGCAAACCAGGGACTGTGGTAGAAGTGTGGGGTGTGTCCATTTGAATGAGCTTAAAAAGAGATAGAAAGGGAAAGTTGTTGCATGTATAGCTTAATTAGAGAGTAGTGTGTGCTATTATGAGTATAGAGCTTGGGTTCTTTGGCAGAACATTTGGAACAGCATGAAAGCAGAGGGAGTCACTTAAAAGGAAGTCTGGGTGTGGAGGGAATTTGAGCCTTTCAGGAGTAATCAGAGAAGGTTATAGATATGACTACAGAGAATTTACAGAGAAATTAGCCATCATACAACCTAGTGCAATAAAAGTGTGAAGTGAACTAGTACGATAGGTTGTAAGATCATATTTTATCTATTACAACATACATGAATTATGATTTATGAGATCTCCCATTTTCTGTTCCAATGGAAATTGATCAAAACTGTAAAATGTGACATAAGGACTTGAGTTTTATTATATTCATAGGAAGGATCTCCCTCCTTTCCTTTGCCTGTCTGAGTCCCTAGTTTCCTTTAATATTCAGACTTTCCCCATTATCTCTAGCTTCTAGAGCAGTGATGGCAAACCTTTTAGAGATGAAGTGCTGAGTTGTGCCCCACTCCATCCCCCAGAAGGAGTGCTGTGCCCACACCCCGAGAGACTGAGTGCCCTACGACCCCACCCCCACATGCTCAGTATACCCCTCTCTCCCTTACCCAACAGGAAAGGGGAAAAGTGCTCCCATTGGGCTGTTGAACAGACATGTGGATGAAGTGAGGAATGTCCTCAGCCAGTGTATAGACGGGTATAGGAGTGGCCCGAGTACTTTGCAACATTCTAGCTCTAACCCCTCATCCCCCCCCCCCATGAGCTCCCATTGGACTGTTGGGCAGAGGGGAAGGTGATGTGAAAAAATGTCCATCAGGCATGATGGAGAGGGGGAGGGGAGCAGTTTCACAGAGTCCCTCTGTCTTTCTAGTAACACACTTTTTGGGGGGGATGGGGACAGAGGGTGCCCGAATGGCCACAGAAAACACTCTGTGTGCCATCTTTGGTACCCATGCCATAGGCTCTCCATCACTGTTCTAGAGTGTTCTTTTTATGGTAACATTATGTTTACTTTGTGTATATATGTTACAACATTTATACCTGTAGTCTCCCTCATTGTAAGGAAGGCTCCTAGAACTGTGTGATCCTGGGCAAGTCACTCAACCCTGTTTGCCTAGTCCTTGCCCTTCTGTCTTCAAGTTGTTACTTAGAGTTGTAAAGGATTGTAAAAAATAATAAAATCAATGTTTGTTGGATGACTGAAAGTTGCTTCCTCTTTTCTTCACTTTGCAAAACAGGCAATCTTCAACTGCAATGCTGTGATTTCCAGTGTTTCTGAAGCATATCAGGTTCCTTATGCTCTAATAATCTATATCTTTAGCATTTACATCTCTAATTGTATCTATTTCTATCTCTATCTATGTGAACAATATCATTTATAACTATAAGAATGAATGAATGAAGCATTTATTAAGCACTTACACTGAGCAAAATGTTGTGTTTAAGCATATAAATAGAAAAATAAAATAATCCCTGCTCTCGAGGAGCTCACATTCTAATGGGGGAAATAACACATGTGGCAGTTTTCATCTACAGGCCAGATGGGAAAGTCCCATGGTCCCTAGAGTATAGCAGCAAAGCAGATGGTAAGAGTCTTCTTTAATGCCATTTCCACTGAGAAAATTATATGAGGTTTTAATGTGAAGACATTTCACCATGAGTGCCAAGGATTTGGGTGGTATAATATCTTTACCTATATCTATTTTATATTTGACCTTTCCAAATCACTAAATAGTACTGAAGATTACAGACCAAGTCTTGGTCATTGTGGTCTTTTACTTATGAAATATAAGTATCTTTTATTTTTGCATTACCTTCATTTTAGTATAAATCCCTTTTCTATCCTCCATTCAACAATAATCTATTTCTGGTAACAAAGGATAAAAAAAATAAAGAGGGGGGAAGCATTTCATCAAAACTAATCAAATATTAATAATCTGAGAGTATATGTAATACTTCACCCCCATAGTCCTGAATTTCTGCAAAGGAAGTAAGGAGATAATCTGGCATGCTTTTTATTGAGTATTTGTGAGCATGGACGAGCATGCTGCTTTCTCACAGAAAGAAAACTTGAGACAAAGAGAAGCTTTAGGATGACTTCATTCATTTCTCAGTAGTTGGGGGAAATTTTCTTTTTTGGTCCAGGATATTAACAGCTAAGCAGTACCAGCCTTCTTAAAACAACGTTGTTTTCCTCAAGACTGCTTTCCCAGAGTTGGAATCTCTGCTTGATCAATGATGCTGCTGAAAATCATTAGTCCAGACTCCCAGGGAGTGACTGACTTTCAGGGCTGCTGGGCATTGCATATCCATAACTCCTCCTCAGCAGTCTGTAAGGCACACTGTTAAGCATCTATACTGAGGAGACTGAAGCGGGACTCGCTTTGTGAGAAGCCTCAAAATAGGGGCAGAAGTGCTTGACATCGGATTTGTACCTGCTTAGCATGCTGGTCAAAATTAAAAAACCTCATTGGAAAACACAGGCACACAAGTATGGATATGTAATAAATCCTTCACTTTGTAAGGCACTTGAAATAGGAGCAAGTGAAATTTCAGTGCTAGATTCTATCCGAATTGCCCTGGAATGAAATGATTCATCTCTTGAAGGAGAGAGTATGGGTCATTTGGATATCTAATAAGGCCAAACTAGAACTGCAAGGCAAGTGAGCTAGATTGTGTCCCCTGGAACTATTGCCCTTCTGTCTGCCAATTTCACTAACTTTCTGTAGTGACCAGGAAAGTTGCATACATTACAAATGGATTAGATCCTCCTTCTACTGGGGTTTAATTGAAACATTTGGAAAGGTATTTTGCCCTTTCCGAATCATTAAGTAGTATTGAAGAGCCCTGACCAAGACTTGGTCATTACGATTTTTCATCTACAAAAGTTCTGAAACTGATGCCACATATTTGCAACACCTATTTGTGTCTTGTCTCATGAAGCAATCACATTGATTCTTTAAAAGAAAAAAAGGTATGTTTAGAACAGAAAGGAACCTTAGAAATCATCTAGCCTTAAGAGAAAAATCATGATTCAAGAATTTTCCCAAAGTCATGTAGCAGTTAGAACCTAGATTAAGACTCTTTTTGACTCCAGGTTCCATCCTTTATCTGCCTTGCTACTTTCTCAGTTTGTTTTTCTCTATTTTGTTTTTTTTTTTAATATTTTTCTGCCCAGAATCTATGTGTCCATCCTCCACAAAGTACTATACTCATGCCTTGACTACTTACTTCTCTACCAGTGACCTTTCTCATGTCTCCCCAATCCTCAAGTATCTTCATTTGAATCTTAAGTATTGGATCTTAAATGCAGAAGTGGAAGGAACTTTAGAGATAATTTAGACCAGAATAATACAGTGGTAAAAAGCATGGACCCTATAATCATTAGACATGAGTTAAAATCTTACCTTGAAAAGCTGATTACTTGTGTAACTTTCATTCAGATACTTAAAATCTTTGGACTTCATTGTCCTCATCTATAAATTGGAGGGTTTCAATTACATGGCTTCTTCAACTGGGGAATGGCTGAACAAACTGTGGTATATGTTGGTGATGGAATACTATTGTGCTCAAAGGAATAATAAAGTGGAGAAGTTCCATGGAGACTGGAACAACCTCCAGGAAGTGATGCAGAGCGAGAGGAGCAGAACCAGGAGAACATTGTACACAGAGACTAATACACTGTGGTATAATCGAACGTAATGGACTTCTCCATTAGTGGCGGTGTAATGTCCCTGAACAACTTGCAGGGATCCAGGAGAAAAAAACACCATTCATAAGCAAAGGATAAACTATGGGAGTGGAAACACCGAGGAAAAGCAACTGCCTGAATACAGAGGTTGAGGGGACATGACAGAGGACAGACTCTAAATGAACACTCTAGTGCAAATACTATCAACAAAGCAATGGGTTCAAATCAAGAAAACATCTAATGCCCAGTGGACTTACGAGTCGGCTATGGGGGGTGGGGGCGAGGAAAAGAAAATGATCTTTAACGAATAATGCTTGGAAATGATCAAATAAAATATATTAAAAAAAAATCAATTACATGGCTTCTGAGGTTCCTTTCTTGCTATAGACCTCTAATTTCTGCTATATGATACTACTATCCAAGCTAACTCTTTTTTTACTTTTAAAATTCTTGAAAAATTACTTGTCTAGAGTAGAGTCCTTTCTTTCTTCAACCCATTACAATTGAGCTTGTTGTAGGTGTGTTGTGGCCACGCCTCATTAACTCTGAGGCAATTGTTAAAATTTCAGTGTGAGAATTTATATCTCAGAAATTGGCAAATGCTAAAAATCAGAGCTTGATTTATTGTTTTATTGATTTTCTAGACTTAGAATAGTGATGGAGAAAATATTAAGACAGAAGATTAAACTAAAAAATTCCTTTAGCCTACATCTTTCTTTGTTTGTTTGAAAGTAGATTGTTAGACATTTACCAGGACATCTACTTGAACCACTTTTCTACAACGGCTTTCCAGAAAGTGTCTTAATAAATATCAAAAAACTTAACATCAAAACAACTTACTAAGAAACAAGTTTTCTTTTTCTTCCTTCCTTCCTTCCTTCCTTCCTTCCTTCCTTCCTTCCTTCCTTCCTTCCTTCCTTCCTTCCTTTCTTTCTTTCTTTCTTTCTTCCTTTTTTTCTTTCTTTCTTTCTTTCTTTCTTTCTCTCTTTCTTTCTTTCTCTCTTTCTTTCTTTCTCTCTTTCTCTCTTTCTCTCTTTCTTTCCTTCTTTCTTTCTCTCTTTCTCTCTCTCTCTCTCTCTCTCTCTCTCTCTCTCTCTCTTTCTTTCTTTGTTTCTTTCTTTCCTTATTTCTTTCTTTCTTTCTTTCTTTCTTTCTTTCTTTCTTTCTTTCTTTCTTTCTTTCTTTCTTTCTTTCTTTCTTTCTTTCTTTCTTTCTTTCTTTCTTTCTTTCTCTTCTTTTTCTTCTATGTACTCTTTCCTTCCTTATCCTTAGGATTAAATATACCTCCTGGACTCTCCTCCTACTGCATTTAGACATTCTTTCACATAATTTTCACTGGCTCCTGACATAATTTTCACTGGCTCCTGATCCCTTTTTAAACTTTAATGTAAGTATTGCTCAAGGATCTGTCCTTGATCTTCTTTCTCTATATCCCCTCTCTTGGTAATCTTATCTATGACTTCAATTTCCACTTCTATGCAGATAATTCCAAAGATCTATGTCACTAGCCTTCATTTTTCTCCCAGATGCAGATCTATACAAATTCCTCATGTCCATAACAGATTATCTTTCCTCTAAACCTGCCCTTCATTCTGATTTATTATTGTCTTTGGCATCACCATTCAACTTGATGCATGTCAAACATATGCACAACCTTGGGGAAATTATTTTTTTATTCTTATCTTTCTTTAAACCTGTATCAAATCAATTATTCAATTTAAGTGAATTCAATAAATAGTAGGGCTACACAGTATGAATCAAACCTTATTCTCAAGAAGCTGACATTTTACTATTGATTCTAGCTCCCTATTATTATAGGCATCTAGGAGAAATAATGGGAAGAATATCAAAAACACGTGAGTTCAAATCTTTTTTCAGACACTTACTAGCTATCAGATTATAGAAAGATCATTTATCCTCTCCTAGACTTAATTTCCGCATCTATAAAATGGGATTGATTCTATCTCCCTTGATCATAGCAGTAGCCTCCCAATAAGTCTTTTTCATTTCTCAGTGCTAAGAAATTCAAAATAGAATTATAATTAAGGAATTCCCAGTTAGACTCAGCTTCAACTCAGGCCAGTAGCTTGGGCCATAAAGAATGAACAGTGTTCAAAGCTCCCAGAATGGGGTACCTTCAGAGCAAATTGTAGAATCAGTTCCTTGCACAAGAAAATAGTACAAAAGATAGGGGAAAGAAACACAAAGAGTATATATGAGGTTAGGTTGTTGTCTTCCAGAGATGCCAGGATCACAAATAGCCATAAAAGTGCTTCCAACTAGACCAGACTATCAGAGTAGATAGCTGGAATATTGACTAAAAAACAAAAACAAAAAATGAAAAATGACCTCAAACCAGTAGACCTCGAAGAAAAACACAGATTACCTATAAGAACAAATAGAAGTCATAGAAGAAATGATTCAGGCTTAAAAATGAACTTTAACTGTTATTATAAATTAAATGAGAGTGATAGAGGAAAGATTGGAAAATAAAAGATAGCTATTGGAGAAGAGTTGGAAAGAGAATTAACTTTGCCCAAAAGACACTATCCTTACTGAAGCAATACTTACTGAAAATCAGAAGGATGAAACAGAAGTTAATGACTATAAGACAATATGAAATATTAATAGATGAAAATATAAAATATCTCATAAAAACAACTATTAACTAATCTACAAAAAAGACCAAAAAGAGATAAATTAAGAATCATTCGACTACCTGGAAGTTTTGGGGGGGAGAAAAAACCTGTATCAAATTTAAGAATTCATGAAAAAAAAACTTTCTAGATCTCTCTATTAAAAACAGAGGGTAAAGTGAAAATAGAGGTGATTGACTAGAGAAGCAGAGAAAGACATGAATTTTTGGATGTGACCAGTATGAGAATATTTTTTGCTTGAATATGAATATTTGTTTAAAAAGTTTAATTTTTGTTTTTCCTTTTCTTTTCCAGTTGTGGAAAAGGAAACTATAAGAGAGAAAGGGAAGAAATGCTTTATTGAAGAAAATATATTTAATTAAATAAATGGGTGTAATATTTATTTGGGAAAGGAAATGGGAATTGGAAAACAGGGGGATAAATGGGAGGTTTGTGGCAGGGTATGGAGGAGAGAGGGGAGAGAGGGAATATTGCTTGGTGAGGCAAAGGAGGGAGATGCCCCCTGCTTAGAGGAAACAGCAGGGGTCTGATAAGGCCTGTTTGTCCTGGAATTACTGAACTGAAGTTCAGCTCCCTCTATGACCAGAAAAGATAGTCCACTTATCTGACTGCAAATTCAAATAATATAAAGTTTAATAACCAGTTGGAATTGGAGTTTTTCCTTAGCTTCAGAGTATAGGGCCAGGCCAGAGGCTGGCGGAGTGTTCCCCTACTCCCATCTATATTGGTCTAGTTTTGTCTTTTTAGAATCTTAGCAGTAGACAGAAAGCAATCAAGAACAGATATAACCTTAAGAAGAGATTGGGCTTGAATCTTCAGGCTGAACCAAGAAGAGGCGGCATACCTCACCAGACTGGGCTGAACAAGCTCCTCTCTCCTCCAACACCAGGAAGCAAGTCCCAACTTGGCAGGAAAGAAGTGCTAATCACCAGACCCAACTGCCACGCCCAGCAGGGAGGAAGTGCTAGTCACAAGACCCAACTGCCACTCCCAGTTGCCCCTTCCCCCACAAACTGTCAATCTTATTTCCTTTCCACATGGGGAACACTTCTAAAGAAAGTTTTATGAATTTTTTTTCTTTCTCTTCCTTTCCTATTACATATGCACAGATGCCACTCTCTTTGGTATTTATAAAGTACAGAATAAAAATAAAACAAAACAAAATTTCAAAACCCTACTATGTGTCTCCAGAAATCATAAGCAAATAATATAGGATAAAAGTTTCAAAAGATGGAATTTAGCCTTGCTGTCAGGAAAAACTTCCTTAAAACCTTAGCTATCTATAAATGGAATAGTTTTCTTTGGGAAGTGGTAGATTTCCCCTCATTGGAGAACCTTAATCAGAAGATGGAAGATGATTTTATTCATATATGTTACATTGGGAATTCTTTATCAGGTTCAGAGAACTCCTGAGGTTCTTTCCAACTACAAAATTCTACATTCTTTTATTTCAACCCCCAGTAACTCTTGAAATTCTTTAAAACAGTGATAGCTAATTAACTCAAAAGAATGAAAAGGATAGGGGATAATTTAGGGAGAACTCAGCAAGGAACAATGGATAGAAAGATGGCATTATAACGAGGAAGACCTGAGTTCAAATCTTACCTCTGACAAGTGCTATACTAACTATATGACTGGGCAACCCACTTAGCCTTTCACTGAACTAGGCCAGTCCCTGACTATAAATTAATGAGAATTTTTTTTCCTGCTTTGGTCAAAGAAGTTTCCTTACCTGGGAGTTCCCTATCCTATGAAATCTAGCTCCATTTCTTATCCTCTATTGCTCAAGATGAACATGTAAATGTATTGAAGGTAGTTTTATAAATTGGAAATCTATCCTTTAACATCAACACTAACAAGTCTGTAATAGATATATATGTGTTTCTTTTAGGAGGGTGGAATTAGATTCTACTTTGTCTATATCCCATACATTTTGATATGCTATCTCCTCATTGTCATTCTCTTCAGTGAAATTAGTGATTGTTTCTATGATTTATTCTTTGACCCACCCACTTTGAAGAATTAGATTTTTTAGTTTCCTATTCAATTTTAATTTGTCTTTCTATGAACCCTTATTGATTATAATTTTGTTACATTATGATCTGAAAAAGGTGCATTTATTATTTCTGCTTTTCTGCATTTGGTTGTGAAGAGTTTATGCCCTAATTCATGATCAGTTTTTGTATATGTACATGTATATCTATATTCCTTCATTTCACTATTTAATTTTCACCAAATATTTAATAAAACTAACTTTTCTAAAATTTCACTCACTTCCTTTACTTCTTAATATTTTTGGTTTAGATTTATCTAGTTCTGATAGGGGAATGTTGAGGTGCCCTATTCTACTCCAACTCCTTCCCTTTGCTCTGCATGTGTCTACCTACCTCAAAAGTGTTTCTTGTAAAAAACATATGATAGGATTCTTGTTTTTAAATCACTCTGCTATCTGCTTCTTTTTTACGGATGAGTTCATCCCATTTACATTCACAATTCTGATTACCATCTGTTTATTCCCCTCCATCATGTTTTTCTCATTTAATCCTGACCTTTCTCTTTTCACTATTTCCCTCTATACCAGTATTTTGTTTTTAATCACTCCTTCATTTTTCTCCCCTTATATTACTACCCTTCTCACCACCCTCTTTCTTATTCCCCATCTACTTCTCTGTGAGGCAAGATAGAATTCTATACCCTAATGAATCTCGCTGTTCTTCTCTCTCTGAACCAATTCTAATAAGAGTAACATTTAAGTGTTACCTATTACCACCATCATCTGCTCCTCTACTGTAACAGTTTTCTCCCCATACCTCTTTACATGATATAATTTACCCCATTTTACTTCTCTCTTCCTATTTATCTTAGTGTAATCCTCTTTTTATCCCCTAGATTTTTTTTGCATATAATCCTAAACAGCTTACTATCTCACCCTCTGTCTATGTATACTTCTTTTAACTACTATGAAAATGTTAAAAAAAAATTCAAGTTATAGATATCATCTTTCTTTTTTCCCCCAACAACAAACATTTATTTGACACTATCAAGGCACCCAAATGATTCACAAAATTCCTACTAACTGCTAGATATCATCTTTCCATATAGGAATATAAACAATTTGACCTTATTGGAGCCCTTAAATTTTTTCTCTTTCTTATGTTTCTTATTTCTTATTCTTATGTTATATTTCATGCTTCTCTTGAATTTTGTATTTAGACATCAGATTTTCTGTTTGTCTGGTCTTCTCTTCAAGAATGCTTAGAAATGCTCTATTTTATTAAATTATCAAACTCTCCCATGAAAGAATATAGTCAGTTTTGATGGGTAGGAGATTATTGATTATAAACCTAGTTCCCTTGACTTCCAGAATATCATATTCTGAGCCTTCCAGTCATTCAAAGTTATAAATACCAGATCCTATGTAATCTTGACTGGGACTCCATGATATTTGGTTTTTTTTCTGATTGCTTTCCATATTTTCTCCTTGGTCTGGGAGTTCTTCAGTTTGGCCATAACATTCCAGGGAGTTGTCATTTGGGGATTTATTGCAGGAGATGATCTGCGGATTCTTTCAATTTCTATTTTACCCTCTTGTTCAAGAATATTAGGACAGTTTTCTTAGATCATTTCTTGTAATATGATGTCTAGGATTTTTTTTTCATGACTTTCAGGTAGTCCAATATTTCTTAAATTATCTGTCCTTCAGATCTGATTCTTCAGATCAGTTTTTTTCAATGAGATATTTCACATTTTCTTCTATTTTTTCCATTTAATTTTTTTAATTTTTTATATCTTTTGAAATCATTAGCTTCTATTTGCCCAATTCTAATTTTTAAAGAATGAAATTCTTTCATCTTTTGATTCTCCTTTTCAATTTGGTTCATTCTATTTTTCATGGAACTCTTTTCTTCATTGAATATTTTTGCCTCTTTTCCCAGGAGGTCAATTCTGTTTAAAAAAAACCAAACTCTTCATCACTGGATTTTTGTGCCTCTTTCCAGATGACCAATTTTGCTTTTTAAGCTATTACTTTCTTTTTGCATTACTTTCATTTCTTTTTTCTTCCCATTTTTCTTTGACTTATCTTATTTGAATTTTGGATTCCTTTTTGAGGTCTTCCAGTGCCTGAGAACCACTTTTCTTTGAAGTTTTACATGTGGTTGCTTGTATCTTGCTGTCCCCTGTTGATTCTATGTTTTGTGCTTTGTCTCCATAGAAATTTCCCAGTCTTTTTTTACCTGTTGACCCGCGAGTTCTAAAACCTGATGATTCTGTCTCCTTTGCTGATAGCCTGTAGGTCTCAGCACTCTGAACTATTTTGCCCTAGGGCTATGGGCTTCACTACAATGCAAACTTTAAAGGGCCAGCACTATGCACTTTCTGGGGCCTCACCATGAAGTAGTGCTGGGACACAGAACTTCAAGGGGTGAGGCTGGTGTCTGGGGTGCTCTGTTGTTGGTGATATAGGCAGGGTCTCAATATCCCAAAGTTGGCCTATGCCCAGGTTTGGAACCTGGCACAATAGGTTGGGGGTTGGGGAGAGGGGTAAGGGGTATTGAGCCAGCATTCCTCTGTGGGCAGTTTTGCTTCTGGTTCCCTCTTATCCTGTGAAAATTTATTTTTTCTGCCTACCTTTCATATTGTGTTCAACAGGAGAGCTCCCTCAATCCATCTTGTTTTGGTTTTTTACTCCTTTAATTTTGGGCACTTTTTAGATATTGGTTTAGAAGGATTGTCAGAGGGGTTTCAGTTTTTGCTGCTACTAAGCTGCCGTCTTGACTCTGCCCTCCATTTTGGAATTAGATACTAAAGAGATGTCTTTCTTGGTCTGAGATGGTTTGTATTAACATAAAGCTATAAGGTATAATAAACAAAACATGATAATGAAATTTAGAGAGGGAGAAAAAAGAGAAAGAAAACCTAGCATCTTCAGGTATATAGATGGTAGACAAATGATAAAACCATAAAGAAAGTAATAACTCTATCTGTGTTTTCCTATAGTTTATAAAGTAGCATTGAGGCTCAGGCTGAGTCGATGTTCTCTGCTCCTTAATATTTTAGTATTGCAAAATGTATTCTAATGAGAAGTAGCCAAAGGTCCCCCATGAGTCTTATGCCTTTCATTGTGGACAGGTTGCTTTCCTTTGTCCCAGTAGAATGTAAACCCTCCCCATCTAAGTTGATGAATTATAGAGTTAGCTAAATGGAGCAGCAGATAAAGTGCTGGACTTGGACTCAAAAAGAGCTGAATTCAAATCTTTCCTCTTATACTTAATAGCTGTGTAACTCTGGGAAAATTGCTTTACCTCATCTGTAAAACAATTTTATAATAGTACCTACTTCCTATAATTGTTTTAAGGATCAAATAAGATCATATTTTTAAAGTACTTTGCAAACTAAAACTCTACAGAAATGCTACTAATATTATTCTTGTATTTCTGGTCACTTTTGTGTTATTCATTTTTAAATATCTATTCTTACTCTAAATCCCACATGAGATTTTACTTGCAATTAGATATGCTGGTGGTAAGATATGTGTGTGTGTCAGTGCATGCAGGTGTGCACATATACGAGAGGGGGGGGGCGGAGAGAGAGAGAGAGAGAGAGAGAGAGAGAGAGAGAGAGAGAGAGAGAGAGAGAGAGAGAGAGAGAGAGAAATTTGGGGTTGTAATCCCTTGGTTAGGTATTGGGGTACCTTTGGAAATTGGATGTTCAGGTGTCCCATTGTTAATCTATCAGTTCTTCGATTTCTTTTGGATAAATAAACATGGTCAGACAGTTGTTTGTGAAACTCTGAAACTTCCTCTAACAGCTTGTTCTGATCCTATTTGAAGCTAGCGAATGTTGTGCCCTGCTCAACTGCCATCTCATTTCATCAGTAGCTCATTGTTAGCATACTGTGCCCTGTGTTGTATGACCATATGCCTGTTTTATATGTGTTCCCCCTCTGGTATCAGCAGTGATGTTTTAAGTTAAAAACCTTTGGCACATCAGTATGCCCTAATAAATCCAGTACATCTTCCTCTGAAACTGCAAATACAAATATTCCATTTACTGTGAAATATCTCATATTCTTGGTTGTATAATTATTTTCCTTTTTTCCCTCCTTTCTTTTCAATGTCAGTAAGACCTGCCTATTTGCCATTAAAGAATGGCATTTACAGAAACTCTGGAAATTTGCTATGTGAAGGGATTTGGGGACTAGTTGTCTGGTGGGAAAGAAAAGCAGCAGCAGCAGCTGGAGGAGAGAGGGTTGGTCGGTTGGGGGTCAGGGGTGGGAAGGAGACTCTTTTTGTGGTAGGGAACCTACAGATAAAATGTTGGATTTGATGTTCATTCTATTCTTGGCAGTCAAGAAATATTTTTACAAGGCCAGTGATTTCAATTCAAGGATGACAAAAAAGGAGAAAGAAACTATATTATTCTTCAGAAGTCAGTTGGGTGCCAGAGAGTCTTAGGGGAGTCATTAGTAAATTTGGATGCTACTGAATTTGGATGCTACTAATGAAGTCCATTAGTAAATTTGGACAAGCTGAAGGTTGATGCCAAAGTGAATGCTCCTGAATAGAAGAAAGAGAACAATACAGAATTTCCAGAAAGAAGGGGTATATTTCAGTGTTAGGTGGAGAGACATGGGGAGAGGTATTATGCAAGTGAGGAATAATTCCTAAGAAGGCTGCCATGAAGTGTACTAGCCACCATATCAAGAGATTGGAAAGCCAAAAGAGATCATTCCAGTGATTGGGAAGTAAGGAAAAGTTTGCTGACTAGATAAACGCCCTTATTTCATTTGCTACCAAGACTCATTTAATGAAAAGATTAAATGCTGATTTGTGCACACGCTATTTCAATGTCTTATGTCTGGCACAGGTGTATGGAGTGCTCAGGGAGGGGTAGTATCTCTGGTATGGAGGGCTTGTCATGCCCTCCTAGGGCAGCTCTCCAGCCTCTGACCCCCACCTGACACCCAGCTCTCACTTGTGGCTCCCAGTAGCTGCTAGCATGTGGCAGCGGCCACACCCCAGGCAACGGCTTCGACAGGCCGGCTAAACCTTGTGAGGGTAGCCATCGGGTCATTAAACAAATGAGTGCAGGCAAGGCACCCGGTAAAGATGGGATCCCAACCGAGGTGTACAAGGCCTTAAATGGAAAAGCTCTTCAGGCATTCCACATAGTGCTGACCAGCATATGGGAAGAGGAAGACATGCCCCCGGAACTCAGAGATGCCTCCATCGTAGCCCTATACAAGAACAAAGGCTCACGAGCAGCCTGTGACAACTACAGGGGCATCTCACTACTCTCCACCGCTGGAAAGATCCTTGCCCGTGTTATACTCAACAGACTCCTGTCATCTGTTTCAGAGTAGAACCTGCCTGAATCACAATGTGGCTTCCGACCAGATTGCAGCACCATCGACATGGTCTTCACAGTGAGGCAAATGCAGGAAAAATGCCTTGAGCAGAACCTGAGTCTCTACATTGTCTTCATAGACCTGAGAAAGGCTTTTGACACAGTGAACAGGGACACATTGTGGGTGATCCTCAGCAAGCTCGGTTGCCCAGCAAAATTCGTCAAACTGATCCAGCTCTTTCATGTCGACATGACAGGGGAAGTCCTATCTGGTGGAGAGACTTCCGATCGCTTCAACATCTCCAATGGCATGAAACAAGGCTGTGTCCTCGCTCCGGTACTATTCAACCTATTTTTCACCCAAGTATTACAACATGCTGTGATGGATCTAGACCTGGGCGTCTACATCAAATACCGACTGGATGGCTCACTATTCAACCTTTGCCGCTGGACTGCAAAAACAAAGACAACAGAGAGACTCATCCTGGAAGCTCTCTTCGCAGATAACTGTGCTCTCATGGCCCACCAAGAAAATCATCTCCAAACCATTGTGGACAGGTTCTCCACCGCAACAAAACTGTTTGGCCTGACTATCAGCCTCAGCAAAACAGAGGTGCTGTTCCAACCTGCACTAGGGAGGCCAACGAACCAGCCGTGCATTACAATAGATGGCACGCAGCTTTCTAACGTCAACACTTTCAAGTACCTGGGCAGCACCATCGCCAACGACGGGTCCCTAGACCACGAGATCAATGCCAGGATCCAAAAGGCCAGCCAGGCACTTGGGTGGCTGCGCTCCAAAGTCCTCCAACACAGAGGTGTAAGCACTGCAACGAAGCTCAAAGTGTACAACGCAGTGGTCCTCAGCTCGCTCCTGTACGGTTGTGAGACATGGACACTGTACCGGAAGCACATGAAACAGCTGGAGCAATTCCACCAACGCTCCCTCCGGTCAATCATGAGGATCCGATGGCAGGACCGAATCACCAGCCAGGAAGTCCCCGACAGAGCCAACTCCACCAGCATCAAAGTCCTGGTCCTCAACACCCAGCTACGAGGGTCTGGACCCGTCATCCGCATGGACCCACAGCGAATACCAAGACAGGTATTCTATGGGGAACTGTCAGCTGGACTCAAGAAACAAGGCTGACCAAAGGAAAGATTCAAGGATCAGCTAAAGTCAAACTTGAAGTGGGCTGGCATGACACCAAAGCAATTAGAACTCTCTGCCTCTGACAGAAGCAGCTGGCGAGCCCACATTAACCATGCCGCCATCACCTTTGAAGATGAGCGACGTCGACGTCTTGCCGCTGCGCGTGAACGCCAACACCAGGCCACACCCGCACCTCCCGTAACAACTGGCGTCCCAGGCCCCGTGTGCCACACACTGTGCACCTCAGTCTTTGGACTCCAAAGCCACATGAGGGTACACCGTAGATGAAACTGCACAAAGACAATAGTCATTCTCGATCACCGAGAGACTACCACTATACTATGTCTGGCACAAAACCTTCTACTCTTTTGTCATTCCCTATGCCTATTGCATCTTGCCAGTCTAATTTCAACAATTCAAGGAAAAGGGAAGAAATTATTGTTTCTTACAAGAAGTAGATGGAAATGGGATAAGGCCTATTGTGACATAGTCCTGTTATGTCATCAGGGATGTGTGTGTAAGGGAGATATAGTAGTTCTTGTCTTCTCTGGACAACGTGTCTGGTCATCAGGACAGAATATGATGAAGAACATGGTGACATATATGGACTTCAGAAATAAAGTGAAAAGGATGCCTACTGCATGTGGGGAGATTTTTTTGTGCCCTTAGTTGGTCCGGACCTAGTCAGTCCTGGGACCTCTTTCTCCTTTTAAGGAAAAAGCAATCCCTTCCAAAGCAAGGAATTTTTTTTTGTTTCTGTTTTATGTTTCTGTTCATCAGTAGTAGAATAGAAGCCCTTTGAAGTCAGTGTCTGTTTTAGTTTTAGTTTTTGTCTTCACATAGCCAGGCGATGCTCTGAACAGAGCAGGTGCTTAGTGATTATTTGTTGAATTGTATTGAAACTGACTAGATAAATACATCTCTGTTCCAGTCTATTTAACATGGAAAAGTCTCTCTTCTAAGCGGTGCAATATTTCTACATACTTAGAGTAGCACTTTTAATTCTCATCAGTATCATAACCACCAATTATTATTCAATATATGCTAGTGGATATAAGTAAATGTATTTATTTTATGGATGAAATCAAAGAAGAGAAGCTGTAAGCTTTACTCTCTATCATGCCTGGAGGAGAATTTATACAGGTGGGTGTGAGAACTCCCCATGCATCTATCTGCATCCCCCGGTTAGCTCTGAAGCTGACATTCACAGAGTATGGGACACTGGCAAGGGTGAGGGTGCTGGTGCCACAGGGAAGGCCAGTAATTGTGTAGGGACGTCTTCATTCATTCTGATGCACTACCTGGATGTGTGTACACTAGTAACAGCCTCTTCTAAGTGTTAGTCAGCTGGGCTGCCCTTTGATGAAGTGAAAACTCTTCTCAACAATGAAACCTAGAGTGAGTCTCATCACTTAGATCCTTCATGAACTAAAGGAAAACAGCATTCCTTTTAGGAGATTTTAGTGTTGATTTCAAAATATAAGCCTTTGATATATTAAGAGATTGAACTTTAAAAATCAGTTATGTGGAGCACTAGGTAGCACAGTGGTTAGGGTGCAAGCCTGGACTCAGGAGGACCTGGGTTCAAATCTAGCCTCAGTCACTTTCTAGCTGTGTGATCATGGACAAATCACTAAACTTCAATTGCCTAGCCTTCTCTCTCTCTCTCTCTCTCTCTCTCTCTCTCTCTCTCTCTCTCTCTCTCTCTCTCTCTCTCTCTCTCTCTCTTCTCTTCTCTTCTCCCTCTTAATGAACAAAAATATTTATCTGAGCAAATAATAAATAAAAATCAGAGACGTTATACAGATTAGAATAAATAATGTTCAAGAGTAGGTGAACACTTACAGTAGGAGTAAATTTGATCAATGGGAGAAGGATCTCCCTGGGGAAAATCCACTCTTGGCAGTCTGTAGGGTTGCAAGTGCTGGATATCAAGGGACACACTGAGGGAATCCAGCTCCCTCCAACCCCCTTGTCATGTATATAGTTCTGGGGCTCCAATTTGACAATTTTACATCTTTTCTCTTGGCCCTCCTCACATAACCTCTCCCTCTGTTTCTCTCTACACTCAGAACTTTCTGACTCGACCCTCTCAGACAATTAAGAGTTATGTCTCACTCAGAAAATGCTTAAATTAGCACTCAGTATCAGTCACAGAACTATCTCTCAAGTTACTGTCCCAGGTTTAGAGAAGGAGTGGAATTCTAGACTGATAAATCATGCACAGAAACAGATATTATGCAAGGTTTTATGTGATAAATGGCCCAAGAGAGATATGAATAAAAAACTGTAGGATTTCAGAGGACATAAAGAAAGATCTTACCCCTTGAACAGAACAAGAAGAGGGTGGAATTTGAAGTAAACCTGGTATGGGCAGAATTTCAATCAGAGATTATTTTAGGGGTATGGATTCCAGAAAGAGAGAAAGTTATGAACAGTAGGTGGGAATGCTCATGGCATACATTCATGGTGTAGTTTAATTTTCTTGGAGTGTCTAGTATTTTGTAGAAGTATGGTGGGAGACATATTTGATGCCACTCTGTGGAGAGCCTTGTATACCAAGCTAAGAAGTCTAGAACATATTTGTACGGCAGTGGGGAGCCACTGAAGTTTTTGAGAAGGAAAGCAAGAAGACCACAGCTGTACTTTTGGTACAAGTAGATTGATCTGGTAATAGTGTTTGTGATAAATTGGCTTACAGAGAAACTAGAGGTGGAAAAGAAATCAGAGAATTAGAAATGTCTAGGAAAGAAATCAAGTCTGAGCTAGAGTGGTATAACAGAAATTGAATGAGGTAAGGGAAGACATTGCAAAGTTGGCATTATATTGGAGATTTAATAATTCAATTCAATAAACATTTATTAATTCTCTGTTATGTGCTAGACACTGTGCTAAGAGTCAGAGATTTAAAAAAATAAAAGAGAGAGAGAATTCTTGCCCTCAAGGAGTTTAAATTATAATTGGAAATTTGAAGAATAGCAATCATTAGGGACAAGTAGGGACCTGACATGAAGTTTCAAGAGAGAGGGCATAGATGAATTACAAATTTATTAAAAACAGAAATAGGAAAATTCATTTGTTCCTTTTTATTCATTTAGCTCTTAGAGAATATTTATGGAGTTAAGGTGAAAACTACTAGGAAAGAGATTAAAAGATAAATGAGAAAAGAAAAAAAGATAAATAAAACATGATCACTGTCTTCAAATTGGCTATATTAGAGAATAAAGGAAGAAGGCAAAGATGAGATTTTGAGAAGGATGAAACTATTGAAAGAGACAGAGAAGATAGGAGCAAAGTCAGGTTTTGGGGAGACAATGACAAGTTTAGTTTTGGATATGTTGACAGGACAGATAGTAGTTGAATCTATGGATTTGGATTTCCATAAGGAAATAAGAGCTGAAAGATGTAAACTTGGGGGATAGTGCAGACTCTTCTTTCAAGAAAGTTGACAGTGAAGGGAATATGAGAAATAATAGTCATGTGGGTGGCTATATAGGATTAGGAAAAAATAAGCATAGGGAAAAGCTGAGCATGTTTGATTGTGACAGGAGGAACAGGGAGGCTGAAGGAAATCTAAGTGTTATAGAAATCTAGAGAGGATTATTTGAGTAAAAATAAAAACTGCTGGGAAAACCAGAAAGCAGTTTGGCAGAAAATTACCCAACAAAATTAATGCATCTAGAATAAGAAGAAAGCAGCCAAATGGGAAAATGGATACATATCAGATTTTTTTCAGATGAGAGTTTTATAGCTAACATATATATAACTAAGGGCTTTTCACCAATAGATACATGATAAAGAATATGAATATATAGTTCTTACAAGAATAGTAAATTAAGAATCATATGAAATAATGTTCCACATTTATAATAAACACATTGTTATTAATGAGAGAAATGAAAATCAAGACAATCGTCAGGTTTTTTCCTGACTGTCAAATGTGCAAAGATAACAAAAGATGGTACTCTGAATGGTCAATGTTGGAGGAGTTGCATGAAGATAAGCACACTAGACCTAGCACTTTGTTGGTGGAGCTGTGAATCATACAAACATCAGGGAGGAGAATTTGAAATTTTGCAAATAAAATGATTAAAATGTCCATAACCTTTGACTCAGAGATTTTACTACTAGGCTCATGTCCCAAGAAGGTCATTGATAAGAAGAAAGTATATTTATAAAAATAAACTAGTATATTTATAATAGTATTTTTTATGTGAGCAAAAAATAGAAACAAAGCTTGCTGATTGGAGAATGGCAAAACAAATTGTGGCACATGAATATAATGGAATATTATTTTGCTAGAGGAAATAGAGAGCATGATAAATGATAAAAATGGAAAGTTCTATATGAAATAACACACAATGATAACAATAGAAATGGAAATAACAATTGTAAAACAATCAAAAAGTGAATGTTGTAAGATTGCCAAGAACAAGTATGACTTCCAAGAAGAGAAATGAGAAGATACTTCTCATTTAGTTTTGCTGATTTTAATTTTTTTTTTGCTTTTTTCTTAAGAATATTATGTATTAAATTAAATGACTCTCCAAGAGGGGGGAAAGAAGGAATACTTGCAGAAATTCTGGAGATATAAAAAGAAAACTTGGAAGGAAAGAATGTCAAGGTGGGAAATTTCCACCAGTATAAAATATTACAAAGAAGCTGATATATTAAATATTCAAGCATGAGAGAGGGCATTATTGATTAACTAATCAATAAACAAACATTTATTAAAAGTTTACTATGTGTCATGCACTATGCTAGGAACTGGGAAACAATTACAAAGAATGAAACAATAAGGAGCTCAGGAAGTTTCCATTCTATGAGAGGAAACAAAAGTAAACATTTTTAGTTATAAATAAATATAAAGAGGACAAATACAAAGAAGTAAAAGGAAATTAGGAAGTTAGAAAGCAAAAGCAATAGCAGATGGAGGAATTTTGCTTCTGCTAGTGACAATATTTATTACTATCATATTAACACAATAAATGTCTTCTAAATGCTAAATAAATAAAAAAAGACAAATGAATTTTCCTACTTCTCTTAATTCTTGAGCTATATAATGAAAGAAGAGAGGCAGTCTGTGGCAGAACTTCAGAATGAGTCCTCTTCTCAGTCTAACTCTCAATAGTTGAGGGTAAGTATATTCATTCCTAGATAGATAGATAGGTAGTTAGGTAGGTAGGTAGATAAACAGACAGACAGGCAGGCAGATTCATAAATAGATACATAGATCCCATGTCTATCATATGTGTTTCTGCTTCCAGTTGGATGTAGCATCTCAACATATAGGAGGAGAGAAGAGGAAGAATAAGAATAGCTTTAATTTGCAATTGTTCTGAATCTTTCAGCTCTTCTGGGGTTCACTATTTAAAGCCCCTAAAGGTGGTAATAATTTGTATATGTAGTTCCTTCACCAAAGAGCTTACATCTCATAAAGGGTTAGGACATAAGTACATGATATTTACAAATTAAAATCTTAACAGGCCTTTGCATTATGTGATTATATCAACTGATGAATAAGGAAAATGGGACTATTCCCATCCTCAGCCCCCTTATAAGATCATGGGTAACTTTTGAAAGACCAGTTTTTGTTGAATGGCTTAATGCTTAAAAATACTGATTGACAAACTGACTGATGAGGTTAAGAGCCAGAATGCAAACTCTTGAGCAATGATTGGAAACAGAAGCAATGAGTATATGTGGATAGCTTTTTCTTACAAGTTGTCTGAAGAAAGTAGAGAAATAGGTTGATAATTTGAGGGAATGGTGGTGGGGTCAAGAAATATGTTTAAATGATAGTATATACAGATAGGTGGGTGAGGGGGGATAAAATTCATGGCCAAAGAATAGAGAGGATTGCAGATAAAGTGGATAATTTAGTACATAAAATTTAGAGGTTTTACACACAGATCCAAAACAGGTAAGATTAAAAGAAAAACAATTAATTTGTGAGGAAAATATGAAGTAAGTTTTTCTGATAAAGGTCTACTATATAAGATAGATAAAGAGCAACTTCCGGGTAAACATGGCTGCAATCTAGACGCCACACACTTCCTCTCCCTGGCACCGAACGAAATAGACTACATCAAAGGAGCAAAAAATTAACTTTGGAGGAACAGAAGGACTCCCCAGTACCCCAAAGAGGCAAAGGTACGTGGGGTTTGAACATTTCCACACTATAATCAGAAGGAGGAAAAGTTTGCACAGAAATGTGAACTGAGTTGCCCTCCCCCACACACACACACCTCCCCCACCAAACCAGAGTGAGCTACCGGAGCACTCACTGGGACAGCAAGTGAGTGGGGAACTTCTCTGTCTGGGGGGGGGGGCACTCCAGGGTTGTTGGCATCTGGGGACTGCCAGGAAAAAACATCTCAGGGTGGTTTCACAGGAGAATCCTGTGCTGATCACAGGGGCCGCAGAGCTGTACTCGGGGTTGTTGCGCTGATTATCTGGGCGTAGCTGAACACCTGGGCAGTTTGGCTGTGATCAGGGGCCCAGCGCTCTAAGAAACCTCAGAGGCTGGGAAGAACTAGTCTGAGGCAACCTAAATTCACAGAAAACCTGCCCACATCACACAGACCTCAGACCAAAAAAGAAAGTGGAATAAAACCACCAAAGGGATGGCTCACATGGCCCAAAATCAAGCCTCCAGGAAGAAAGGGAAAAAGGTGACTATTGAAAACTTTTATGGTGGGAGTACCCAAGGAAAAGAAGAGAATGAGGATGAAATCCAAAAACAATCAGAACATGCCTCCCAAAAAGGAAACTATCAACAAGCTCTGGAAGATCTCAAACTGGAGCTTACCCAAAAGATGGAAACCTTCTGGAAAGAAAAATGGGAGAAAGAGATCAGCAGTCTGATAGATAAGACTGCACAATTGGAGAAAGAGCTGGAAGCATCCAATAGAAGGGCAGACAAAGCTGAAAAGAAAAACCAGTCCCTAATGACCAGAATTAAGCAACTCAAAAAAAGTGAGATCATAAAACAGCAAGAATCAATAAAGCAAAGCCAAAAAATTAATGAATTAGAAGAAAACATAAAATATCTCACTGAAAAGGTCACAGACTTGGAAAACAGAGGAAGAAGAGACAACCTCCGAATTATCAGTCTCCCAGAAAAACCAAAGATAAACAATAACCTTGATGTTATTCTACAGGAGATTATTGAAGAAAATTGCCCACACATTCTGGAGCAAGGGGGCAAAATAGAAATAGAAAGGGTTCATAGAACACCCTCTATACTAAATCCCCAAAAGACAACACCCAGGAATGTAATTGCCAAATTCAAGAGCTTCCAAGAAAAGGAGAAAATTCTACAAGAAGCCAAGAAGAGGAGCTTCAGATATAGGGAGGCTCCCATAAGGATCACACATGACTTAGCGGCTAACACACTAAGAAACCGCAAAGCATGGAACACGATATTTAGAAAGGCAAGAGAGCTGGGTCTCCAACCAAGAATCAACTACCTAGCAAAACTGACTATATACTTCCAGGGGAAAGTATGGGCATTCAACAAAATAGAAGACTTCCAAGCATTTACTAAGAAAAGACCAGAACTTAGTGGACAATTTGATATCCAAGCACAGAAAGCAAGAGAAACATGAAAAGGTAAATATGAAAGAAAGGGAAAAGGAGATAAATCTTATCTTTTTCTTTAAGTCAAACTCTCTTCTATAAGGACTACATTTACATCAAATTATATATATATATTAATATATGGGGAAAATGTTTTGTGTAACTCTCAAAAATTGTATGCATCATAAGAGTAGTTAGAAGAAACATGCATAGGGAAAGATTGGGGCATTAAGAAGATTTGGGGAAAGTGGGGGCAAAGAAAGGAAAAGGGAGGGGGAAACCATCTATAATACTAAGATTTACTTCAAGAAATAGGGGGGGGGGACTTAATAGAATAATCTTTCCCATATAAAGATACACATGGGAAGGGGAGGGGGAGAACTCTCATATGAGAAGGAGAGGAAGAGAGCGTGAAGTGGAATTACTTAAACCTTACTCTCAGTGAAATCAAATCTGAGAGGGAAGAACATCTAGATCCAGTGGGATCCTGAATTCTATCTTATCCAACAGGGCAAGAAAGAAAGGAAAATTAAGGAGGGGGAGAGAAGAGAGAGTATAAAAAGGGAGAGAAGAAGAGGGGGGAGGGGAAGGGAGCATAAAAAGGGAGGGGCTAGAAAGGGAAGCATATCAAGGGAGGGGACTAGGGGGACTGACCCTGTATTTTAATTTAAAATCTAAGAATTTTTGAATTTTTTTTGTTTGAGATTGTATTTTTATAAACATCCAAGAATTTTGAATTTTGTTTAAGATTTTACTGTTATAAAAAAATCAAAGATTTGATTTTGTTCGAGAAAAGATCTTCAAGAAATAAGCTTGAAATTTTATATCCAGAAAATGAACTGTTGCAGAAAGATGCCGAAAACCTAAACTTCATCAAGAAGATCAAGAATGAACTTTGGATATGATTGATTGGACTGAACTTTTGATTGAACATTTATTGTAATTGTACACATTTATGCCAAAAGGGACTGCCCCTAATTTGGCTTTCTGTCAATGCGCCTAGCAAAACATTGGTTTTGCTTTCTTTTCTTTTCTATTTTCTCTCTCACTATTCTAATTCTCTTTAAAAAATTGAATATTGTGTATATCTATAGTTAGAATTGAATTCAGAATTACAAAATTGATTATGTTGTTTGATCAATGGGGAGACTGGTCTCCCATGATCATCAGGGGGGATTGTAAACCTTAAAATTTCTTAGACTTATGAATGTTGGAAATTTCCCCATTGGGAAATTTCATACTTGAAAACATCTCCTACTGATAGTAAGAACTCTATTGGAATATGAAACTCCTTGGCATGGGAGGATCCTTCTCCTCCCTACTTAAGACTACTTTAGGACAGAAACCTTTTGCTAAACAATGGAAAGGGCTTTGCCCTATGCTTAAGCATAGAACAGGAAGTTCTTTGAGTCATGATTGATTTTAGAATTCATACAATAGAGATATTTGGAATGACAGAACCAGGTCTTGGAAACTACAATCTCCACCCTACTCAGAGTAACAGGATTTAGGAAGGGCTGCAGCAAAGATCAAGATTTAGTTATTTGAGAATATGACCTTCAACAGACATGTGCAAAGGGGGCAGACCTCTGGGCGGTCCTGGGTTAAGCTAGAGCCACCATTGGCACAGGGGAGACATTGACAGTGATTGGTAGATGTGAGAACTGAGGGGAGGGAATTTAGATTGTGGGCTTAAAGATAGCGGGGTCTGAGGACTAAAGGGGGTTGATGCTCTGAAGGAGGTCTGAGAGGAGAGAGATCCTGGAGGGAGAGCTCCTGGAGAGGTCTTGAAGGAGGCTGTGGAAGGAGAACTCAGGAGGAGTCAGGAGGAGAATTCTCTGGAAACATTTCTTGAAAGGAGGCTCTCTTGAAGGTAGAGCCTGAGGTTGGCATGAGAAGCCTTACCTAGAGAGATCTTGGGTGAGTGATAAAACCAACTGACTGATTTATCTCTTAGGACTGAGGTCTAGGCCTTATTGACTTGAGGCCCTTCATTCCTATTCCTTTCTTACTTTCTCTCTTTTTCTATTGATTAATCAGTGTATTATAAATTAAATTTCTCTATAAAACCCAGTTGGCTTGGGCATATTCATGAATTGGGAATATATTCCCTGGTGACCATCTTATATTTATATAAAACCAAGACACAGTAGAAAACATATTTCAGCGGTCATAATTGTTATATATTTCCCTTGCTCCCAAACATTTTAATTATCACAGTTTATGGCTCCCACTCTCTTATATACAACTATTTAATGCTCAAAAGTATTTTAAATCGAACACCCAAAGTAAATCACTGGTTCAAAAGGATATAGCTAAAGAAGAAAGGTCAGAACTAGGGGAAGATATCAAAATGCCAGAGAATCCACAAGTGACAATCATAACTTTGAACGTGAATGGGATGAACTCACCCATAAAAGGTAGAAAAATAGCAGAAATCGATTAGAACCCAAAACCCTACCATCTGTTGTCTTCAAGAAACACATATGAGGCGGGTTGACACTCACAAGGTTAGAATTAAAGGTTGGAGTAAGACCTTTTGGGCCTCAACTGATAGAAAGAAGGCAGGAGTTGCAATCATGATATCTGACAAAGTCAAAGCAAAAATAGACCTGATCAAAAGGGATAGGGAAGGTAAATATATTCTATTAAAAGGGAGTATAGGCAATGAGGAACTATCACTAATCAACATGTATGCACCAAATGGTATAGCATCCAAATTTTTAATGGAGAAACTAGGAGAATTGAAGGAGGAAATAGATAGTAAAACCATATAAGTGGGAGACTTGAACCAACCACTATCAAATTTAGATAAATCAAACCAAAAAATAAACAAGAAAGAGGTAAAAGAGGTGAAGGAAATCTTAGAAAAATTAGAGTTAATAGACATATGGAGAAAAATAAATAGGGACAAAAAGGAATACACCTTCATTTCAGCACCACATGGCACATTCACAAAAATAGATCATACACTAGGTCACAGAAACATGGCACTCAAATGCAGAAAAGCAGAAATAATAAATGCAGCCTTTTCAGATTACAAGGCAATAAAAATATTGATTGGTAAGGGTACATGGAGAGCCAAATCAAAAATTAATTGGAAATTAAATAATATGATACTCCAAAATCGGGTTAGTTAGAAAAGAAATCATAGAAACAATAATTTCGTTGAGGAAAATGTCAACGGTGAGACATCCTTTCAAACCTTATGGGATGCAGCCAAGGCAGTACTTAGAGGAAAATTCATATCCCTGAGTGCATATATTAACAAATTAGGGAGGACAGAGACCAAGGAATTGGAAATGCACATCAAAAAACTTGAGAACAAACAAATTAAAACCCCCCAGAAGAAAACCAAACTAGAGATCCTAAAAATTAAGGGAGAAATTAATAAAATAGAAAGTGATAGAACTATTGAGCTAATAAACAAGACTAGAAGCTGGTACTTTGAAAAAACAGACAAAATAGACAAAGTACTGGTCAATCTAATTAAAAAAAGGAAAGAAGAAAGGCAAATTAACAGCATCAAGGATGAAAAGGGGGATCTCACCTCCAATGAAGAGGAAATTAAGGCAATCATTATAAACTACTTTGCCCAACTATATGGCAATAAATATACCAAGCTAGGTGATATGGATGAGTATTTACAAAAATATAAATTGCCTAGACTAACAGAAGAAGAAATAGATTTCTTAAATAATCCCATATCAGAAAAAGAAATCCAACAGGCCATCAAAGAACTTCCTAAGAAAAAATCCCCAGGGCCTGATGGATTCACCAGTGAATTCTATCAAACATTCAAAGAACAGCTAACTCCAATACTATACAAACTATTTGACATAATAAGCAAAGAGGGAGTTCTATCAAACTCCTTTTATGACACAAACATGGTACCAATTCCAAAGCCAGGCAGGCCAAAAACAGAGAAAGAACATTATAGACCAATCTCCCTAATGAATATAGATGCAAAAATCATAAATAGGATACTAGCAAAAAGACTCCAGCAAGTGATCAGAAGAATCATTCACCATGATCAAGTAGGATTCAAACCAGGGATTCAGGGCTGGTTCAATATTAGGAAAACCATCCACATTGTGAGATTTAAAATGGCTGAGGTCTTAAACTGTAGTGAGTTAAAATGGTGGAAGATATAAATTGTGATAGATATAAGAGAGGGTGAGTAAATTTGACCGCAGAAATATGTTTCACTACAGTGTCTTGGTTTTTAAATCAAATATAAGGTGGTCGCCAGGGGAATATTCCTAATTATTCAAATACCCAAGTCAATTGGGTTTTATAGAGATTTTTAATTACCAATACAATGAGTAATCAAAGAAGGAGAGAGATAGTAAGAAAGGAATAAGTATGAAGGGCCTCAAGCCAATATGGCCTAGACCTGAGTCTTAAGAGAGAAATCAGTCAGTTTTTTAACACTCATCACAAGGTCTGACTAAACAAGGATTCTAGTGACATCAGGCCAGCTCCATCTCAGCTGACTTCACCAGAGAGCCTTCCAGCCAGAGACTGTTCCAAAAGGCCTCTCTCAAGAGATTCTTCCCAAGCAGTCCTCATCCGAGATCCTCCAAAAGGCTTTCTCCAAAGGGATATATCTATCAAGAGATTCTGCTTTTTCTTATATAGGGGTTTTTCTCCCATGTCACCTCCCCTAAGTCCCTACATCTACCAATGACTGTAGATGCTTTCCAAAGGACTGCCCATCTGAATTCCTGCTAAGTCGACAAATCTCCTCAGTAAATCTTAACCAGTGAAAACACAGCTGAGTCAACTAATCTCATTAAGACAAAACTTGCCCGACCCTTTTAGGTACCTAACATCTCATTGTATCAATTATAAAAACAGGCCTGGCTCAAAGAACTCCTTGCCCCACCATAAGCATGGATCCAAGTACTTTCTTTGTTTAGCAATGAGTTTTTTTTCCCCCTAAAGCAATCTTAAGTACGGGTGGAGTAGAGGTCCTCCCATTTCTGATCCTGGCGAGTTCTCACATCAAAATGGGGAATGTTTCTCAGTAGGGAATTTGTTCCAATTAAGAATTCCCTGATGGGGAAATTTTTTAACATTCACAAGTCTGAGAGATTTCAAGATTTACAACATAATTGACCACACCAACAAGCAAACCAACAAAAATCACATGATTATTTCAATAGATGCAGAAAAAGCCTTTGATAAAATACAACACCCATTCCTATTAAAAACACTGGAAAGCATAGGAATAGAAGGGCCGTTCCTAAAAATAATACACAGTATATATCTAAAACCATCAACTAATATCATCTGCAATGGGGATAAACTAAATCCATTCCCATTAAGATCAGGAGTGAAACAAGGATGCCCATTATCACCTCTACTAACTCTACTAACTCTACTATTTGACATTGTAGTAGAAACACTAGCAGTAGCAATTAGAGAAGAAAAAGAAATTGAAGGCATTAAAATAGGCAAGGAGGAGACCAAATTATCGCTCTTTGCAGATGACATGATGGTCTACCTAAAGAATGCTAGAGATTCAACCAAAAAGCTAATCGAAATAATCAACAACTTTAGCAAAGTTGCAGGACATAAAATAAACCCACATAAGTCATCACCATTTCTATATAATTCCAACACAGCTCAGCAGCAAGAACTAGAAAGAGAAATCCCATTCAAAATTACCTTAGACAAAATAAAATACTTAGGAATCTATCTCCCGAGACAAACACAGGAACTATATGAACACAACTACAAAACACTATCCACACAACTAAAACTAGACTTGAACAATTGGAAAAACATTAACTGCTCATGGGTAGGATGAGCCAATATAATAAAAATGACCATCCTACCCAAACTCATCTATCTATTTAGTGCCATACCCATGGAACTTCCAAAAATTTTTTTTACTGATTTAGAAAAAACCATAACAAAGTTCATTTGGAAGAACAAAAGATCAAGGATATCCAGGGAAATAATGAAAAAAAAATACAAAGGAAGGGGGCCTTGCAGTCCCAGATCTCAGACTGTATTATAAAGCAGTGGTCACTAAAACAATCTTGTACTGGCTAAGAGACAGAAAGGAGGATCAGTGGAATAGACTCAGGATAGGTGACCTCAGCAAGACAGTATATGACAAACCCAAAGATCCCAGCTTTTGGGACAAAAATCCACTATTTCATAAAAACTGCTTGGAAAATTGGAGGACAGTGTGGGAAAGATTAGGTTTAGATCAACACCTCACACCCTACACAAAGATAAATTCAAAATGGGTGAATGACTTGAACATAAAGAAGGAAACTATAAGAAAATTAGGCGAACACAGAATAGTACGCATGTCAGACCTTTAGGAAGGGAAAGACTTCAAAACCAAGCAAGACTTAGAAAGCGTTACAAAATGCAAAATAAATAATCTGGAATACATCAAATTAAAAAGTTTTTATACAAGCAAAACCAATGTAACTAAAACCAGAAGGGAAGCAACAAATTGGGAAACAATCTTCATAAAAACCTCTGACAAAGGTTTAATTACTCAAATATACAAAGAGCTAAATCAATTGTACAAAAAATCAAGCCATGCCCCAATTGATAAATGGGCAAGGGACATGAACAGGCAGTTCTCAGCCAAAGAAATCAAAACTATTAATAAGCACATGAAAAAATGCTCTACATCTCTTATAATCAGAGAGATGCAAATCAAAACAACTCTGAGGTATCACCTCACACCTAGCAGATTGGCTAACATGACAACTATGGAAAGTAGTGAATGCTGGAAGGGATGTGGCAAAGTAGGGACACTAATTCATTGCTGGTGGAGTTGTGAATTGATCCAGCCATTCTGGAGGGCAATTTGGAACTATGCCCAAAGGGTGATAAAAGACTGTCTGCCCTTTGATCCAGCTATAGCACTGCTGGTTTGTACCCCAAAGAGATAATAAGGAAAAAGACTTGTACAAGAATATTCATAGCTGCACTCTTTGTGGTGGCCAAAAATTGGAAAATGAGGAGATGCCCATCAATTGGGGAATGGCTGAACAAATTGTGGTATATGTTGGTGATGGAATACTATTGTGCTAAAAGGAATAATAAAGTAGAGGAATTCCATGGAGACTGGAACAACCTCCAAGAAGTGATGCAGAGCGAAAGGAGCAGAACCAGGAAATCATTATACACAGAGACTGACACACTGTGGTACAATCGAAGGTAATGGACTCCTCCACTAGGGACAATGTAATGTCTCTGAACAATCTGCAGGGATCTAAAAAACACTATCCACAAGCAGAGGATAAACTGTGTGAGTAAAAAACAACGAGGAAAAGCAACTGCCTGACTACAGGGGTGGAGGTGATAGGACTGAGGAGAGACTCTAAATGAACACTCTAATGCAAATACCAACAACATGGAAATGGGTTAGAAACAGGAACACATGTGATAACCAGTGGAATCCTGCGTCGGCTATGGGAGAGGGAAGGGTGGGTGGGGGGGAGAAAAAGAAAATGATTTTTGTTTCCAGTGAATAATGTTTGGAAATGACCAAATAAAATAATGTTAAAAAAAAGATAGATAAAGAGCTGATTAAAATGCATAAGAATAAGAACCATTACCTAATTTATAAATAGTCTAAGAATCCACTAGTTCCACTGGAGAAGGACATGACAAACAACTCCAATATTCTTGCCAAGAAAATTTCATGGATAGCTCTGGCCAATGGGGTCATGAAAAATCAGACATAACTGAATGACTGAACAACAAAAAGGATGTGAACAACTAGTTCTCAAGAAAAGAAACTCAGGCTATGAGTTGACAGGAAAATTAAGTTCCAACTCTAATAGTGAAAGAAATGAAAATTAAGGTAATTTTGAGATTCTACTTCATATCCATCAGATTGACAAAGGTAACAAAAATGGAAAATGACGAATCCTGGAAAGAGTTATGGGAAACAGCCATATTATTTTATCATTGGATTATCTGTGAATGGACAAAATTATTCTGGAAAGCATTTTGAAGTTATACACTAAAATTTACTGAACAGTATATGGTCTCTTACTCAGATATACCAACCAAAAGATTGTCCTTTTGCACAAAACTATTTATAGAAACTCTTTTCATAGTGGCAAGATAATGGCAGAATACCAAACTCCTCCAAATGTCTTCCTTTATGGAAGGCAGAAACTGGACTTTTGGGTTCCCTCCACTTTGCATCTGATGTCCTCCCTGGCTTCAGTTCAATGGAACAACATGCTCCCTTGTGCTCCCCCTTCATTTGTGTGTTCTCTACCCCTCCCCATTAGACTGTAAGTTCCTTGAGGGAAGAGCCATTCTTTTTATTAATTTCATCTGCAACACCTTTAGCCCAGTATCTGGAACATAAAAGGTGTTTAATAAATGTTTATTGAATTAAATGCACATCCATTGAGGGATGGTTGAATGAGTTGTGGTGTAAGTGATGAGAAGCTATTGAGAAAGAAATGAGGAAACAGATGTTTTCAAAAAAGACATGGAAAAGAATATATGAATTGATATTGTAAAGGTTAAATTTAATGGTTGTACTTAAATGAAATAACATGGTCACTGAAATTATTATATCTCAAGTCAGAAGTTTATTTACCAAAATTGAGGGGAAATACTAAAGAAGAGAAATGTGAAAGAGGTTAGAGACAATACCTATACTAGTCCTCAGCCAGGAGGGCTAGTAGAGTAACCAGGTAGCCTCCTCCGAGATGGAAGTTAGTCTCTTAGGAAACTAGGAAGGGAGTCAGCCTTTTCACTCACCCAACCAAGTAGTCCAGAAGTCAGAGTCTAAGTTGAAGTCATGATCCATGCCACAGTCTTCAATGAAGTTCCCTCAAAAACTATCTAGGAGACACTCTCCACAAGACTCAACTTCACCAGACTGACTCAGCCAAAGGATTTTGTGCTTTTATGGTGGTTTCCTGTGCCTGCCCCTTTTCACTGGGGTCAATCACAGCTTCCAAATTGTCCAGCACTGGCCAGGGGCAAGGTCTGTGGGATTGACTTTTCACCTCTAAAGGTATTAACTTTCCTCCTAAGATTCACAAATTTCTGAGTTGTCACCTTTGGATTCACATGTTTCTGAGTGTGTAAACTCTTAAAAGAATTCAAAAGTTTCTGACTGTTTGAGTCAGAAAAAAGGGTGGAGCTCTTACTGGCTTCTCACCTAGCATCAAGTAGGGTGTGACTCCACTAAGTGGTTTGCTGGGGGGGGGGGGGGTAGGGAGGCTCCTCCACCTAGTTCAGGCTTGTGTTGATTCAATCAAAGACAAAAGAGAACCAGTCCACAATCTGGTGAGGTACTTAAGTTAGTGTTAACCAAAGTTTTAACTCCAACTAGGCAAAGAGAACAAAGGATTCCCTTTTCACAAGTGTAAACTCAGAACAAAGAGAACCAAGAATTTCCTTTCACAATATAGAATGAAGAATAGGATGTGAAGAATAATTCATGCTATTACATCAATATTATAAAATGAATAATTTTTGGGACTCTTACAGACTTAGAAGAATAAAATGAATAGAATCAGGAGAAATGTGTGAATGTGTGTCACACACAGAGAAAGAATATTGTAAAGAAAATTTTGAGAGCTGCAGCAAGTGTGACCAATAATATAACCTTCCATAATTCCAGTAGACCGAAAATGAAATATGGTCTCCATGATAGCGAGGAGAGAGACTCAGGATTCAGAACATATACATTTACACACATTTTCTAGGAATATGAAGAAAAGCAAAAATAAACCCTGCCCACAAGGACCTCATTGTGTACCAGGGGAGAAAGCACTCACAAAACAATATACAGATATATATATATATAGATATATATATGATAAATTTGATGTAATTTCAGAGGGTAATAATTATCATTAAGAAGGCATATCAAAAGACTGATTACAGAGTGTCGAATTTTAGCTAAGATTTGAAGGAAGCCAGAGAATTCAAGAGGTAGAGATGAGAAGGGAGATCATTCTAGGAATGGGGGATAACCAGTGAAAATGACTGTATTTGGAAGATGGCATCTTTTACAAGGAATATCAAGAAGGATAATGTTACTGGATCATAGAGTACATGAAAAGGAATGAAATGTGCTAGAAAAGTAGATGAGAAGAGATGAAGTTATTAAGGATTTAAAAAGTCAAACAGGGTTTTATATTTGATCATAGAGATAATATTGAGGGAATGGTGGTGGTTCAAGAAATATTTTTCAATGATAGTATACAAAGACATACACAATAGATTTTACTGAATGAATCATGATCATACCTGCCCTTTAGTGAAGAGCACTTTGATAACTGAATGGAGGATGGAATAGAGAGTAGAAAGACTTGAAGTAGGAAAATAACAAGAAAATTATTATAATAATTCAGTCATGAAGTTAAATAGACCTCTACCAGTCATAGCAGTATCAGAGTAGTGAAGGGGACATAAGTGAAAATTGTTGTAAAGGTAGAAAAGACAGGGCTTGGCAAATGATTGGATATGGAGAGTGAGGGAGAATGAGGAGTTGAGGATGACACTGGATGACTGAGAGACTGAAAGTGCTCTCAATAGTAAAAGGAAAATTAAGAAGAGTAGAGGATTTGGGGGAAAAGAGATTAAGTTGAGTTTTGGACTTGTTGAGTTGATGTTTATAAGACACCCAGTTTGAGATTTCCAATACAATAGTTAGAAATGCAAGACAGGAAGTTAGGAGAGAGGTTATGCCTGGATAAATAGATCAAAGAATCATCTATGAATCCATGGGAACTGATGAATTCGATAAAATAGTATAGGGGGAAAACAGAAAGGGCTCAGAACAGAATCTTCAGAGATACTCACACACCTATTATTAGTAGGTATAAAAGATCCAGCAAACGAGGCTGAGAAGTACACAGGGAAACTAAGAGAGAAAAATGTCACAAAAACCTAAAGAAGAAAGAGTAGCAAAGAAAAGTGGGTAAAGAAGGAAGAAGATTTATAAAAGGCCATTAGACCTGGCAATTAACAGATCATACATAACGTTGGAAAGAGTAGTTTCAGTTGAATGAAGTCAGAATGATGAGACTGTAGAGAATTTAAAAGAGAATAAGAATGTAAGTGGAGGCACCAATTAAAGATGGCTTCTCAAGGAATTTAACAGTGAAAGGGAAGTCACAGTGGTTGTTGAAACAAGTGAGAGGTTCTTCAGAACAGGGGAGGTATGGGCTTGATTATGAGGAATAAGGAAAGAGTCAGACAGGTGAGGAGGATGGAGTGAGGAAGATGGATAAGAGAATAGAAAATGGTAAAAGGGGGCAATCTACTGGAGAAGTGTTTTAAAATTTTTTTAAAAAGAAAAGAAATGTAGTCCCAAGGGAGAGGAGGCTTGAACTCCAAGGTATGGAGAGAGAAAGGAGAGGAGAACCCCCTACTCCACAAAGTGAGGTCCGGGGGAGACAGCAGCTGTAAGGAGTTGGCTCAGAGAGAGGAGAAGGGGTTTGAAGATTTTCCCCCTTCTGCTTTCCCTCCTTAGCTAAAGCTGCTCTCCCTAATACACTCTTGTCCCTCTTGTCCCTCCTCCACTACTTGAGACCCAAAAGGGTCTCCCCTCAATCCATTCACTCACACTCAGCTTGGGGAACAGATAACTTTTAATGCTAACTCAATCAGATAATACAAAAGGAATAGTGGGCAGGGAAGAATGGGAAAAGAAAAGTGGGGAAAGGGGGTCCCTGTCTCTATCTAAACCCTTTTCCCTCGCTCCTCTAGTTTGGGGGGAACTCAGGCCTTGGCAGCCTGAGCCCCCTAAGAGAAAGCCATGTTGACTCACCCCTGGGCAACAGGAGCTGAGATAAAGTCTGCTCAGGTTTCTCTTCAGAAAGTCTCTTCAATTGGGAAGTGTTGGGGGGAAAGATTTCCAGTCACCAGCAGGAAACGTGGGTAACCCTCAGGAGAATGTCTTTATCCACCTTCTCTCTTTGACGTCTCAAGACAGAGAGACCCTCACTGCTCTCCAGGCAGAATCTTCTCTCCTCAGGAAATTCACTTTCGGGGTCCCTCCCCCGTCAAGGTGATCAATTTCATATACTCTTCAGTCTGGCACTTTTTCTCTAGTGCCAGCCTCTATCACAGAAGATATGATGGAATGTAATCATTTGTGTATATAGAGGGATCTACCTTATTAAAGAGATCTTGTGAGAAGAGAGGTCAAGCTAAAAAATGTAGGGGGGAAAAGAAAGAAAAGCAGAGGGTTTCAAAAGGAGCTACAAATACATATTTATTATAAAATTATGTGATGGGATATTATTGTTACAATAAGTGTGCTACAAAAAAATTAGGGAAAAGATGATTTTTAACCCTTACCTTCCATTTTGGAATCAATACTGTGTATTGGTTCCAAGGCAGAAGAGTGGTAAGGGCTAGGCAATGGGGGTCAAGTGACTTGCCCAGGGTCACACAGCTGGGAAGTGTCTGAGGACAGATTTGAACCTAGGACCTGGCTCTCAATTCACCCAGCAGCCCCCTGGAAAAGATGATTTCAAAAAGAAATAGAAAGACTTATATGAACTGATATGAAGTGAAGATGTAGAAACTGAAGAACAATTCAAAGTATAACATTAATATGTGTGTATGTGTATAAGAAATATGGATCCTCTTTGTTGTGTGGCTAAATATTTAGCAGTCAATTTTAAAACATATTTCCCAAATGTAGAAACTACTTATTATGGATTTCATGTTTGAAATTAAGCTAAACTTCTCTCAAAATGATCCATAGATTTTTTTTTATGTACTTTATATAAGTTTCCTCTTCTTGATCTTGTGTTTGAGAAGTATGGGGAATGAAAGAGACAAAGACAGAAACAGACAGAGACAGGGAGAGAAAGAGACAAAACGAGGAAGAGAGAGACAGGGAGAGATAGAGAGACAGAGATAGAAAGAAAAAGGAAGAGGAAGACAGGAAGAGGGAAGGAAGAGGCAGAGAGAGAGACAGAGAGTCATGCACAGAAAGACAGAAAAAGAGATAGTGAGAGAAAAGGGAGAAATGGAAAAAAAGGAAAGAGACAGAAACAAGCAAAGAATGAACATGAGAGAGAAGAGAGACTAAAATAAGGAGAGATGTGAAAAGGGATAGATATGAAATGCGTTCTATTAGCAGATTTGAGGACGATAGCTCTGAAGGAGGATTGGGGCATATATTTGGACAGTTCAGTTCTACAAGCATTTGTAAGGCATGTAGCATGTGTAAGGCACTGGAATGCGAAGTCATAAATGAAATGATAATTCCTGGCCTCCAGAAGCTTTCTTTTTACCACACTAATCACAAAGTATAGCATAAGGAACATCAAACATCGAAATGGGACAGAATAGGAACAAATGGGAGGGTGAGCGAAGGCTTCATTGAGGAAGAGAAACCTGAGCTGAGTTTTGAAGATAGGCACACTCTTATTGCATGCCAGAAGTGTTGGCGACCCAGTTGGAGCACCCAGAGGATAAATTCAAGTTTTCTGTGAGCTCCCTCATTACCAGAGAGACTAGAAGGAGGAAGTGCTTGCTTTGGGCTGGACAGAGAGCTGGGGCATGCATAAAATGTCCTCAGGTGCTGGGAAGAGGGGGAAAGGAGCAGCTCCTGGAGTGCTGGCTCTGCAACAGTGCTGCTAACAAGGACAAGCCATGCCTCTAGTGTGACTGAACTTTACTGAGGTAGAATTCTTAGGCACACTCTGTTATGGAAATCCAAAGGGTACAAGGCACTTGGGAATTCAAAGGGAATATAAGATCATTACCATGTTGCATGATAAGTCTTCCCTGATAGAGACATACCACCTTTCATTCTGTAGTCACAAATTTAAAAAAACCAACAAACTCTTCATATTTAATCTCGAAAAGCAGTGAAAAACTCTTTGATTACTTTTAATCAATAAACATTTAGTTAGATTCTATCAGTGTCTCATCTGTTGTCATGAAACACCTGCTAACACTAACCTCTGCTTGATATACTGAAGAAAGGATTGCCTAGACTGGATTCAATCTTTAGATCTCAAATACTAAAACTCAAGTCATAGTTATTAGCTAATAGACTCATATGATCTTTAATACACTTTAAGGGACCATACGTCAGAGAGAAACCCCCTAGTTGGGGACATACAGCCCTAACTTATACTTCTCCCAACAAAAGAACATATTGCATGTACTGAGTCACTCAGAGAAGGACACACAACTCTGCCAAACATAGCAGATTGCAGCTTATTCTTCCATTCCATCCAGAGCTGTAATGAGGGATTGGTCCCAAGGTTTCTATTGTGGCTGTTGCTGTTTTGTGGTAAACATTTCTTGTGATTTGGATTCATAGTTACATCACTGTGAACCAAATTCAAGGCAGCGAACACAATGGAAAATGAAAACCTATGGGGTTTGCATGAGATTCTTTCTGATCATATGTATACTCCACTATAGACAGGATTTAAATCCCAACAACAGATCTATGACAATGGGAAAATGTCTGTTCTAAACTATCAAGGACCCAACTTTTTTGAAAACTTACTCTTTAAGGATTTTCATTCTCTGTATGTCTATTATTATTCTACTGTTATAATAAAGAATAGAAAGAAGATAAAAGATAAAAGATATAAGAAAAATATTAACAAGATTAAAAAGCCATAGTTTCTATTTTATCTAAAAGTGCTTAAAATGTCTGGAAACTACATAAAATTTGGATAATCTGAGAAATTGTTTCCCAGATCTTTCAAATATGTTTGGTACTGGGGAAGTAATATCTCTCTGTCTAGTCTCTGACCTCATTTTCCCCAGCTATTAAGTGAGAGGATCGGGATGGATGACCTCTAAGATTCCTCCCAGATATTAAGCTATATGACCCAGTGGTCTCTCACATCTTTTAATTATTCATTCAGAAAAAATAGATTCAACATACCAAAGCCAATTAACTACATAGGAATGGGACCATTATTCAGAAGGGAGAATAGGGTTATATCAATAATTCACTCAATAATTACTTATTAAACACTTACTTTATGTTAAGCATTCTGCCAGATTCAGGGGATACAAAGTCAAAAGAGAAATAGTCCCTGCCTTCAATGAGCTTACATTCCAGTGGGGGAGACAATAGTTGCATAAACAAAATAAAATACAAAATATTTATCTTAAAGTACCCTTGCTTACCTTCCTGTTAAAACAGGGGGTCCCTATGACTTTGCAGAAGACTTTCTTTCAATCTATCCGGCAGAAATAACATTTTTCAGAACCTGATAGTGAAGTACAGCTTTTTGGCCTACATAGGGTATCTTAGGATAAAGAAGCTACAAGTGATCTGAGAGGTCATCTGGTCCCACTCCTTCATCTTAAAGATGATAAACTGAGGTGGAAAGAAGTCATGAGGTATAGATCTAGGATTTAAACCAGGTAACCTGACTCAAAATTTAGCACCTTTCTTCATGTACCATCTTGCCAGTCATATTGGAAATGCTTAACAAATGCTTTATCTATCAAGTTTATCTATCTTGATCCTCCTTAATTCTCATGTCTTCTTTCTGTTGATTATCTCCAATTTATCATGTATATATCTTGTTTGTGCTAGCATGTGGTCCCCTCCTTTAAACTGAGCTCTTTGAGAGCTGACTATCTTTTGCCTTTCTTTCTGATTATCTAAAAAATTAATTAGGCTTGGCACCATGCCTGGAAAAATAGTAGGTACTTCACAAATATTTATTGGTTATCCACATATCCATCCATCCATCTCTCCATCCATCTCTCCATCTATCTATCTATCTATCTATCTATCTATCTATCTATCTATCTATCTGCCATATCCTGTCTCCCAGTTCTGGTATGAATTTGGACTGATGGAATACAAGAGGTAAAATGTGGGTCGAGATTAAAGTGGAGGAGCCATTTGGCTATATTACATTTCAATATTGTCTGTCTCATAAAATCAGAGGAAGTTACAGCTCTTAGAATTTCAGACTTCCTTCAAGTCTCAATTTGTGTGCCAAGAGTACCCTCACTCCTCAAATTAAACTTATACCCTATGAGTTGTATTGGCCTCAATAAAATGAAACTCAAGCCTAGGAAATATTTTTCTTTTAAAAAAAATTCCAGTGCTTTCCACATGATAGGTACCAAATCAGTGTTTCTTCAATATGATTGGATTTTTCTATTCATAGACTCCAAACCAGTAATGGGAGCATTATTTTCTTTCCCTATAATTCTCCTGAGCATCACAAAGTCTTCTAAATGTTTCTTTCATGAAATCTGTTTTCCTTATTTATTTCCTGGGCTTAGGACCCCTTCTGAGCAAGATGGAAAGAGCCAACTGTGACCCCCTTCAGGCTACAAATCAGGAATAGTTTCAATTACTTTCTTCCTTGATGAAGCCCAGGATATAGGTCTTGATGAAACAGTCAGCAGTGTCCTAATCTTTCTTATAGAATAGACTGCCAGCAGGAATTCTTTTTATGAGGTTAGGAATCTCTTAACCATCTCCCACAAGGCTTCTTACCCAACCTTCCAGCGGCAAAGACAAAAGATTCTTCACGCTTCATGTATCTTGCTGATACAAATAGTTCAACTAGAGTAGACTAGGGAAGTACCCCTATCAGATAGACCTTATTCCTATGTGGATACACACTGACAAAGTTTATGATAAAATGTTTTTCTTACATAGTCCATTTCCATAATTATCTCAGAATGGAGAAGGCTTGGCAAGGTTTCATTAGGTTTATAGATATCTTAGATGACCACGGGATGCCCAAGCACCCACTGAATGGCAACCTGAAGTGGATAGACCATAGCAGAGTGGGATGGAGGAGGTGCTGTAATGACATGCTGAAACCCAGTTTCAAAAAGCACTACACAGCTATGGGTTGCTAGAAAACATCAGAGACAAAAGCAGGCTCAACTTGGTAAGGAGCTGCCAGAGATAGAGTATTTTACTTTGAATGAAAGTAGGGAGCAACTTCTGGGGCAGAGTGACAGGTTCTATACACAGTGGTAGTCACCCACAGACCAAGAACATCTTTCCCATGTACACAGTGTGGGGTGAGAATGACTGCTGGCTATGAGTCAGTCAGCCTGGATGCACATCTCACACATATATGGGCAGCAATGCTAACAGCAGCAGCATCTTCAGTTGTAAAGCTAGATGTAACTAGAGAGATAAAGAGATAGATGTACAGGCAGATAATGGATCAAAGACATTTATTTTGTTCTTCTTCTCTTGTAGATAATGAAACGGAGTTCTAAGTAGGTTAAGAGATTTGCCCAAGGTCACACAGGTAGTAAGTGTCAAAGTGGGATCTGAACTCAGGATCTCTGACTCTATAAACAATGGTCCTTTGATTGAATCATAAGAAAGCTAGCTAGAATGCATGGATGGATGGATGGATGGATGGATGGATGGATGGATGGATGGATGGATAGATGGATGGATAGAAAGAAAGATGGAGACAAAGACAGAAACATAGAGGCAGGGACAAAGAGATAGAGAGGAGAGAGACACAGACATAGTCAGAAAGGACAGAAGGAGAGGAAGAGAGGGAGAGAAGGAAAGAAAGCGAGAGAGGGAGATGAAGAGAGAAAGGGATAAGGAGAGGGAGGAGAGGGAGAGGGAAAAGAGAAGGAGAGGGATAGGAAGAGAGAGGGAGGAGAGACAGTTGAAAGAAAGATTGAAAAAAGAATATATAAGCATATATAATAATGTAATTTAATAATATAATGAAAAGAAAATGATAGATGATAGGTTGATTATAGAAAGGTTATAGAATGATAATAGATGATATAAAATGATAGATGACTGATATAGATAAGAGATACATAGTATGAATAAAGTAAACTTGTCTCTCCTTGAATAAAGATCATGAGGAAAGGAGATTGAAGTAGTATAAATAGAAACTTTTAAATTAAACAGAAAGGAAAATTACTGGCAGCAATAACTCACTTGTTAAACATTGGAATGAGTTCTATTGTCATACTGGGCACTTACCTCTGGTTTTACACATGACTGAAGTGTAATATTCAGAGAATATCAAGGGTTGGACTTGAAAATCAGAAAGATGGGTCTAAATTCCCCTTATTAGCTGTACAACTATAAGCAAACCACTTAACCACATAGAACCCTGGTCTCTTCACATATAGATTAGGGCTATTGTGAGACTCAACTGAGAATGTTTGTGAAATGCTTCACAAACCTTCAGAGGCTATATGATTGCCAGCTATTTTTATTATAGCTACACATCTGCTCCCTATATTTTAGGTGCCAAGGAGATTGGCTGTATTTGTCATATAAGAAACCATGAAAGGAACTGAGGATATTAAGCTTGGACAAGAGAAGACATATCAGAGACCTATCTATCTTCAAACATATGAGAGGCTTCTGTGTATAATTTAGTTCAATAAAATTAAATGTATTCAGTGACTATTACATGTGATGTAATGGAGGAGACAAATACATGGGAACTTAGATCTAGAACTAGAGGAGACCTTAGAAATCACATAGTACAAAACCCTCATTTTACATATGTGGAAATTAAGGCCCGGGGGGGGGGGGTGGAGGGAGGGAATAACTATGTAGATAGTTGGTAATAGAAGTAGGAAGTGGATACAAAATGTAGGACAAGGAGGAATTCAACTTATTCCGTGCTCTCCCAGGGAAAGAACTAGGAACAATGGGTGGAAATTGTGGATATGAGACTAGGTCTTTTCCAGTTTCTAGTATTTATTGATTCTATAAAATACATGGAAGCAGAGTTTAATTAACATAAAGAATGATTTTCTTTTTTTAAAAAAAGAGTGTAGTAGTTTGATTTTCTGGGTAGTGATCTAACTGTCAGTATTATCTGAGAAGAGACCTCATTAATCCCTCCATGGAATGAGGTAGAATAGATTTCTGCCTTTGGGAGGAGATTTGATCAGATGGCTACTAATTCCAACTCTGATCTTCTAGGATTTTCTATACACACACCTTCCAGTTTTTCTTCCTGGACTAGGTTCCATGTTGGGGGACAAAAACAAATATACCAAAGGGAGTTGATGCTCATAATTGGTTATCACAGCTAGCCTTGAAAAAAAGTGTGAAGTATTTAATGTTTGTCTTTGATAGTCTCCACTTCCCATATTCTTCCCCTTTCCTATCTCTTTGGCCACTCTTTTAATCACAGAACAACTCTTCCTTATATCTCATTTTCCCTCCCATCTGAAAATTCAGTAAACTCTGCTAAGGCATTAACTGGTAATTAAGATGTTCATTGATTTTATATTTCCCACTATGACCTACACAAAAGTATGCACTCAATGCAATGACCATTTGTCAATTTGACACTCTCTTCCCTTATGGCATTTTCATTTTAAACAATCAATCAACTATTTATTAAATGCCTACTATGTGGTAGGCCTTTAGCTAGGGATGTGGATAGAAAAAAAAACAATTTCTGCCTTCAAGGAGGTTACAGGTTCTAATGGGGAATACATCAACATAAAATATGTGCAGCATAAAGATAAAGTCAATAAATTAAATAGATAAAAACTGATTAAACACAAGGTGTTTAGGTAGGGAATGCACTAGCAATTTAGGGGATAAAAAAGCTTCATTCAAAGGGTATTACATGAGTTATGTCTTAAAGGAAAAGAGAAATAATGAAATACTATTATGCCATAAAAACTGAAAAGGATGATTTCAGAGAAAACTGGGAAGACTTATATGAACTGATGCAGAATGAAGTGTATAGACCCCAAAAAAACAACTTCTACAATAACAATGATATTGTAAAGATAAAAAACTTTTAAAAATTTAAGTACTCTGATCAGTGCAATGACAAACTATGATTCCAGAGGAATAATGATGAAGAATGTAGAAAAGGGATGAACTGGATATAGAGAAAGAGATTCATTTTCAGACACGGCCAGTTTGTGGACATTTGTTTTGCCCCACTAAGCATATTTATTAGAAAGTTTTGCCTTTATTTTTTCTTTTCTTAGTGAGGAGAAGGGGGAAATGGAAGAAAAAATAAATACATTTAAAAATAGAATTTAACTTTAGAAAGCTTTTTTAAAGGAAGAAAGGCATCTTCTGAGGTAGAGCTGGAGAACATAAGTGTCAAGGGATGGGCATGCTTATACTATCAATCCTCTCCCTCTTCTCAATCATCATTTTCAGTCTGCTGGTCCCAGAGGCTCAATTGGACAACCTTACACCTCAAGTACTTCTGGTAAAGTGGAGATGAACTGTGGGTAACCATCACCACCTCCCTAGGACTCCATTCCTCCCAAGAGATGAGCAAATGAAGAATTTACATAATAACTGAAAACTTTCTGGCTTGTGTCATGTGAACCTTTTGGGAATTATCTAAATTCCCAAAGATTGTAATGGAATAATCCTTGGGCCTTAGACCTTGCTGAATCTTGATCAGATTTTTAGGGAATTTTCATCTTCACACAGGGGACAAATTTGCCTCTAGCTTTCAATTTTCATTATATTCTAAACCATATTTGTTCACTGAACTGTGACCTGAGGTTCTGGACTCCTGCCCCCCCCCCAAATCCTCCAAACCAGATTGCCTCTTTACTTTTAGAAATCTGCTATATACAAATTCCTTTGCCAAACAGTTGTAAAATAAATGCATTTATATGTTCCCCTTCTAGCACAATCTGATTGTAGCCAGGACAAATTTATTTTTTAATTCTGGCTCAATTGACTATGAATATAGGAAAGTCACATCTCAGAATCTCAGTTTCTTCATATGTAAAGTGGGAATAATAAGCCCTGGAGCATCTATCTTCTGGGGTTGTTAGAGACTCAAATAACATAGCATATATATGAAGAACCTATTAAACCTTAAGGCACTATATAAATGCCATCTAACATTATTTTCCTTCTGATGCTTCCCTAACTGAATTATATCAATATCCAAAGGTTGTGAGGATAAAATGAAATAAAAATGATAAAGTCCTTATCAAACCTTAAAGTTCAATTTAAAGCCTACGTTATTATTATTGCTATTGTTACTATTACTTATTTATAGACCAATTCCAAAGCCTACATCCTGGTATTGCTTCTTAGTCTCAGCATAACATATTCTAAATATGAGGATTTTTTCTTTTGTTGTTGTTGTTTTAAGTATTTATGTAAAAAAGGTAAAAGAACATAATCATATCCAGAAATAATACACTAGAGTAAAGTTTTTATGGGCATTACTTCAGATCTTTAAGTAGATGTTGGGGGATCACTTATTGAATATGGTATAATAGATACTCCTGCCACTGAAGTCCAAACTTGGAAATTCTGTGAAGGTGATTAGAAAAGCAAATTAAAAAAAAAACAACTTCCTAATTCTGGCCTAGATTGTTTTTATCTTCTAAATTCATCAATGTGGCTACAGTTTCCTGGCCCAAATTTGGTTGATCATACTAGTTTCTCTGCCTACAACATACACTCAGTCTTGAGCCCTAATCAACGATGAACTCTTCCTCCCCAGCATATATCTTGTTCTCTTGGGATCAGCCCAACAAGGCCTTCTGGATGTAGACACATTGGTCCATTTTCCTCTTTCAGGTTATTATAGCTAACCAGACTTCCTAATTATAGGGTGCAGCTTTGGTGCTCTAACTATATCATTTTGAAATCAGCTCATTAGATATCCCCCTTCCTTGTGCCTAAATTATGGGAAAGGAGATAAATAACTATCACACAAAATAAAGGTTTATCCCACATCTCAAAAATAGAATCCACCCCTCCTTCCAATAGTAAGCAAAGACTACAGCACTTTGTCCCACATCCCTTGAACTAAGTGAAGATTTTTCCAGTAGATCAAAATCCATTTAGTAGAGGACATATCCTACTCTGCATTCTGTGCAGTCTCTTGTGTCACATTGCCCCTTTATACTCATTAAATAATGATAACAGTATTACATTCTCATGGTCTCCAGGTGATTTGCAATTTTCAGAAAGGCCACGTAGGCATTAACCTGGGTGTCAGAGAACTGATCTTTTCTGCTTTCCCCCTACTTCCCAGCACTATTACAAGAGGATTAATTAGGATAAAACCTTCAAGAACATGTTGCTCCTTGGAGAATTCCATCCTATTAAGCTTCTGGTCATCAGCTTTGGCCTGAGCTAGCCAATGGATATTAGGGAATATAACCTGTAGCTTGTGGGGGGTAAGGAGGCAATAAGTACAGCTGGATACTGAACAGATGTTGGTTTCTATTTTGGCCTCAGTCTTACATCGAAATAACAGCACAGAGAATGTTGAGAATTACTTGAAAGTCTCATTTCCAGAAGTCCTATTTGTTTCTCCTCCAGGAAAAGCCCAGGGCAGTGTTCTTCACCTCCTCTGCCTAAATCCAAGATCAGTTTATTCCAAGAAATCAAATCTTGATCTCATTTTCTTCCCCAAGGAAGTAGTTTTTGTTTCAGGAATCAGATGTCACCTGACATCCTTCTCTTAATTATGCATTTTATCATAAATATATACAATCCCATTACCTTACCCTACCCAAGTCCAGTGAGTCACACTGGTCAGATATGAAGTCTTTTTTTTTTTCCAATTGAAAGCTCTTCCCAAGCTGATCCCTTCCTTTCTTTTCAAAATTGCATTCTATTCCTCTCATTTCTATGCTTCAGCCACATTAACATATTTGGCTGTTCCTTGAATAGGTCACTCTTTCACCTTACTTTGTACTGATTTTCTCCATGCCTTTCTTTCCTAACCTTACACTCTTAGAATTAATGGTTTCTTTGGCCAGTGATATACTATTCTATCCATCTTTTGAAAGAGAAGTGATGGACTCAATAAACCAAATGAAACATTTGGACCTTGCCAATGTGGGAATAAAAAAAAATTATATATTTCTTTTTCTTGTTTTTGTTTTTTCCCCATCAGGGTAGTGGGAAGGTAGGAGAAAGGAAAAAGTAGTTCAAAACATTTTTTAAGACAGCTCAAAGCCTACCTCTTCCAGGAGGACTTTCCTGGTTTCCCTAATTATTAGTGCCCTTCCATGCACTCCATATATAATTTGTAGCTTTCAATTTAATGTGTCTCCCCCCACTCCCATTAGAATGTAATCTCCTTGAGAGCAGAGACTCTTTTTGTCTTTCTTTTTATCCCCAGTGCTTAGCATAGTATTGTATATAATAAGGGCTTAATAAATGTTTATTAATGATTAATAATAATAACTAATTCCTGAAAGCCAGAATGAGGGAATGACCAATTCAGAGAACTCAGAAGTAATGAGGGGATGCCCTTGTCAATGACACATATTAAAACCAGTGGAATTGTGTGTCAGATATGGGAAGGGGGTGGGGGAGGTGAGGGAAAGAACATGAGTCTTGCAACCATGGAAAAATATTCTAAATCATCTAATTAAATAAAATTAAAAAAAATAAAGAGCCAAAGGAGCAAGTGGGAAATTAAATTATTTCCACCTTAAATTATTATTCTCTTCTAGTCTCCTGTTAGGTGGTGAGAGATTTGTGTTCAAATCAGAAATCAGGATTTGAATACTGTTCACAGACTTCCAATTCTGTTATAACAGTCAGGAAAGGGAGGATTTGAAACATTTGTGTGGGGAAATGATTCTGATTTCAATTTGAAACATTTGCAGAGGTCCTTACAGGCCTATGTATGGAACTGCTACAAATATCTTTTACCTAACCTCTTTAAAAACCAGCCTCCAACCCACTCATTAAAATGCTCTTAATATTTAATTAAATCAATTTGTTGTCTTGTTGGCAACCATATCTTTTATCCTGATTCCATTTCCCTTAACTTTAACAATAATCCTTCAGTTTGAGGAATGCATAAAATTTATAACTACGTTCCCCCTCCTCTAAACCACTTCTTCTCCCCTCCCACCAAATATTTGACATTTTATTTCAACCACTCCACAGCTAATTCTGATGCACTTAAAACCTAATGAATACTTCAAAAAAAAAAACCATCCAGAAACCTCCAGAGATGTGCTGCTGAAAGAACTTTTGCCAACAGCATGGGCTTATAGGTCGTCATCCTCAGAGGATGTATATTTCCTTGTACCTTGTAAATGTTTCCTCTTGGGAATGAATTCATCAAATACTAGCTTCAAAAAAAATGGTAGAATGTTTGTTAAAGCATGTCCAAACTCCCATTTTACATTTAAGGAAACAGAGGACTGTCCACATATGTTTTATCTTTTCTTGTGCTACAATTAAGAAACTAATTAAGATGAATTAAGAAAACCAACCAAATGAATAATAATAAATGATAGAGAAAATTTGAAGAATGTCTTTCTTTCCATCTCTCTTTTCTCCTCTCCCTCCTTCTCTCTCTCTCTCTCTCTCTCTCTCTCTCTCTCTCTCTCTCTCTCTCTCTCTCTCTCTCTCTCTCTCTCTCTCTCTCCCTCCCTCCCCCCCATATTCTGGAATTTTATTTCTGACACCCTGTCTGTGGACTTCCTTATAAATCATCTTTCCTCCTCCACAGAATCTTAGCTATCTGAGCTTTTGAGTTCTCCAGGGAATACTTTTCCAGGATGAGGTGCAGGCTGTGCAGATCACGAAAAGGAGTCTAGTTTTAGCTGAGAGATTAGATCCCCCTCCTCCTTCTCATCTTCTCTTCAATCCCTGGTCAGCATCTGCAACTTTGTATAAGGCTCAATTCTCCTTCCTTCCTTAATCTGCCACTCCGTCTTCCTTGCCCTACAGGAAGGGCAAGTCAAGAAGAAACTAAGTATATATCTGGCTCAGATATTTACTACCTGTGAAACCCTTGACTAGTCACTTAAGCCATTTGTTTCAGGTTTCTCAAGCATAAAATATTTCGAATAATAACAGCATCTTCTCAGGGTCTTTGTGAGAATCAAAGGAGAAGTACTTAGCATGGCATCATATAAATGTTTATTCTTTCCCATCTCTAGTCCCCCCCACAAAAAAAAATAAAAGACCAGTCCTAGATACTTCCTATCCAAATATTCAGGATTCAGGGGTGCATAAGGAGGAGTTTGCCTACTTAGGTGTAGATTATTATTTTATTGTACCTGCTATCTACTCTGCCCCCCCCCTACTCCCCAGCCCTCAGCACATACATTCATTGCCTCTTTCACAATGTCTCCACCATCTCTGAATCCTAAAAGCAACTGACAGTCAGGCTACATTATTAACAAAAGGTACCTCTGACCAGGTCGATAGAATCACACCTCTATCTACCTACTGCCCACCTTCTTTGTTCATCTGAAAAAAAAAGACCCATAATAAAATGATGCTCTTGATCCTTAAAATGACCCAAAAATCCCTTCAACTTCAACTTTGATAAAGGGTTTGAGAGTTCTGGTCACTCAGTTTTTGCCTTAGCTTGCAGAGCCCCTGGCCTCCATGCCACTTATGGCTTGGTTCTAAACCATGTGAAAGTACCACCATCCCCCTTTCCAGCTGTCCTTTATATGTAATCTTCCCCCATTAATATTATAATGGTAGATTCCATTTTGCTTGCTTGTGTTTGTGTCCCTAACACTTAGAACAGTGCCTGGAATATAGTAAGGACTTAATAAAAGTTCTCCTTTATCTAATGACTTACCTACTTATCTATCTTATTTATCTCTCAGCAATCTATCTGAGATTGCCCACCCAAAATGAAATTCATAAATTCACCGCAATATTAAGCTTTAAGGAATGTTAGACACCATCTATTCCAATCTCATAATTTTATCCTCACAAACAGTGAACAGAGCACTGGACTTGGAGTCAGGAAATTGTTGTTCTTCACTTGTTTCAGTCAAGGCTGACTCTTCATGCCCTCATTTGGGATTTTCTAGGCAAATATATTGGAGTGGTTTGCTATTTCCTTCTCCAGCTTATTTTGCAGATAAGAAAATTGAAGCAAACAGGGGTAAGTGACTTGCCATGGATCATACAGATATTAAGTGCCTAAGTCAGGAAGACCCAAGTTCAAATCAGACATTGCTAACTTTGTGATCCTGAGCAAGGCACTTATGTTCCCATAGTTTCTCTCTCTCTCTCTCTCTCTCTCTCTCTCTCTCTCTCTCTCTCTCTCTCTCTCTCTCTCTCTCTCTCTCTCTCTCTCTCTCTCTCTCTTTCTCTCTCTCTCCATGTCCTTTATGTATCTTTCCAGAGAGGTAGATCTTCATCATTATTAACCCTCCCAGATACAAAAGACCTAAGTGATTCCAAACCCTATGTTGCTTGCTAAACTATACAACAGAGATCTGTTGTATTGCCCTTCCTAATTACCAAGCTAGGTCACCTAGCCCCAAACCCTCTAGAATCACCATGGTGGGCAAACATGTGGCAGGTTTCTGAAGTCAGAATGATAGAATTGGAAGGAACTTAAAAATTAAATTAGGGGTAGCTGTGTTGCTCAGTGGATTGAGAGTCAAGCCTAGAGGTCCTAGGTTAAAATCTGGCCTCAGAGACTTCCCAGCTGTGTGACCCTGGGCAAGTCACTTGACCCCCATTGCCTAGCCCTTACCACTCTTCTGTAGTCTCTCGGTGATCGAGTATGACTACTGTCTTTGTGCAGTTTCATCTACGGTGTACCCTCATATCGCTTTGCAGTCCAAAGGCTGAGGCGCAAAGTTTGTGGCACATGGGGCATGGGACGCCAGTTGTTACGGGAGGGGCGGTTGTGGCCTGGTGTTGGCCTTCACACGCAGCGGCAAGACATCGACATCGCTCATCTTCAAAGGTGGTGGCGGCATGGTGAATGTGGGTTCTCCAGCTGCTTCTGTCAGAGTCAGCAAGTTCTAGTTGCTTTGGTGTAATGCCAGCCCACTTCAAGTTGGACTTTAGCTGGTCCTTGATTCTTTTCGTGGTCGGCCTTGTTTCCTGAGTCCAGCTGACAGTTCACCGTAGAATACCTGTCTTGGTATTCGCTGTGGGTCCATGCGGATGATGTATCCAGACCATCGTAGCTGGGTTTTGAGGACCATGACTTCGATGCTGGTGGAGTTGGCTCTGTCGGGGACTTCCTGGTTGGTGATTCGGTCCTGCCATCGGATCCTCATGATTGACCGGAGGGAGCGTTGGTGGAATTGCTCCAGCTGTTTCATGTGCTTCCGGTACAGTGTCCATGTCTCACAACTGTACAGGAGCGAGCTGAGGACCACTGCGTTGTACACTTTGAGCTTCGTCGCAGTGCTTACACTGCTGTGTTGGAGGACTTTGCAGCGCAGCCACCCGAGTGCCTGGCTGGCCTTTTGGATCCTGGCATTGATCTCGTGGTCTAGGGACCCGTCGTTGGCGATGGTGCTGCCCAGGTACTTGAAAGTGTTGACCTTAGAAAGCTGCGTGCCGTCGATTGTAATACACGGCTGGTTTGTTGGCCTCCCTGGTGCAGGTTGGAACAGCACCTCTGTTTTGCTGAGGCTGATAGGCCTCAGGCCAAACAATTTTGTTGCGGTGGAGAACCTGTCTACAATGGTTTGGAAATTATTTTCTTGGTGGGTCATGAGAGCACAGTCATCTGCAAAGAAAGCTTCCAGGATGAGTCTCTCTGTTGTCTTTGTTTTTGCAGTCAGGCAGCAAAGGTCGAATAGTGAGCCATCCAGTCAGTATTTGAGGTAGACGCCCAGGTCTAGATCCATCACAGCATGTTGTAATACTTGGGTGAAAAATAGGTTGAATAGTACCGGAGCGAGGACACAGCCTTGTTTCACACCACTGGAGATGTTGAAGTGATCAGAAGTCTCTCCACCAGGTAGGACTTCCCCTGTCATGTCGACATGAAAGAGTTGGATCAGTTTGACAAATTTTGCTGGGCAACTGAGCTTGCTGAGGATCACCCACAATGTGTCCCTGTTCACTGTGTCGAATGCCTTTGTCAGGTCTATGAAGACAATGTAGAGACTCAGGTTCTGCTCAAGGCATTTTTCCTGTATTTGCCTCACCATGAAGACCATGTTGATGGTGCTGCGATCTGGTCGGAAGCCACATTGTGATTCAGGCAGGTTCTGCTCTGAAACAGATGACAGGAGTCTGTTGAGTATAACACAGGCGAAGATCTTTCCAGCAGTGGAGAGTAGTGAGATGCCTCTGTAGTTGTCACAGGCTGCTCATGAGCCTTTGTTCTTGTATAGGGCTACGATGGAGGCATCTCTGAGTTCTGGGGGCATGTCTTCCTCTTCCCATATGCTGGTCAGTACTATGTGGAATGCCTGGAGCGCCTTTCCATTTAAGGCCTTGTACACCTTGGTTGGGATCCCATCTTTACAGGGTTCCTTGCCTGCACTCATTTGTTTAATGGCTTTTTGGACTTCCTCTATTGATGGAGGGACATCAAGTTGTTCAATGGTGCGGTTTTGGGGGATCTGGTCAAAGGCGCTTTGGTCGACTGAAGAGGGTCAGTTGAGAAGCTGACTGAAGTGTTCTTTCCACCTGTTGCTGATGCCTTTTTTATCTTTTATGAGAGTGTCACCGTCAGAGGATAGCAAGGGAGTGGTGGTGGGTTTTAATGGCCCATAGACAGTCTTGAGGGCACTGAAAAATTGTTTGTAGTTTTTCATATCAGCAAACTGCTGGATTTCTTCTGCCTTTTTTTCCCACCATCAGTCTTGCATCTTCCTGATCTCATGCTGCACCGTGGCTTGGAGAGACTTGAATCTGTCCTTTTTAGGAGCAGAGTTTGGGTTATTTTGCCACTCCATAAAGGCTTTGTTCTTCTTGCTCAATAGGTCTTCAATAGCAGTGTTGTTCTCGTCAAACCAGTCCTGGTGGTTGCGTTTTTGGGGGCCTAGGACTGCCTTTGATGTTTCCTTCACTGCGTCTCTGAACTGGTTCCATTTCTCAGTTGAGTTTCCAGTGAGTGGTCCCTTGGCAGACAGCTTGTCACCCAGGCAGGACTGGAATGTTTGCAAATAAGATGGATCTCTAAGAGGACTCACGTTATAAAATAAGCGAACTGCCTGGGTGCGTTTTGGATGGCGAGGTGCAATATGCATTTGAAGAGTCGCTCTAACCATTCGGTGGTCTGTCCAGCATTCAGCTCCTCTCATGGCTCTGGTGATCTTTACATCCTGGATATCTCACCAGCGTACAATGATGTAGTCAATGAGATGCCACTGTTTTGATCTTGGGTGCATCCACGTTGTTTTATATTTGTTCGCCATTCTGAACACAGTGTTCGTGATGGTGAGTTCGAACTCTGAGCATTTGCTGAGTAACAGTAGGCTGTTGTTCATTTTGCCCATGCCGTGTTTGCCAAGTACTCCTTTCCATCTTTCATGGTCCTGTCCAATGCGGGAGTTGAAGTCTCCCAGTAGTATCAGCTTGTCATTTGTGGGCACTGAGTGCAGGACAGCACTCAGGTCAGAGTAGAACTGCTCGATGGTCTCCTCTGTGCTGGTCAGTGTATGGGCATATGCACTGATGATTGTGGCATACCGGTCTTTGCTGAGAGGCAAACGGATCTTCATGAGCCTCTCGCTGATGTCCACAGGTAAGTCTGGCAGCTGTTTGAGCAAGCTGGTCTTGATGGCCAGGCCAACACCTTGGATTCTGTCTTTGATATATATATATATATATATATATATATATATATATATATATATATATATATATATATATATATATATATATATAGTCTGTAATGTGGAGGTAGCACATACCTCAAAAGATTATTATAAGGAAAAATGAGATAACATATAAAGTGCTTCACAATGCTTAAGGCTTTATAGAAATGCTAAATATTATTAACCCAGGTCACATAAGGGAACCAATAAAACAGAACCAGTGGTCTGGCATCCAGGTTTCCTGATTCAGTTTAGTCTTCTTTCTATCATATTATACTCCCTCATTGCTGTTTAATTACATGCAACTGTATTAGAGTCTTATGTAGCAGTCAAAAACTTGCCACAAGACATAGAGAGAATGGTGAGTAGCCTTCTAATCAGCTCTTAGAATCTTAGAATAACCAAACATTAGAACTGGAAGGAGTCTTAGAGATCAACGAGCCCAAGCCTTCATTTTATATATGACATTGCCACTTCCTTTTGATCGAGTGGCTAATTGCTAGGACTATAACCCAATTGTCTACCAATCCAGGAAGCTTCTACTTCACCACTGTTGGAATAGAAATATTAGTGCTCAGAAAGAATTACAACAATAGAGTTTACCATTTTTTCCAAGAATATTTCTCCAAAATTCTTCAAAAAACTCAGGTCAAAATTTTCTTTCTTTAATTTTCTAGGTTTTTCTTCTTAAATCTATAATATGAACTCTGCATTAGATATAATCTTCCATCTAGGAATTGCCATAGAAGAACCAGATGTAGTAGGATGTAGCATCAAATCCCACCTCTGCCACTCACTTCTTTTGTGACCATTTAAATCATTTAAACTCACTGTGTTTCAGTTTTCTTCATCACTTCCTACCTCACAGGGTGAGAATGAGGATTAAAAAGAGCTCATATTTGTAATACACTGTACACGTATACTACATGTACACATGTACTACATATACACATATATAAATCAGCTACTGTACTAGTAGCTCCAATTCTCTTTTAAAACTGGGAGTCTCTTAGAACTTTCTTCTTGTGCTTTCCTCCATAAGTGGACACAGTCCAGTTTTCTTCAAGCTTTCCTTTCCTGAACTGAGAGTAACTTACTACTCTGTCAGACTGAGGTGGTGCCCTAGGTGGGTGTCCAGCATGTTATAATTCACTCAGAGTCCTACAGAAGTAACTATGATAGAAGGGAAACATCTTCTAATCACAGGTGTAACACATGAGCTACCATTGATATATTTCCCATTCAAATAATTCAGCTATAATGACACAATTAACTCTTAATCATGAAATGTCTACTAAAAGAAATAAATTAATAGTTAATATAACAGTTCATCCTTAAATCTGAAACATGCTCTCTCACCAATACACTGAGGCTCATGCATCAGAATGGACACAAACTTGCAGAAAAGAAGCAGTGAAACACATATGTAAAAGAAATCTATGTGCCCTAGGAAACTTACAACTCTGGACTTCTGGTCATGATGTCTTTTGTCTCTATAAGAAATAGTTTTCACTATATCTTGGTCTTTTAGGGAGGACTATTCTTTTTTTGGGGGTGTTCTCTGTTTTCTTGCTGGATGAAATAAATTTTATGCTATTCTAAAACTGTGGAAACATCATTAATAGAATCCATAAACCTAGAATCTACTGAGCTTATCAGATTTTCTCCATGGGATGAACATTGAGATAATATTTATCTCTTTTAGTAAAATAATATTTTCCTTAAATCTAGGTTCTAAAAAAAATCTGATCAGCTTTATGAGCTTTAAAGTGTTTCCACCACTAGAGACATTGAGGACAGCAAGAAACAACATAAAAAATCTTCTGTGAAGTTTCCCCTCTTTCAAATTATTGGTGGCACAAGAAAGCACAGCAGCTTTTATCTAGTTAGCTCTTCAAAAAATAGACCTTTCTGCTTTCTCCAAACAGCTCCCAGCATCAAAACTTTCCTCCAACCAGATTAGTTTCCTGCAGTAACCAGAATTTGTCTATTTTTTCTTGACTTTCAGTTGAGCCCAACTCAAAGCAACTACTATTCTCTCTTTTGGGGAGGGAGGGAAACTGGGGGAGGGGCTTGGTTCCTCTTCTCTGCTTCTGTAGACTTCTCAGCTTTTTTGATTTCCCAGCTCCATCAGCTTCTATCATCTAACTTCTACACACAATTTCTAATGTGACTTCTATCCTCAAATTCCCTAGCTTCTTTGTTTCTCTTCAAGACATCCTCATGTGGAGTGACCCGTCTCAAGTTTAGCCTGAGAAACCTAAAATGTACATCTCCTTCAGATGTGACAAAAATAGACAATATACAACTCTTCCCTTGTCCTCAAAACATTTCTTTGATTCAGTTTCCCAACAATAAATTTCAAAATTCCAAATGCAGTCACCTACAAGTTAGTTATTAGGAAATAATGCATGACAAACATCTTTATCAAAAATCAGTGGTTTTTTTCCTGAGGGGCTCCTTTCATGGAGTGCTATCTGTATTTCTTCTCAAGCTATTTTTCTTTGTGTTTTCTATACAAATGTGTTTTTCCCTACTCCCTTTAGAAAACAAAAGTCAAAATATGAAAAGGTGAGTGCCTTGTCTTCCATGTAGAAACATATAAATGTCAGCCGCTAAAATAGTGATAGTGGTAATGACAAACTTTAGAATCCAATTAGAAACTTGAGATTTCTCAAAACTTTATTTTTATGCTTTTCTCAAAATGTAACAATCAAGTTTTCCCTGTCACTAAGGGAAGTGATGCCAACTCTTGTTTTGCATATAACAGAATATCCCCCTTTGTATTAGTTCTCAAAATCATATTAAGTTAAAGTAAATAATACATATGTACATTTGACAAATAACATTGGAGGAGGGAATGGATTAAATAATTTTTAAAAATTCAATGCCATAGTTAAAAATATTTTACATACATGATCTTATCTGATCCTTTTAGTTCCATTAAATAGCATGTCATAATAGATAAAACAGGGTAATCAGAGGTAAGAGGAGTTGATGGGCCAGTAGACAGAGTACTGGACCTTTTGTCAGTAAGGAACACTTACTAGATGCATGACTTTGGGCAAGTCCCTTTACCTTTGGCCTTAATCCTCTGGAGGAGGAAATGTCAAAGGATTCTGGTATCGTTGGCAAGGGAATCGCAGGGACAGTATTGGCATACTGTGGTCCATGGGATCACAAAGATTTGGACATGACTGAAGCATAACCACGGAATTAAGTTTAAACTTTCTCAAACACTATCTAACTACACACAAATTACTTGACCATCATGACCCTCAGGCAACTTTCCAAGATTATAAATTATAGATATTAGTCTTTTTCTCAAAGCCCTTATAAGTCCTGTGAGCATCATTATTTTTCCATTTTGAAAATAAACTAATTATGAATGACTATATCAATTGCCCCAAACCATAGAGATACATTTGATTGTGATCTCCTTGAGGACAAGAACTGTCTTGTTTCTTTTTATATTTCAAAGCACTTGACACAGTTCCTAGCACATAGTAGGTACTTAATAAATTTGATATATTGATTCATTGATATTATAGGATATGGCAGAACCAGGATTAGAACTCCAAGTCTTGCAATTTCCATTCAATGTGTTTTTTAATAGAATGGGACTGACTTGTTTTCATCATTGTATCTCTACCACCCAACAAGGCACCAAGTGCTTAACAGATGCTTGAAACAAGCTTGTAGACTGATTGATTGATTGATTGGTTGATTTCTACTATACCACAAAGATCTCGAGAGACAGAGTATCCTACAAACCTGGGAATGGCTTGTGTAGAAGAAGGACACATGGAAGTAATTTGCTTTAATATCATCTGTATTTCTGCGGTACTGCAGAAGAGGGGAGGGGGCAGGAATTGTCAAAACAAGGAGCTGCATTTTTCTGCAAATGAAAACCCTCCACAGGATTTCTGACAGGTTGAACACCAGATAAAGTTAACAGCAGATTTAACATGCACAGGCCCTTCGTATCTGTCACCAGGAGCAGGATGATGTCAGTGAGAAGTCTGGCAGTGTTTTATTTTTACAAGTTTGTCATGATCAGAAACAGAATTTGTTGCATGTGTCACCATATAATAGAGAGAATAATTAGTGACCTGAGAAGTAAGACCCATTGGGAGTCAAGACTCAAAAATACTTATTAAGAAAGAAAAAAAGTATTTTAACAAACACAGGCAATGTAAAAAGTGATGTATCCTCTTTGTCACACCTGTATGTGCATTGACTCAAGTAGAATATAAGCTCCTTAAGGGTACAGATTTTTCTGGTCTTTATCTCCAGAGATAAACATCTTCTTGGGGTTTAATAATAGCTGGTGTTTATATGTAGTGTTTTATGGTTCTCAAAATGCTTTATAAGTTCTGTCTTATTTGGTTCATGCAACAGATATGTGAGGTGGACGCTATCATAATTCCCCACTTTATAGATAAAAAAAGGGGTGATAAATTGGAAAGTGATTTGCCCAAGGTCACACAACTAGTAAGTGTCTGAGGCAGGATTTAAAACACAGATTTTTATGATTTCCAAGTGCAACACCCTCTAGCTTCCTCTAGTTTAACAGCTATTTGTTGGTCGACTGATTCATAACCTCTGGTCATCTGCTTGCCACAGTGAGGCTTCCTACTAGGACTTTAGGATCCAGGTGGTACAATGGATGGAGCACTGGACATGGAGCTAGCTAGAAAGACCTCAAATCCATCCTCAGACACTTAACTAGCTGTGTGACCTTGAGGCAAGTAACTTAACCTCTGTTTGCCTCAGTATCTTCATCTGTAAAATGGTGATGGATTCTACATCATTAAGTTGTTGTGAGGATTTAAGGAGATAATAATCATAAAGTACTTAGCACAACGCCTGGCTGGCACATAGTAGGTACTTAATATAAACTGGTTCTCTTCCTCTCATTTAGTGTAGATACATTAATATATTCAAATTTTTTTCAATTGCATGTAGCATCCTTCTTTTGCATTAACACCCCCCTCCCTCAACTTACACCAGTAGGATAGGTTGACTAGAGGATAGCTACTTTGGGTTCAAGAATATTCTTTGGGTCCATCCCTTTTCCAGATAATTTATCCTTAATGTTCCACCAGTTACTACAATTAGCTAAAAGCAAAGACATTTTTACTGAGGTGGCATTGTAAAAATAACAGGAAAAAAACACTTCCTCTGTAAAAGTGAGACGTGTGCTCTCAAAAACATGCAGATAAAGTATGTCAGTAGAAAAATGTAAATGTAGGGAACATGTAGCCAAGGCAACTCACACCTCTGGCACTGCTGGGAGCCAGTTTGTCATTTCCCTTCTTTTGGCATCCTCATGTTCCTTTTCTTGGGCTCACCGTCTCTGCTGAGTTCTTTGCTCAGCTAAGTTTTCTGGGTCTGTTCCTTTCCACAGCTCACCCTCTGACACCCAAGGCTGGATCTTTTCTCAATTCACAGAAGAATCTTGCCTTAACTTTCTATGTTTGCTCCCTGTTGGATGAGAGGTCTCCTCTTGCATACATAGCTCTGTGGCGAGACACCTTGGCTAATGGAGGAAAGAGAAGAGGATAATTCCATCCACACCGAGAGGCGAGGAATGATGCCATCTCAAAGATTCCTCACCCTCTTCTTGACTCAGAGTTCACACTAATCAGAGATACTACCTATTTTTACTGGCTCCTTGGAGAATATGTCTCATTTATAAAGGAGGCTTGACTTATGCTCCTCTGGCAACCAGAAATAGCTACCCTTTAATTCCCTCAACTTTAATGGGAGTATTTCATAACTCATAAAGTAGTCACAGAGTGTTGACTCATCGCTGTACTTCTTTTTTTTCAATCCTTATCTTCAATCTTAGAATCAATACTGTGTATTGATATCAAGACAAAAGATCAGTAATGCCTGGGCAATGGGGTTTAATTGACTTGCCCAGGATCACCCAGCTAGGAAGTGTTTGAATTCAGATTTGAATCCAGGGCCTCCCATCTCTAGGTCTGGATCTTAATCTACTGAGCCATCTAGCTGGTCCCCATCTCTGTACCTCTATTACCTTAACATTAAGACTTTTTATTTTGTGTTACTTACCTCTCATTTTTCATCAACATGGCCCAAGGGAAATTAGTTACTGAATAGGGGTGCACTGAGCATCCTGGTTATGAATTGTCTACACCTTATCCCACAAGTGATGTTCCTATTTGAAGTCTCACATTTGCAAACTATTCTTCATCCCCTGTAGTCCTGGCTAAAGGTAAGGATAATAGATTAATTGACAGTAGTTTGGGAGAAAGAATTTATGGTGATAGGTTATTTTTTTCCTTTTCTTTTTGCTGTAAGTAATGGCTATTTTCTTGGTAAACTGGTGTTCCCTCTGTGGAAAACCTTTTTCCTTATATATATGGGGAAAGTTTCCCTGAATGACGTTGTACTTGCTGAAAGAAGCAACAAAAGGTTGAGAAAGGATTGAAAATTATGACATTTTATGAAAGGGTGTCCCTCAATTGGGGAGTGGCTGAACAAATCATATGATGGTGATGGAATACTATTATACTCTAAGGAATGATGAAATGCTTGATTTCTATAAGAACTGGAAAGACCTCCATAAAGTGAAACAGAGTGAAATGAGCAGAACCAGGAGAATCTTATACACAGTAACTAAAACACTGTGGGATGATCAAATGTGGTTGACTTTGCGACTAATACATACAATGATCCAGGACAATTCTGAGGGACTTAGTAGAAAGAATAGCATCCACATATGGAGAAAGAACTTTGGGAGTAGAAATACAGAAGAAAAACATGATTTTCACTTGTCTCTATGGGTATAGGATTTGGGATTTTGGTTTTTAAAAGGTTACTCTATTACAAAAATGAATAATATGAAAATAGGATTTGAGGTAATATATGTTAACACCCAGTGAAATTGCTTGTCAACTCTGGGGTGGTGGTGGAGAAGAAGTGGGGAGGGAGACAAGAATCATTTAACCATGGTAAATTTTAAAAAATAAAATAAAATTTTAAAAAAAGAAGTGAGAAAGAAAAAATATTACATTTTAAAGCTAGTAGGGACTTTAGAAATAATTTCTGCCAGTCCCCTCATTTTATAGGAGAAAAAAATCAATTATTTTCACAAGAACTGTTAAAGATGCAATGGCATAGGCTGGAGAGATTGAGTAGAGACTTGTGTTTCTAACTTGCTGTGGCACTCAACCAAGTTTACACAGAGACTTATAATAAGGACTATAACCCAAGATTCCAATCCCCAACCCAGTGTTCCTTCCTCTATATCATTTACTCTTTGGAACCCTATACCATAATTGACTATCTTTGATTTCTTGGATGGAAGAGATACAGCCAATGACTTTGGCTCCCATATACAAATGAACAAGTAATTTATTTTTTTAATTGTATTTAATTAGATGATTTAGAATATTTTCCCATGGTTACAAGATTCATGTTCTTTCCCTCCCCTCCCTTCACCCCCTTCCCATATCTGACATGTAATTCCACTGGGTTTAACATGTGTCATTGATCAAGACCCATTTCCATATTATTAATATTTGCAGTGGGGTGATCTTTTAGAGTCTACTTTCCCAGTCATAGCCCCATCAACCCATATGATCAAGCAGTTGCTTTTCTTCTGTGTTTCTTTTCCCACAATTCTTCCTCTGGATGTGGATAACTGAACAAGTAATTTTAAAACTTAGATTAAGTATTTCTTTTTTATTGAAAATTTTTATTTAGTTAATTAATTAAGAATATTTTTCCATGGTTACATGATTCATATTCTTTCCCTACCCCATCCCATAGCCAATGAGCAATTCCACTGGTTTTTACATGTGTCATTGATCAAGACCTATTTCAATAATAATAATATTTGCATTAGGGTGATAGCTTCCAGTTCACATCAAATTCCTCCAGTTCATTAATACTTTGAGCACAATAATATTCCATCACCAACAGATACCACAATTTGTTCAGCCATTCCCCAATCAGAGGGCATCCCCTCATTTTCCAATTTTTTGCCAACACAAAAAGTGCAGCTATAAATATTTTGTACAAATCTTTTTAGATTAGGTATTCTTTTGAAGTAGTTCCTTCCAGACTGAAGAAACTGCAAATACTCAATGGCATCATACCGTCAGAAATATGACATGATTGCAAGCTCAATGGGCTTTAAAAGTAAACTATTTGAAAATGGGATAGGTATTATGTTGGTGAGCAAATACTATATAAGTTATTAGCAGAAATCTGAAAATTATTATTTTTAAAGGACTAAAAAAGAAGAATGGATCAAGTTAGATTCTGCTATACAATGAGGTCCATCTGTTATTTTTCAGGTACCCATACCAAAATGCATAATTAAAGTAACATAGACAAAGGACCTTTCTTTTCACAAGCAAAAAAAAAATTGTTGCATTTTTCTCATTTTTACTAAATGGATATCTAGAAAATAGTTCTTATAATATGTACCCCATTGTTAGTGCTCCCAGTTATGATGAAATTGGCTTTAATTTCTATCTACAGTTCTTAAAATTTACCCAAGTCTCCACAAAATATAAAAAGCTGAACCTTCCATAGGTCTAGCAGTGCAAATTTTGCTTTTCCCAAAGCTTATCAGTTGCCACTCCAATCACTACCACCATTGCCCTCAGGTTTTATTTTCCTGTCATCATATTCCTTACTCTTCAAAGGTAAAAACATAGTTAAAGGCAGTCTCCTCCTTAGCCTGAAGTGACAGAGGACCAAGAGATTTATAGTAACAGCATGGAAAGAGGAGATGCAACCACCACTATGTACTGAGTAATTACTGTGGGTATAAGGCAGAATTAAAAGCTAATCTTGGGATACCAAGAAAAGAAAAGTTTTGTAGCAGCAACATCCATGTATTACAGCTTGCTGGTTAAGCTGATCTATGTGCTTGTAAAACTATTTCCTGTGATAGGAAAACACATGAAGACATTATCCTAACCACATGTGTCAATGGGTCCATTTTGTGGTCCAGGCATTTAGGAATGTGGTTATGGAACTAGGATAAATGCTGTTCCATGCAGACATGGTCCAGAAAGGATTTATATTTTGTATTTTTATTAACATGATATTTTTGGCTAGTGCCTGGCAAGCCTCAGAAGGTTCAAGTTAGACTGTGATCCTAACCACAGTGTTCTTAAGATCTCAATTCAAAGTAAGTCCTCAAGCCTCAGGCTTAGAAAAAAAAGCCCACAAAAATAACTCTCCCATGGTATTTCAGGATTCAACTCCCATATATTACAAAATCATATTTCAGGAAAATTTTCTAAGGTGTTATATGACATCACAATTCAATTCAAAAAACACTTATTGAACTCCTTGCTATATGTTGGGCAGTTTTCCAGGGAGTGAAATGTTATTGTTGTTGCTTTATATGGGACGTGATTTAATCCATGTAGGAAGTTCCCAGGAACTTCCTTTGGTAATGCATATCATTACTGCTTCTGAAGCTTATATAGTCTCAGAACAGAGGTTCTTAACTTGGAATCCATAAATGGATTTTTGGGAGTCTATGAACTTGTATAGGGGAAAATTATATCTTTATTTTCACTAGCTTCTAAATGAAAATTAGCATTCCCTTCAATTATGAATGTGGGTAATAAATATTATTCTGAAAAAAAGGATTCATAGCTTCCACTCGACTGCCAAAGGGGTACATGACACAATAAAGGTTAAGAACTTGCATTGTAGAATTGCCTGAGATACTGAAAGAACAAGTGGCTCACTGAGGTCAAATAGCCCCATGATTGTAGAGATAAACTTTAATCCAATACATCCTGACTCTTCAGCTATCTCCCTCTTCCCTACAGCACAAGCCAACAGTGACAAAATGGAAACAATCTCTGTTCTCTAAGAGCTTATGTTCTGCACAAGATATAAGAGGCACCCAGTCAACTAAAACAAAGTACCAAATATATATAATAATACAAAGAAATTTCAAGACAGAAAGCTTTAACTTGGGATACAATTATGTCCAATTTTATTCTGTTTGAGATTATTAATGTCAAGACAAAGTGTGCATTTAGGATTTTAATATTATTATTAAATCTTCTTTCAATGAATTCCATGAAGACTTCAAGTTTTTTTCAATAATAGAATTTTGTCATTAATATGTTGCTAAAAACTTCATTTTGCCCAATTACTTTTGTTTAGTAATCTAAAATATTTTTGAAGATGGCTATTATATCCTTAAAGCCTCTTCTTTAGTCTAAATCATTCTAGTTCTTATAATGTCTATTCTCCAAGACTCATTTAATGCTCTCTTCTGAATTATTTCCAACTTTGCTTAATCTCTCTCCTGTTTCAGAATATAGATATGAATGAAGATAAAATTTACAGTTTTAACTTCCATTCAGCTTTCTGTAGATAAACACTAAAAAAAAGTGTGTAAATAAACAAATTTCAGACAAATTGATTAGAATTGGCCAAAGTCAAAAAATTTCTATATGGATCTATTGTCATTCATGCTGAGAAAATGGAAATGCAAAATCAGGTATCCTGAACTTTTTTTTTGTCTCTATCCAAAGAGTGAGATAACTGGCTTATCACATTGAGTCTTAGACTTTTTATTTGACCATTTGTGGTCCCATGGGTGTTCCCCTCTCTCCCTCCCACCCCCATCTGTAAGTTGGCTGGAGTAACTTTTTCTGGTTTTGTAAATTTCTCACTGTCTTTTCACATGGTAGACTGTTTCTATGTTCTTTGATCTCTGGTGGCATTCTTTATTTGTTGTATGATTCTTTAGAGAGGCGTTGCACATTATTTTTTCCATTGTACTAACTGCAAGCTCCTACTCTCTGCATGTCATCATGATCTGGAATCCCAGTGCCTACATCATTGTAGCCATTATTGGGAAGTTCAACCATTTTGGTATTCATGGATAATTTCTCTACCATGCAAATAGTAAGAACAGTCTTGGTTTGAAAGCCTCAAGTGAAATGGAACTGATACTCTCTGAAGAATATCTATAAGATATTCAAATAATATTTGATCAATGAGCAAGTCATGCTTTATCTAGGAATGGTTTGCCTGAGCCTTATATTAAGAACCAGATATATACAGCATGGTAGGTTTCCCACCTCATATTGAGGCTGAAATTTGAGATGTGTTGAGTCTTGAAGGGACCTCAAAAAAAGAAGTTCTTCCTACCCTAATGACCCATAATGAAACACAAGATGTGTAGGCATTTTTGTCGAGTATACATTAACTTAGAAGAAAGAGGGGTGACTCTCTAGCCAGGGGACTGACTATAACAATGGTATAATCAATTACATCTTATTCCATTAGCCCCAAGAAGCATCAATCAATAACCAACCCCACAGAGAAGTCCTTAATGGCATTATCTTTAATTGGTCAATAAGTATTAAGTACCTACCTACTATGTGGCAGTACCTACCATTTGCCAGGAACTGCTCAGAATTTGCTCCTAGGATACAAAGGTTGGGAGAGTAGGGAGGGAAAGTGGCTTAGCATGTATCCTATACATAGCCTGAAGATTAAAGAGTTGTTTGTTATTCACTTAGAGTTTTATTTTGTAATAGTTGTATTCAAAATTATGAAAACATTACTGTCATCCATGAGACATCATCTTTTCAAATGGTAATATTGATTTTAAGTCCTTAGGTGGCCATATGGTCACAAAAGTCTCATCAGTATGTGATTTAGGATCCTGTGAGAAAATTTTAGGAGTCACTGACTTTTGTGGGTAATTTCAGGGGTGTTAAGGAAAACTTGATACCCCTGAAAATCTTCTCCCATTCCTGAATATTGCCGAGAATTTCACTTAAATGAGAATTTAATCCCTAGTATAAAGGTTTGACCTTCATTAAAAATATTCTCCCTGGGAGACAGAACCAGAAAATCTTAGTTTTAGGAGGGATCTTAGAAGTCATCCAATCTAACTTGATAACATTGTTTTTCATTCATATAAGCCAACATTTATTAAATGCCTATTATGGGGCAGAGACTGTGCTGGGCACCAGGAACACAAGTTGATATATAAATACTTATTAAATAGCTACTATGTACTGAGCACTAGATTAGGTGCAGGAATGAAAAGATGAAGAAATAAGTCTTTGACTTCAAGGAATTAACACTCTATCAGGAAAAATAACATACACACAGATAAATATACAATAAATATGAAGTAATTTTGGAGACGGTGGCACTAGTAATTGAGGAAGTCAAGAAAGACTTATACAGGAAAAGACTTCACATCTCAAAGGAACTGGGGTTTCTGAAAAGTAGAGGTTAGAGAGAACTTTTCAGTATATAGTTTTGATCATTAGGAAGTTTCTTCATATTAAGGAGAAATCTAATACTCTTCTACTTCCATCCAGGGGTCTTCTCTTTAAGCTACATAAATTATATTTTATCTTTCTATTTATGTTGTAATTCAGTTGTTTCAGTCACGTAAGACTTAGTGACTCCATTTGGAGCTTTCTTAGCAAAGATAATGATATAGCTTGCCATTTCTTTCTCCAGCTCATTTAATGGGTGAAGCAACTGAGGTAAACATTTGTATCTATCTTTCTAATTCTTAGACAATAGTTTTGATAATTACTGCTTTATAATACAGCTTAAAATCTGATTCTGTTGAAACTCCTTCCTTCACATTTTTTGGTAATTCCTTTGATATCCTTTTTTGATTCAAAGAGATTGTATTTCCCAAATTACATATAATAACAATTTTCAGCTTATGTTTTCCAAAATTATAAGATCCAAATTGTCTCCCTCCCTTCTCCATCCCCTCTCAGTGATGACATGCAATTTAATCTGGATTATATGTATTGCCTTTGATATTCTTCATTTGTTCTTCCAAATGAATTTTGTTATTATTTTTTAGCTCAATAAAATAAATTTTGATAATTTAATTGGGATGGCATTGAATAAGTAGGTTAGTTTATGTAGGATGGTCATTTTAATTACATTGTCTCTGTTTATCTATGAACAATTAATATTCCCCAATGATTTAAACGTGACTTGATTTGTATAAAAAGTGTCTTATAATTATGTTCATGTAATTACTGGGTTTGTTTTGGCAGATATATTTCTGCATATTTTATTCTGTCTTTGGATATTTTAAATAGGGGATATCTTTTGATATCTTCTTGTAGTCTTTGTTAGAGATATACAAAAATGCTAATTATTTATACATGTTTGCAAACAGGATTAAGTGACTTGCCCAGGATCACAAAGCAAGTAAGTTTCTGAGGCTGAATTGAACTCAGGTCCTAACTTCAGGCTTGATGTTCTGTTCACTGAAATATCTAGCTACACCTTCTTCTTTATGAAGAGCCTTCAAATATTTAAAGACCACTACCATGTTTTCACTTAGTCTTCTCTTCTAGAAGACAAACATCCAGTGTTCCTTTCATTATTCCTCATGACATAGTTTCCAGTCTATTCATTCTACTCATTTATCTATCCTGGATATATTCTAGTTTGTCAATGCCCATCTCAAAATGTGGAACACTCAGGACAAAACACACGTCTTCAGATATATCCTGATGCCAGTGGTTATATTGGTCATGAGATTTAGATTTGGAAGGAACCTTCAGGATCCTTTTGTGGGTCATTGTCTCAGGCCAGTCTGGTAGTTCATATTTGGAACTGGAATGAAATAAGATATTTACAGACCAATTAGCAATAACAAAAGGAGTTTGCTTAGCAAAAACATTACTAGGGAAAGATTATTTAGCAAGGATACAGGATGGATTCACTTTGGCATAAGCTTCTCTCCATTCACATTCACCATGATCCTGGAATGACCAGAGGAATATATGTAACCTGAGAGAAGAGTTTCTGGTACTTTGTATATTGGCTTTCATGCTGCCAGAAAGCTATGTCAATGGTTCCTTTAGGACTTTAGGAAAAACCGATTCAGATTAAGTAAGAAGGACCTTAATAAATATTGCTGCTACCACATTATCCAAAATCCTCATTATATAGATGAGGAAACAGAATCCTACTGATGGAAAAAAGACTTGCTCAAGGTCATACAAATAGTAAATAACAACACCAGAATTCGAATAGAGATTGTCTGACTCTAAATCCTTTGTTTTTTTTTTTCTGCTATGCTGTCTAGCTAGGACAATTACCTTCCTTGTTTTGAAGTTTGGCACACTATAGTATTAAAACTGCCACAAGTATATTACTTCCACTAAAGTCTTGATCTGATATTTCCATATGGTGTAGATTTGATTCAGTATTTTGTAAGACAATAACCAAAAAAAGATCAACTTTGGCAAGTTATGCCAAACTATAAAGATTTACCCAAGATCTCAACACAACCCCCTCCTCCCCTTTTTCCACTAATAATAGATGTTCATCAAAAACTGCCATTGCCAAAATATATGTCAGTTTGAGACCAACCTCATGTTGAGTCTCATTAGATTTAACCAAGTTGGTCTTTTAACAACAAAAAACAAGCATTTTACTATTGGCTCATATTGGTTTTGTAGTTCACTACAATCCCCAAATTTTTGTCAGATGAATGTGCCTTCCCATCTTGTACCTATCAAGTTGTTTTTTTTAAAACTGAGGTAAGATTGAAATCATTGGCCCTTGAAGTATTGATATTGAACTAAAACCACATTAGCCTTTTTTTGCCAACCCTATCATGCTGTTGAATCATATAGATTTTTCTGTCAACTAAATTCCTTCATCATAGAATCATAGACAGAACTGGAAGGGACCTTAAAGGACATGTAGACTTTCATTTTAATGATGAGCAAACTAAGACTCATAGAGGTTAAATGACTAGTCTAAACTGACATAGTTAATGTAAGTAGAGGGATTTGAACCAGAATATTCTCACTTCAAATCCATTATTCCATCAATTCATCAAAGTAGCTATCCTTCCCAGGTTTATGTCATTTTAAAAGTTGATAAACATACTTGTCTTTATTCAAATATTTTATTTAAAAAAAAAGATTTCCCAGGATGGAGTCAAACATTCCATTGGATACTTTCCTCCAAGATAACATTGAACTATTAATTACTATGTATACTCTTTGGATCCCACCATTCAACCAATTCTGAATCCAATTAGCTGTAGTTATCTAGCCTATAATTCTTCTTCTCAATAATTTTTGGGAGAATGGCGAAAGAATTAACTACTTTATAAAATACTTTCCTAAAATTAAGGTAAATTGTACCTATATTTTCTTCCTTATCTACCAGTCTATTAATCCTCTTGAAAAGAGAAAATGAGTTTAATCTACCATGACCTACTTTTGATGAAGCCATTCTGACTCTTTTTATCATTTTTTTTTTATTTTTTACATGTCCACCAACCATTCCTTGATTAATGATCCCTGGAATCCACAATTTACATTTATCCATTTGGCCCAAGTCAAATATTTGCTCTTTCACCTATCAAAATACAAATATTTCTGGGAAAAGTAACACAGGAAATGTTATCATTTATGAGCATGAATGGGATTTTTTTTAATTCCCTTTCCTGAGAGTAGATTATATTAGTAGACTGTGGACGGGGTAGACTAAGGTACCATCAGGTATGTGATAATGGATGAGGGGATATTACTGGAGCAAGAATGAAGGGGAAAGCAAAAAGAAAAGAATAGCAGGAAATCCCAAACTTACCCTCATTTTGGCTGTCCATGCTGTTGAATGTGCTGATTCAATACTGCATGATTTATTGTGTGTCTAAAGTACTGAATTGGATTTGAGAAAATATGGTTGCAGCAGTGTATATGCAAACATGTTATGATATTCATCAACTATTACTGATGGAATAATTATTGTTCCATTATTCTTTAAAGTCATAAAAACAGTTCTTTGGAATTCTAGTTATTTGGTTCATGATGATCAATTGTCATCAAATATCAAGGAAAAAGGCTATTACAATATGATTGAGAATAAGACTACCCTGATATATATCTGAGCATGTGTCTCTGAGCATGTAAGTGGAGTGAACCATGGAAGGGTAGAGGTGTTTGTTTATTTTCCTATGAAAATATGTGAAGTAACTGTGATTTTGTCAACATGAGGAAATACTCCCTGTGTTGTAACTTCCTGCACCAAAGCTCAACCTACCTATGACTTAGTAATTAAGTTGAAGGGAGTTACCTGAGGCATATTGTGGCTATGTGACCTGCCAAAGAAGATATTGTTAGCAAATTCCAGTGTTTGATGGGGAACCCCAGGTCTTCCTGTTCCAAAGCCAGCCAGCACACTATTGTCTGCTTCATTTTTTTAATATGGGGGGAAATGACACATCCAGATCATTAAAGAATCAAAGAATGATGGAACTATATGGGACTTTAGAAATGATCTAGCTCAAATTCTTTTTTATTTTAGAAATGAGGAAATGATGACCCAGAGTGGCTATGGTCTTTGTCCTGGTCAGACCACATCTGGACTAGTAAACTTTGTTCTGTTCTATATACCAATTATAGGAAAGACATTAGCAAACTAGTCCATGTTCGGAAGAGATTGATCAAGGTGGTATGCCTTGCCCTGATGCATGAACTGTTATGCTATTTTATCTCCAGCTACTACATGCTGAGTTAAAGTCACCATATGTAATTACCACTCCACTGAAACTCAGTGTAGTGTAATGAATGGAATGTTGGCCATGAGTCAGAGAGATCTAAGTTCAAATCTTTTTCTGGAACTTTCCTGTAATGCCAGGAAAGTCATTTAACCTCTTTAAGCCTCAGTTTTCTCATCTGCAACTTCGCAGGTTTTTTTGTGATGTTCAAATGAGATAATTTGCATAAAGTGCTCAGAAAACTTTGCCATTATTGAATGTACTACTTGCATTTTATCCCTATCAAATCTTTGTAACTTTTTGGGGGGCACCTTGCCTTTGTACATTTTACTGTAGTAGATTTTACCAATCAATAAATCTTTGGCTTTTGTTTATCCATTTTTCTTCCATATTTACAGCCATGACATAATTACATTTGGGCATCTCTTAGAGCCTAACACCTTAACACATGTAAATCAATGATTATACACCCAAACAGAAAGGAGACTCTGCCACCAAAGTGCTCAGGTTGTATCCCTTAATGGCAAGGGACCTTCTGGTTGTCATGGTTACCACTGGCTGATGAGAAAGGGAATATATTTTAGATTAGAGAGGGTCACAATGAAGGTGTCCATTTCTAGCCCAAGCAGGCCCCAGAGAATGAGAAGAGATCTTTAGGGGTTTACTGAATAGAAGTACTAATTTCCCTTGAGAAGCAATTCAGGCCAAATAGCCTCTTTGGATTCCCTCTTTTTTAAGGCCTATACTCTTTAGAAGGATATATTGTCCTTTCAGGAATCTTCCAGACATGAAGTCAATTCTCTGCATAATATTTTGTTCCTTAGAGTTCCCAGACTCTAAAGGTTGTACACATTCATCAAGAAAATTATATTATGTTGCAAACTTTTTATCATTCAAAAATACATTATCATTCTAAAAATATCCTAAAATAATAAATGTTTTAAATACTTAATAAAGCAATAAAGTCTCATCAATAATTCTCATTCCCACTGTATATAACTCTTAGAAGTTCAGACAACCTTTTTGTGGCTTTCAGACTTGCCCAAGGTATACATACACAGTGCCACCATCATTGCTAGCATCCTACTAAAAAGGACTAGAAACTAAACTCAACTGTTACATTGATATAGGGAATGCAAGATTGTTCCACAGGGGTTTGGTCTATGAAATGACCTCAAAACAGGTCAGCAGCCTAGAATGACCTAGTAGAGCACTCAGAGGAGATGTAAAGCACATTGATCAGCAAAAAAGGAAAGATACCCAAGAATGTCCCATCTCTGAAGTTGTACTGTTCCATGGCAAAGAGCTCTCACATGTCTTACCTTGTTCCTTTTAAGCCATATCATGGCTCTTTAAATATGGTCCTATGGGGCTAGTTTTCAATCACCATCAGAGTAAAGAACACTTCTCTCTGCTGCACATAGCACAAACATAGAAAGGAGGCTAGGATACTTCTCAAGAATGCTGACCAGCTTCTGCCTTCCCATACTCAAAGCTTAGTTGCATTGCCTTTCTTTCTGTGCTAACAATCACCTTCCAATGTAGTATACATAGCCATTGTACTCTTTTGGTCCTTTCATAAAGTTTAGATCACTCTATTCATCAAGGCAACTTTTTCTCAGAAGTTCCTATTATTTCTATTTTTGAGGGGCTAGGATTTTGGAGTTCTTCCCTTCTGTACAGTGAGTAAGGGAAATGCACCAGTCACAGTACAACATCCTTTCTTTATATATTAGAACATGTGAAGCTAGAACAATAGAACTCTCTGAATGTTTTGCTGTAGTATTTACAAAAGTTCTCTTTTTGTAAAAGGCCAGAATTCTGGCCATAACCTCTGGGAAAGGACAAATTTTGTTCATTTATAGCAGCCAGCATAATTTTAAAGCAAGGGATTAGTTATGCTTCAAATCCTTATTTGGTGACCCTGCTTTGCTATTTAATGCTGAATAACAATAAGAATATTGATAATAATAGTTGAGATGTAGCACAGCCTAGTGAATAGGAAGCTGGACTCATGTCCTCACTTTAACACATACTGGCCCGATGACCTTTGGGAAATCACTTAACCCCTTAATGTTCTAGAAGATTATAAATTTCAGAAAAGATAGGCAGCAAGCACTTTTTGAACATTCACTATGTACCAATCTCAGAGCTAAAATGATTTATTAGGCATTTACTATGTATCAGGCACTAGTCAAACCACCTTAGAAATATCAGATTATTTATTTCTCACAACCTAGGGAAGTAGGTACTATTATAATCATCATTTTATGTTTGAAGAAACTGAGGCAGACACAAGTTAGATGACTTACCCAGGTCATAAGTCTGAAGTCACAGTTGAATTCAGGTCTGTTTGATTTCATTTGTGCAGTACTGATCCATTACACTCCTTAGGTGCCTCTGTGCTAGGTGAGCTGGAAAACAAATCAAAAAGCAAAGAGGGATTACTTTCATTTAGGGAATAAAGAGTCCTGAACTAAAGTGGTGGCTCTGGAAACTGATTGGGGAGAGAGAAGGAAAGGAACACACATTTATTAAATGCTTTATTATCATCAGGATTTTACAGTTGAGGAAAATGAGGCAGTGACTTGGCTAGGTCCACTGTGCCATCTAACTACCAATCCTGCATTAGTATTGGAATTTCCTTATTTCAGAGCTCCCCATACCAATAAAATCATAGATCTAGGTGCTATCCCTAAGACTTATTGTATAGAACTTAAAAAATGCTTTTCTCTTAAAAACTTCATGTGGCAGGTAGTCCTTATTTTGCAGATAAGGAAATTGAGACTAAGAGAATTGATGTGATTTGCTTATGGCCCCAGAGTTTCTAAGAGTGAGAGGTAAGGTATGAGCCCGGGTCTAGGGTGTAGAGCTGAGAATAACGGAACCTCTCAAGGAGCCAAATGTAAAGCTGGCAGCAGCTTCACAGACTAGGTTGAGCATCACTAGCTGGGCATATCAGCGTGTCTGGAGGCTGACATGTTGTTGCCAGACCCATTAACCTTCAGAAGACAGTCTCCTTTCTTGGTCTATGAACACATGGTATTTGACCATCTAAGGGTAAGCATACATGTGAACATGTGGTTTCATCTTTTAAAGCGATAACACAGTAGCAGATTTTGTTAGTGTGTGAGATCCAGGAACAGATTGAATTCTTGGCTTAATGCCCAAAAATCGTTTCCACAGACTCAGTTAAATGTAGTGCTCCCTTTGCATTTAACCCCTCCCATGGAGGCAGCTGTCCACACTGCTGACGACGCTGCCCATATTGCTATCAGTTCTGCCAGATGACCTCATCTCCTCCCAGGTCTGACAGAGGAATAACATTTCAAGGTGAAAAAGATAGGAGAGGAGGTTCTTCAAGATCACCAACTGCTTTGGGGAGATGGAACACTTAAGAGCAAGCAATAAACAGGCAATGAATACAATCACTGATTTCCTGTTCTTGCTGAGGGTTGGTGATATTCCACAGAAGCCAATGCTTTGATTGGCTTGTTTGGATGTGATGGGAAAAAGTGACCATGTACCACTCTTGAATTGTTTTTCTTTAGTCTTGGGGAAAATTCTGAACTATTCAACTTAATTCGACAAATATTTATTAAGTGGATATTCAACTCTGCATTTTAAAAGCCTTAGTTTGCATCAAGTTTAGGTTCCAAGATTCCTTTCTTTCTTCCTAGTCTTTTCTGATCCCATCAGATGAGACAGACTTCCCCCCAAAATGACCTAGTCTCTATTTTGTATTTGGTACTGACTAAATACTGCCTGTATTTAGGTAGCCTACCTAATATTCCCTGGGCTTTGGTACCTTCTTGAGTGTTTGGAGAAAAATAAAGGAGGAAGGAGAGAGATTTACCCCCATTTTACCTCTTCCTTTGGGTTTCTCTTAGTACAATCCTCTTTTTTTCTATTTTTTATATATCATTCTAACCAGCTTAATACCACACCCTCTGTCTATGTATATTTCTTCTATCTACTATGATAATGAAAACAATTTTAAGAGTTACATATATCATTTTTCCATATAGGACTATAATCAGTTTGACTTTATTTAAACCCTTAAATTTTTCTCTTTCTTATTTACCTTTTTTTTTTGGTTCTCTTGAATTTAGTATTTGGACATTGAATTTTCAGTTTAATTCTGGCCTTTTCTTCAGGAATGCTTGGAAATCCTCTATTTTATTAAATGCCCATACTTTCCCCTGAAAGTATATAATCAGTTTTGATGGGTAGGTGATTCTTGGTAGACCTAGTTCACTTACCTTCAGGTTTATCATATCCCAAGTCTTGTGGCCCTTTAATGTGGAAGCTGCCAGATCCTGTGTAATCCTTACTGGGGTTCCATGATATTTGAATTGTTTCTTTCTGGTTATTTGCAGTATTTTCTCCTTGACCTGGAAGCTCTTGAACTTGGCTATAACATTCCTGGGAATTGTCATTTGGGGATTTAATGTAGGGGGAGATCTGTGGATTCTTTCAATGTCTCTTTTGCCCTCTCATTCAAGAAGCTTTCTTGAATAATTTCTTGTAATATGATATCTGGGGTTATTTTTTGGTCATGGCTTTCACATCGTCTAATAATTCTCAAATTGTCTCTCCTGAATCTGTTTACCAAGTCAGTTATTTTTATGAGAAATTTCATATTTCCTTCTATTTTTTCATGTTTTGATTTTTTAAATTATTTTTGGTGTCTTGTGAAATCATTAACTTCTACTTGCCCAATTCTAGTTTTTAAAGACTGATTTTCATCCAAGATCTTTTGATTTTCTTTTCAATTTGGTCTATCCTGCTTTTCATAGCCTTCTTCATGATTGCAACTCTTTCCCTGTTCTTTCAGCAGGTCAATTCTGGTTTGTAATTTGTTTATTACTTCATTTGATTACTGTGTCTTTCTTTCCTTTTGGGAGTTTTTTTTCTTTTAAGCTATTATTTTCTTTTTGTATTACTTTGATTTCTTTTTCCCATTTTTATTCTATCTTACTTTGTTCTTAAACTCCTTTTTTGAGTTCCTCCAGAGCTTGTGACCACTTTCCCTTTTTTTTTCTTTTGGAGAGTTTGAATGTGTTTGCTTGTTTCTCACTGCTATTGCTTCTCTTTTGCTCTTTTTCTCTGCAGAAATTTTCCAGGGACAAGAGTTTTTGTTGTTGTTGTTGCTGTTTTGGTGGGGGTGCTGTTGTTTACTCATTTTCACACTGAAGAACTGGGAGTTCTGTGTGTTACTAATTATTTCTATCTTCCCTTCTGTCTCACAGGGTTCTTTACCTTTGGGCTATCTTTCCTTCCTCATCAGAGGCCTGAGGTAGGTCTGTGCTGTTTTTGTTTTTTTGAACAGGCTTCAAAGTGTTTTACCCTGAGGCTATCTTCCTACACTACTGCTGCTGCTGCTGCTGTTATTGCTCTTGCTGCTGTGGCTGCTACCTGCTGCCAGGTGAACCTAATGCTCTGGAGCTCTGAAGCTCACCTCCAGGGCCTGGGATTTCCTGGGGTGGGTCTGTGGGATAGCACTCTGCACAGTATTTTGCTCTGAGACTATCTTCCCTGCCCCTATTGCTGCTGCCACTGCTGTGCTGCTGCTTCTACTGATGGGAGGAGTCTGTTGCTATTAAGCTTCGAATCTCACTGTCAGGGCCTGAAGCAGCCTCCACAGGTAGGTCTGTGGTACTTTTTCTTTGGTGTAGCCAACCACCTAGAATTCAGAGATTTTCTTGATCCTGGCTCTGCCTCTGGCATGGTGGGTGAGGGGGAAGGGGTCAGCCTGTGCCTTTCTTTGTGCAGTTTTCCCCCTTAGAACATGGAAATCCCCTCTCATTGCCTACTATTCACACTGTGTCCAGTGAAAGAGCCCCTCTGCTCATCCTGCCTTGACTTCTGTCCTTTTGAGATGCTTTGTGAGGATCAATTCAGAAGGAAATTCAGAGCAGCTTAAGGATTTCCCTGCTACCAAGCCACCATCTTGGCTATGCAGGAAGGAGAGAAAAATTAACATCTTCAGGAGTAAGAGATGTAAGTATAGAGTTGGGAAGAGCAGGCATAAGGTCACATGAGGATGCATGAAATCCTAAGCCAAGGTCAGGAGGGTTTTTCCTATGTTCTAGGTAAATTTTGCCTCCTCCTTTTTCCTAGCTGCCTTCCATCATTTTGGAGGAGGAGGAGGCAACTAGGGGATATGATGAATAGAGTGTTGGCACTAAGCTCAGGAAGACCCGCATTCAAAAAGTTGGTCTCAGACATTTCATAGCTAAATAAACCTGGACAAGTCATTTAACCTCTGTTTGCCTCAATCTCCTCATATTGAAAATGGAGTTAATAATAGTACCTACCGCCAGAGGATCTAATAAGATAACTGTAAAGCATTTATCACAGAGCCAGGCACAGTAACTTCTATGTAAATGTTAGCTATTATCATTTTCCCTGGAGATGTTCAACTGCATCATGAAGTCCTTTACTCATTTCAAATTCCATGCTTCCCTCTGAACTTGGGAAATATTACTCTTTGTTCTAAATATTTACTTTTGTAATATAAGTCCCAAAGCCCATAGTTATGAAACTTTCTCCTTATTGGTAGAGATCAATGTCCCTCACCTGTATGAAGGGCAAGGTTGATTTGCTGAAAAGAGAGGGAAAAGGTTATTGAGTTCTCTTCTGGTTTGCTCAAAGTAGTCATCAAGTTATTGAATGTCTTCAGATTTGGGGTGCTTGTGCCTTCCAGTTTTGAGAAAGAAGATAGAGAACACCAACTGCATTTCTGGTTGCTGAATAAAAACACTCTGGGAAGACATAAGAAGAGTTAGCAGCCTCTATTATGTTCTTCTTGCTAGCTTGCTATTCTAGAGACTTCAGGGAGCTTCTGTCTTCTTAGGTGAGATTTAGGACACTTTGGTGGAACTGAGTTACCTTGCTCTCAGTGGAAGAACACCATTCTCTGTTTTTTGGTATATAGTCTCCTACATATACTTTCTTTGATTTCTTTTTTTGCTACTGCCTTGGATAAATGGGTTACACTGGCTAAGTGCTATGTGTGTTCACTGTAGAACTGGCAAGTAAGTGGGATGAAGGTCAAACCTTAAGTATAAAGTTGGGGTGCTGCTTCTCTCCAATAATGAACAACAATCTGAAATGAGCTCAAACCTGAAAGTCACTTCCCCTAGACTAACAATATTTAAAGGAACAGATAGATATAATTATAGCCTCATACTTCTCTCTGGGGAGAGAAAATAGCTTCTGAACCCAACTTGCTGCTTCCCTTCCTGGAAGGAATTAAAATCTTCTTTGTAAAAAAGGTTTGGGGGAAGACTTGAGAAGACTTTTGCCTCCCTTCGAGCCACACAGGGACACTCTGCCACTATGTGCAGGAGATAGCCCTCATTATACTTTTCTTTTTAAGTTGTTAAATGTAAGAAAGCTGTTGATTAGCCAAAATTCAAAGCCATGCATTATAGATACAGAACAGAAGGGATAGAGAGCACAGATTCTTTTTTTGAAGGAGATGAGAGAAAGCTTGCTTCATTCATTTAGACTGAGGACCTGGGGAGTCATTCTTTAGAGTTGTAAGAGCAAAGCGGAGATAGAATATTGTACTGTTACAAGCCTAGCAATGAATTTGGAATATGGATACCCCTAGAAATAAATATACAAGCTGGTTACTACCCCAAGCTGCAAAGGGGAATTCTTACTTTCCATTTTTCCCTCATGGCTGCCATTGTTTGTGGATACTAGGGGCTTGAAAAGAAAGCTTTGATTTCTGGAAGTGAAGGATGGGTAATTTCTTGGCAATAGAAAGCCACACCCCTAAAAGGAGATGATTTGCTAAGGAAGATTTCTAAGCATGCTCAGATAAGATCCACTGTCTTCATGAATAATTGATAGTTCAGCCTGTCTAGCTCCTCAGAGCCAAGGGTCACTTAAAGAGACATAGTTTGTATATGCCTCTTGTCAATAATATATTCATCTTGAAGTTAGGTGATGACTTTTAAATGAATTGGATTTAAGTGAAGCAGAGCTGCACAAAGTCATTAGCCTCATTCTCTCTCCCAGTCATCAAAATCAAAGGAAAGACAAAAGTCAGGAGGACTGATGATGGCCAGGAATGTAGTGGGTGACATTGGTGTCCAACAAGCTCCTAAGGGCTTCATTAATACCGGCTTCACCTGCTTTCATAGCTATTGGAACAAATTGTTCTCATCTGCCTAATCCACCAGAGTAAGTCTTCACATGCTTGGGGTAGACATCCCCCTAATTCTACACGGCATTGGAGGCCTGTCAGTTACTCTTAACATGGTTTAGCCCATGTGCTGAGATGTTTACTGGGGTGTGGTGATTGTGCATGCTTTCAGCTTCTTGAATCCACAGAAAAGAGTTGGGTGAAAAGTGAATAAACAGCCCTGGAAAGGACTTGGCAAACCCTTACACTTGTAGTATTTATTGGGAAAGGAAATGGGATTTGAAAAATGGGGATAAATGGGAGGTTTGTATAGGGGTAAGGAGGAGTTAAGGGGAGAGAGGGAACACTGGTGAAGCAAGGGAGGGAGATGCCCCCTGCTGAGAAAAAGCAGCAGGGGTCCAATGAGGTCTGTTTGTCTTTGAATGACTGATCAGAAGTTCAGCTCCCTCTATGACCAGAAAAGATAGTCCACTTATCTGACTGCGAATTTAAATAATATAAAGTTTAATAACCAGTTGGGACTGGAGTTTTTTCTCAGCTGTAGATCTGAGGCCAGGCCCCAGAGGCTGGCAGAGGGTTTTCCCACTTCCATCTACTCTATATCAGTCCAGTTTTGTATAATTCAGAATCTAGCAGTAGATAGAAAGCAAACAAGGACAATTCTAACCTTTAGAAGCCTGTGTCTTCGGGCTGAACCAAGAAGAACATGCCACTCCAGACTGGGCTGAACAAGCTCCTCTCTCCTCCAACACCAGGACACCCGTCTCCCCCGGCAGGAAGGAAGTGCTAGACCCAAGACCCAACTGCCACTCCCAGTTGGCCCCTTCCCCCACAAACTGTCAGTCTTGTTTCCTTTCCACACACTAAAGGCGCTAGTTCTCTTGGAACACTTCATACACTCCATGATAAAATATGATAAGAGTAAAGAACAAACATAGACTAAACCCTATATGAACTATAAGCAAGAATAAGGGAAAATCATGGATGAGGCATCATGTTAGATGGCCCTTGAAGGAGAAGGATTTCAATAGATCTTTGAAATACAGAGGGGGAGCTTATTACAGGCAAGGAGCATGACTTGTGTCAGTGCTTGAAGATGGCAAAAAGAGGTTGAAACAAGGTAACATCTAGTAGTCCAATGTGTCTAATATTTAGACTGTGTGAAGAAGATTAAGTTAGAACCAAATTATGGAAAACTGTAAATACTAGGCTAAATAATTTGTATTTTATCTTAGAAACAATAAAAAGATATTGAGAAAATATAGAACTTCAGGAGATATTTCATCAGCTTTGTGAAGGCTGTATTGAAAAGGGAAGGTCTTGGAGTCAGGGGTACCAGTTAGAAGATTCTTATAATAGACCAGTGATTGATTGATTGATTGATTGATTGATTACAAAGCTGAGTCTAGGTGATGAAAATACAGAGAAGAAAAAGCAGTTCCTTCCTTCTTTCATGGAGCCCACCATCAAATTGGCAGCAATAAAATATTTCCACAAATCAAGGGCATTCATGATAAAATATTAGAGAATCTAGACTAAGCTCTATATGAAATACAAGCAAAGAGGGATTGCTTTTACCTGGAAGGGCCAAGAGGACTGAACTAAAGTGATAGTAATGTAAATTGAGTGAGGGAAGGGAACATAAAGGGAAAAGCATTTATTAAATACCTAATACAAGCCAAATGCTTTACAGTTATTTTATTTGACCTTCATACAACCTGGGAGGTAGATGCTATTATTAATCCACATTCTACAGACAACAAAACTGAGGCAAATAGAGGTTAAATGGCTTGTCCAGTGTCATGCCAGGGCAGAGATCACATCTCTATTCAGATCTTCTTGACTTCAGGCTCAGGGCTCTGTGCACTAGGGCCTCACCTAGTTGGAGAGGAAGGGATGGATATAGGAAACATATCCAACATATAGTAGAATCAACAAATATTTGAGAGGTAATTAGATTATCTTCAACACATAGTAGGTTATCATGATGAAGAAGATCCATGGCTGTTCATGGCATAGTGTTTGAAAGATAGAATTGCAGAGTTGGAAATAACCTTGGTAGCCATCAATATCAATCTAGAAGGATCTCTTACCCAACTTAGCAGTGTTTGTTCAGCCTTTGCTCAAAGACATCCAAAAGAAGAGGGACTCACTACCTTCTAAGTGGAGGTATTACCCTCAATTGTCTTTCCCTTTTGATTGGAAGACTGGAAGTCAGAGCACTTGACATCTCCCTAAGCTGTCTTTTTAGAGGATTCAAAACCTCTTTGATAACTCCATTTTCCTTCAGCTGCTCTGCTTGGCTTTGATTCTATGGGACAATGTGCTTCAGAGGTGGGTATCCCCAGTCCTCACCTTTTTCCTCTTTCTTTTGTAAATTGTCTTCCCCCATGAGACTATAAAATCCTTGAGGGCAGTGACTGTCCCTTTTTTTGAATTTTATCCCTAGTGCTTAGCACAGTACCTGGCACATAGTAGACACTTAATAAATATTTATTGAATGGAATGGAATAGAAAATAGTTCAATTATTGCAAAACTTTTCATTATATCAACTCTTAATTTGTCCTTTTGTAGCTACCACCCATTGTTCCTATTTCAGCCCTAAGGGGCAAACAGGACATGAGAAACTTTCAATTACTTGAAGATATTTATCATGAACCCCTTAAATTTTTTCAATTCCAGATTAAACATTCTCAGATACTTCAACCTATCTTTATCTTGTATTAATTTCACCAACCTCATTCTCCTGCTCCAGACACTCTTCAGTCTATCAAAGGGTTTGGTAAAATGTGGTGCTCAGGGCTGTACAAAATAATCCACATGTAGTTTAACCACAGAAGAAGAGAAGTTTCACCCAATCCTGGAAAATATTACTCTCAATGCTGAGACAGAATTAGCTTTTTAGCATATTGTATCATATGTTGACTCATATGGAACATCTAGTCAACTAAAAATCTTCAGATCTTCTGAATGCTGAAATATAATGCCAAATATACTCACAATAATGATATTTTGAGTCAAAATATAAGAATTTATATTTTCCCTTAATTACAATTCATCTTTTTTCTATTTGGCTCAATATCTTAACTTATCAATATCTTTTTAACCCTAAAACCCAGGATGCTGCTATATCCCCTAACTTTATATCACCAGGAAGTTTGATAAACATACTATCTATTCCTATATTCAAGTTACTGGCTTTCTTGATTTCCTTCAAGTCCCAGTTAAAATATCAGGTCTTCTTTTACTCTTAAGCCAGCACTCTCTTTCCCATCCCAGGCTTCCCCTTCATCTCAATAAAACAAAAAGTCAATGAGCTTTCTATCCGAATTTATGGCATTTGGGGTGGGTTTCATGATTTGGGAAGGAAAAACTGAAAGATCCCCCACTTACTAAACACTAAGGATAGTGTATATCCCTATGAAATTTCCCCCTTAATCTGGGCCATGATTCTACAACATTACCTCCAAGCCTCATTGTGTTGAATTTTTAAAAAAATAAAAATGTGGCTGCAGCAGAAATCTTGTCTTGGGCAAATTCTTCTCAGTGTAAATGTTTCGTACCTGTCTTAGCTCTCTTGCCCTCCCTCTCAGTCATCCCTAGAGATCATTAGGCTCAAGTCACCACCCAGGCAGAAAGAGATAAATTAGGAAGGTTTTATTGGCAATTTATCAGTAAGACGCTGCTAGGCAGATCCATGAATTTCCTGGATTACTCTTCACTTTCAGTTAGCAACTTGCTCTACAGTAATAATACTTTGTAACTATGTAATAGCTCTCATCTTTCAATCTCCAGTGGCATGACCAACATTTAATTGGCTCTCACAGCATCCCTGTAGGGTAAGTGTTGTTCTTGCTGTCCTTGTTTTGCCAATAATTGAGACACAGAGTGGTCAAGTGACTCTTCAAAGGCCATAGAGAGCATCCTTGCCTTCTTGTGGTATATACTCCAATCACTGGGCTATTCAGCTGCCCTTGCCTTCTGCCAGAAAGCCTGAAAACCCAACAGAAACCTAGGGGAAAAGGGCAGGTAAGAATATGAATAATGAATGATCTAAGAGGTCAAGGACAGTATATTTTTCTTACTTTCTGTACTATATATGACATGATGCAACTAATATCTATTCTTTATTATTTTTCTCAGGATTACCTATTTCATGTTGGTAGGGAGTTTAAAGATCATATGGTATACCCCAAACTTTACAGATGAAGAAACTGAGACCCAGAGAAGCAATATGCCCAAGCTGGAATAGCTTGAGACAAATTATTCTCATAAAAAATGATAAGTATTGGAGGAGATGTGGGAAAATTGGGACACCAATATATTACTAGTGGAACTGTGAACTGATACAACCATTCTGGAGAGCAATATGAAACCAGCTTCAAAGGGCCACAAAACTATGCAAACATACCCTTTGACCCAGCAGTAGCACTACTGAGTCTATATATCCCAAAGAGATCAGGGAAAAGGAACTACCTGTACCAAAATATTTCTAGCAGCTCTCTTTTGTAGTGGTAAAGAATTGGAAACTGAGAGTTTATCCAAGGCTTGAGGATTAGATAAACAAGTTGTGGTATGTGCTAGTAATGGAATACTATTGCTCTATAAGGAACAATAAACAGGATGAGTTCAGAAAAACCTAGAAAGACTTATATGAACTGATGGAAAGTAAAGTGAGCAGAACTAGGAGAATGGTAACAGAAATACCATACAATGATCAACTGTGAAGGACTAAAAACATTTTCAGCAAAACAGGTCTCCAAGATAACCCAAGGGACTCATGAAGAAAATGCTATCCATAGCCAAAGAAGGAACTTACTAGAATCTGAGTGCAGATCAAAACATACCATCTTCCATATCTGTAATGGAAGATGGTATATGTATAATATGTATATTATACATACATCCTTCATGAGATTTCTATTGTATGTGTGACATGTGTCTTCTATCATGATATGAACAATACGAAAATATGTAGTACATGAAAGTATGGATCAGGGAGGAAAGTGGGTAGGGAGGAAGAAAATATGAATTGTACAATGTCAAAAAATCATCAAAAAATTGTTTCTACATGTAACTTAAAAATAAGAAACATAAACATTTTTAAATGAGTGTCTAAAGTTTTCAAATGTATCTATTCTTTCTTATGATCAAAAGATATAGCACTCTGATAGAGCTGCTATAAATCTCAGGATGGAAGTATTTCAAACTATTGGGTAAAAGTGAAACACTTTCTGCAATATTCCTTCCATTTGTTTATTGGGCGGGCTCTAAGTTCTAGATATCCTATAGAAGTTCTCTAATAGGATATCCATATTTTCATCCCAATCCTCACTCAAAATGGTAGATTATTTCTCCCTCTTGAGAGAAGCTGCTCTGCTCAGGATTCTCTGGGGAGTAATGAAGGGTTGATGTCTAATTCTGTAACTCACAAATCACCACTGATGTGCTTCCTCTTGACTGTTAATTGATAACAATTAGTCAGCCAGATTTAATTAGCTTTTAGAAATGGTTATTTCTTAAGATGGTATAATAAGAATGGGTGGTACAAACAAATCCCTCAAGATTCTGAGACACACTCTTCCATTAATGCATACAAAAGAACAAGGGAAATTAGGTTATAGCACAGAGAACATATGTGGCAAAGGGGTGACTCATAGCCCCTTATTCTTAGAAGCCCCCCCCCAGCTCTATTTGCTATGAAGTTCCCTTAGGTACAAAGGAAATTTCTTCAACAGTTTTTCTAGGATTTCCTCGGTACCTAATGCAAGACATAGCTGTTTCAGGGATCTTGCTAAGATATCAATGAATAGTCCCAAATCCTCTAGACCTCTCAAGGTCCCAAGGCTTATGAAATGGAGGAAGTGAAGAAACTAGTCTTATTCTTTCCCATTTACATCCTCCCTAACTGGAATATAAGCAATTTCCTCTCAGGGGCTTGGCATGGCCTACATTCTCGTGCATCTCCACTAAATGTTTGGGTTCCAAAGTATTTTATAAAAGGCTGAGGAGTATTCTCAACCAATACCAAGTATACATGTCATGTGCAATTTACTTCATTTCATCTGATTGCTTTAAAGCACCTATCATTCCTAGTTAAATATCTTTGACTGATTGATTTAATAGCACCATCCAGGTTGTCCATATATAACTCATACCTCTGATTAATTCAATAAATAAGTCGATTGAGTCCTCACCCTTAGATCTATAATGCTGTTCTTATAAAATGTTCTCAATATTCAACTCACTTTACTTGGCATCAATTCATGCAAATCTTCCCAGGCTTCTCAGAAAACATCCCCTACATAATTTCTTATGGAACAATAATATTCCATTACGTTCATACACCACTTGTTAAACATTCTTCATTCCTGCATACACATATGTTGTGAATATAATACATATATATTCATATATATGCAAGGGCATAGATGTATATATTGCCCTTTTCATATGTAGACACTTTGGTTACTGAAAGGAGCAAGAAAAATTTTTTAAGAAAAGCTTAAAATCAATTTGAGAAGAAATATAGCCTCTCAGATAAAATGCCAGGAAGAGACACACATACTGTTCTAAAGACCAGGTAGAGAACTGTCCTTATGATCAATGTATTGAAAAGATCTGTTTGAAGGCAGAGCAATGCCTGAGATAAGGGTGGCTACAAAGCATTATATTCAATCAGCTCATCTGCAGGATTCTATTCATAGTTTTAAAGTTATTGCTTAGAAAAAATAAATCACAAAAGCATTTGGGGATTATGGGAAGTATCATATCATAAAACAGTGAGAAACAGTAAAGGAAAAACATTTTAAAGAAAATTATATAAAAAAACAAGATAAACAAAGTCATCCTAAAGGCATTCAAGAGTGAGTTAAAAGAAAAAACAGAGTGATCAAATGTGGAAAAGATCTTCAAAGATTTTTTGAACATATTCTTTTCAATATCAAGATGGTTGATAAAGCTACCATATTTAGATTTTAATATAGTCTAATCTGTGCTTATTTAGGAAGTAAATTGGCACTGGCATGATCAAAGATGGGAAAAGCAGCCAGACTAGACTTACTCCAAACCCATTCTGCTCCCAAACTCCCCTATTTCATTTGAAATAGTTCAGGAACTTTTCAGGTCTCATATGGACCTCTCTCCAGTCACCCAGGTTTCTTCTTTTGGGGTCATCCTCAATTGTTTATTTTCCATAACTCTATCAGAATCTTATCACCTCTAATCCAGATTATTACAGTAGAATCCTAAATGCAACAATGTCAGTGTTGTACTCAAGGATCTCCAATGGTTCTCTTTTGCCTCTAGAATAAAGTACAAACTCCTCTGTTTGACACTTAAAACCTTTTGCAGCCTGGCTCTAATCTATCTTTCTTAACTGATTTCTCATTACTCTCCCATCAAACTGAGGTATTTGCTGATTCCCAGTCTACAACATATCATTTCCTCCCTTTGAGCCTTTGTCTATCATGCCTTGCCTTTACCTCCTCTTGTCCCCTACTAATACAGCTCCAATGCCACTTCTTACAAGAGGGCTTTCCTCATCTCTCCATTTCTTAGTGTTATTCTTATTTACTCATCTACATAGCTTGCCTTCCTTTCTCCTGAACTGTAGACTATACATTTTTTAAGAGCAAGGATTACCCTGGTTTATCTTTGAACACAAATATCTAGCACAGCCTAGCACATAGTAAGAGCAAAAATGTCTGTTGGATCAAATTCAGGAAACGTTGATTGTAGCACACAAAGTACTGTCTTAAAGTTTTTTTTTCTTTTTTTAAATCCTTACCTTCTGTCTTAGTACTTAGTATCATTTCCAAAACAGAAAAGTGACAAAGACAAGGCATTGTAAGTAGTGTTTTATAGTTTGAAAAGTACTTTATATGTGTTTTCTTCTTTGATACACAATATTGTGACTTAACTGCTCTGGATGTTATTATCCTCATTAAAAAAAATCCGTACCTTCCATCTTGGAATCAATACTGGGCATTGGCTACAAGGCAGAAGAGTGGTAAGGGTTAGGCAATGTGGGTCAAGTGACTTTCCCAGGGTCACACAGCTAGGAAGTGTCTGAGGTCAGATTTGAACCCAGACTCTCAATCCACTGAGCTACCCAGCTGCCTGCTAGTATTATCCTCATTTTACAATTAAGGAAATAGTAGGCTGGAAAAGGTTAAATGACATGCTTAGAGTCATAATAGCTAAAAAAACGTACCCAAAGACATTTGAACCCAGGTTTTCCTTACTTTAAGTTCAAGACTGTATTCATTACCCTTTTGTTTCATGGTCATTATTGTTATCAAGCAAGTAAAACAAGGAGACAGGTACTCATTAAAGGTATTCACCACTGTAATGGAAGAACTTCAATACAAAGATAGGTGAGCTTTTATTAAGTACTTAGTGTGTTCCAGGTACTGTTCTAAGAACTGGGAGTCAACTAAAAACAAAAAACAAAAAAAGAAAAGAAAAGAAAAAAGAAAAAGTCCCTTCCTTCAAGAAGTTTACATTCGAATAAATAAAGAGAGCTGAAAAGAGTTGAGGGGAGAAGGTATGTACAGAGGCATGATAGTGAGAAAGAGAATCAGAAGGCCATCTGGGAGCTCTTCTCATAGGGATTTAAGACTTGGGATCAACTGAGGATTACTATTTCTCTTTCAAATGAGAAAATATTGCCCTAGGTGGAAAATTTTCAGAGATTCTCTCAGGGAATGAGGCCATCCAAATGGGTTCTGAACAAATTTTTCAAGTGTTCATTGTCAAAATACTCTGGGGGTCTCCTGTGCCATAGACAATACCCTTAGAGATGCTGGCAAACTTCCTCTAGGTCTTTATTACAAAGAGCATTTGAAATTCCCTCAATGGAATGCTGCAACTACTAACAATAAGTCAAATGGAATTGTATTAAAATATAGGTAGACTTGTGGTTTCTAGGCAGAGGCAAACCTTATCCCAAGAAACTTTGGCATATATTGTTCTCACAATAAGACAGGCAGTCTAGATCTATTTAAATGCAAATTAAGAAATATGACCATTATTAGTAGGTGGCAGAATTCTAGTGATACAAATTCCATATTTCTCATATTAGAAAATATCAATAATTATACAAGATTCAGTACTACAGAGAGCATTCTATCTTTATCGAGACACTCAGGGAATCAACAAATGAATGATGGGTAAAAACTATACCAATGGAATTGACTTCTAGGGGAATACACAGGTTGGGGCAGAGAATCAACAATAAAAATATAGCTTTTTTTTTTTTTACTAATTTCTCTAGGATTTCACAAACAAAGTTATCATAATCCAAATCCAAAGCAGAGAATCTCTCACAGGGTCAATGCTAAATGACCAGTTTTATCCTAAATAAGACCACATATTACTTGGATATATTGTGATTCCACTCTCTGTCAGATTATTATTGTTAATAAAGTCTATGGATCTCTCTAGTATACTGATGGCATTATGGATTCTCTGTTCTGTTGTCATTGACCAGAATCACAACATTTGTGTTTGCTTTTTGTTGTTGTTTTTAGGAATCATAAGTAGCTCTCCAATTCCATTTAATCACAAAACAATAGATTAACTTTTACAAAAGATTATTTATTTTAAGGATATAATAAGAATAAATATAAAAGCTCCCTCCATACCTCAGTGGCATAATCTTGTTTGGAGAGGGGACAGGGATTAGATTCATAATTTAGCTCAGTTCTTAAATGGTATTAGTCCCACCAAATTCAAGTCCAAAACTCCAATTGACTGGTATCCAGGACTTTTGCTACTCAGGGTTTCCCTGCTGGATGGTTCCAATATTCAGCCTGGATTCCTGGACTCCTGGATCCCAATATTTCAGATTCTTAGGTCCAGGACTCTAATCCTGGCACTTAGAACTGAAAAGGACAAATGACAAAGGTCGAATCCAAGTCCTATTTCTCAGGATCCTGTGGTCTAAAAGGAAGAGTTTGCCTTTGCCTTTGCCTTGGGCTTTTGCTCTTTATTACATTAAATTATTTGCTGTGAGTGAAATGACCTTTTACCCTTAAACAGGAACTATCAAGGAAAGTCTAAACCAAAGAGGGATTTGCTGTAGATGGTGAGGTCTAACAGATGCTCTGGTTTGCAGATGACATTAAGATTATTGCACCAAATCCTAAAACATTGCAAAGTCTCCGAAATGGAATCCATAAGCACCTTTATCTATCTACAGAGGGGAAAAAAAAGTTGATTAATAATACCTGCCATCTTGATTATGATATATAAATTGCCTATCTGTACATTTACACACATTTGTGCATATGCATATAGGTAGGCACGGATATATGGATATAATATGCATATATGCATAAGTATAGTATGGATAAATATGTCTATCTGTGCATATATATGCATATATATGTACATATATTATATATAATATAATAGATACTGTAAGTAGATAGTGAATTTAGCCCATAATGAACAAGAGAAAGATAGTAGATGGGAAATCCTTTGGGGATTAGCAAAATTACTTTAAAGATCCCAGTTCTCTCTCTCTCTATATATATATATATTTTAAAAGTCCTTGCCTTCCATCTTAGAATCAATACTATGCACTGATTTCAAGGCAGCAGAGTGGTAAGGACTAGGCAATAGACCCAGAAACCATTCAGGAAATAGGCTGTCCTTTTATGTAATTCCTTTGCCCTTCAAGGCTATGTTTGACATGCATTTCAATCAGATTTAATATGATGGGAAGCATATAGTATAAAAATGAAGGCATTTGGCACTTATTTCCTAATATTGGAGGGAAATAAGGTTGTGGGTTGACTACCTGCTTTGAGATAGTTTCCCGAATATTTTTCCTTATAATTTATCCACTACATCTTTAACCCTGAAAAAAAAAATGAAGATGAGGAAATGGCATTTGAACCTATTTTTTCCATATAGGCATCATATAGGATCATCAATCTTAGGTAAACCCATGAAGTCAATGAAATTCCTTTTTGGTGTCCTATCCTCCCATTTTCTGTGCCTTCTTTCCTAATAAATGTATCTAGCTACATTACTCAATCAACTTCAGTGGCTCCCTATTGACTCTAGGATCAAATATAAATTCCTCTGTTTGGCATTTAAAGCTCTTTACAACCTGACCCTTCCTAACTTTCCAGGATTCTTATGCATCATTCCCCTCCATGTACCCTAAGAAATAGTCAAACTGGTCTTTCTATTCCTTATTTAATAGTGACTAGGACTCTCCCTTATGATTAAAATGTTTTCCTTCCTTGCCTAGCTTCCCTGGCTTCCTTCATGATTCAACTCTTACATCACCTTCTTCTGCCCAAGGCTTTTTTTGCTCTCCCTAGTCACCTGAACCTCTAACACTATCTTTTATTTACTTGTCTCTAGGACATATCTACTTTTATATATATGCATATATATTTGAAACTATGTATGTATATATTAATATAATATAAAGTACTTTATATTTTATATTTTAATACACAAATAGTTATATATCATTTATATTACATATAAATATGCCACATATTTTATATTATGTATATTTTATATCGAGAGAGAGAGAGATGCACACATATGCTACTTCTCCCATTAGAATATAAGTTCCTTGAAGTAAGGGACAGGTTTGACTTTTTCTTTGAATATCTGGTGAAAAGAATAGTGTTGGGCATTGTAAGAATTCAATAAATTCTTGTTGATTGATCAATCAAATACATCTCATATTGACTGTAAGAAGAATGACTGCTCTGTGTGTCACCTAGCATTCCTAGAAGAACATGATTGATAAGCTTATTCATATTAATGCTATTATCTCAGAACAGTATTTGCATCTTTAAAAAGTTCAAGAAGGAGGAAGGTAATGGTTAATCAGAGGGATGAATCATTAATGGTGAAATTTGAAGCTTCAGTGGGGGGATATATAGCATCATACATTTATAACTGGAAGGGACATTTGAAGGCCAACTAGTCTAATCCTTTCATTTTACACATTAAGAAAATAAGATCTAGAGGTTAAATAGTGACACACTTCTATAAAATAACCAAGAGGAATTTCTATTTGATCCTAGAGTTAATAGGGAGCCACTGGGGTTTATTGAGTGATGTAGCCAGATATGTGCTTTAGGAAAGAAGGCATAGAAAATGGGAGGATAAGGCACCCAAAAATATTAGTTATAATATATAATAGAAACATAATATAATAAGGGCATCTAGGTGATGCAGTAGATAGAAAACTGGGTCTGGAGTCAGGAAGATCTAAGTTCAAATTTTGCCCCAGATATTCACCAGCTGTATGACCCTGGGCAAATCACTTAACTCTGTTGGTCTCAGTTTCCACATCTACAAAATGAGCAAGAAAAACCCTCCAGCATCTTTACTGGAAAACCTCAAATGGGGCCATGAATAGCCAGATACAACTGAAAAATGACTGAACAACAAACAGGATTTTTTTTGTTCTTTGATTTCAAATCCAGAACTTTGTCCATTGTATCATACTACCTTTTACACATGATCTTTCCTAGCATCCCATAAATTAAAGAACATCGATGATTATCTGTCTTTGAACGGAAAAACTAATTATACACAGTCAGTGAGGAAGTGTGGCATAATGGATAAAGAAACAACCTCAGTAAAAGGAAGACCTAGTTTCAAGTGTTCTTTCTGAGACATGCGGGCTCTGTGACCCTCTCCAAGATACTTAATCTCTTCATGCCCCAAGCAACTCTAAGATTACAAGTAGGACAGGTGCTCTCTCACACCGCAAGCTATCTATTAGATTTATTCACCTGGATGATCTCTAGACCCATTAAACTCAATATATTCAAAATTGGATTCATCTTTTCCTCCAAATCTTCCTCATCCAAACTCTCCTGTTACTATCAAGTGCTCTACCTTCCTCCCTGTCATGCATACTCATAGGCTGGATGTCATCCTTGATTCCTGGGTCTCTTTCTGCTTTCATATTCAATCTGTTGTGAGATCTGTTCATTTTACCTTTGTTACATCTCTCCTTATGTCCCCTTCTCTCCTCTAACACTGCCACTGTTTCACATCTGTACTATTGAAATAACCTTCCAGTGGGTGTTTCTGCCAGAAGTGTCTCACTCTAGTCCGTCTTCCTTTCAACTGACAAAAAGATCTTCCTATGTCTGATCACTAATCTGTCCTAAAATACATGCCTTTCTCCTATTTAATCAGTCACAGTGGTTCTCTATCGCCTTCAGGATCAAATATGAAATCATTTGTTTGGCATTTAAAGAACTTCATAATCTTCTCCCCTGATTCCACCTTTCCAGTCTTCTTACACTCTATTACTGTAGTACCACCACCACCACCAGACCTATCTATTCTGAGATTCAGTGACCCTGGCCTCCTTATTGTTCCTAGAATAGGTCACTATATCTCCCATCTCCATGTCTTTGTATTGGCTCCCTCATTCCAGGAATGTACTTCCTTCTCATTTCTGCCTCCTCACTCAATTGGCATCCTCCAAATTACAGTTAAATCCTCACCTTCTACAGTAAAGTGTAATGGAAAAATAATAACTAAGCAATGATTTGGTTATAAAAGATTTATTGGCTAGGCAGTTAAAAAGCAATGGTCATTGCATTCCCAGTTAGTCCAAAGACCCCGAATATAGTGTAAAGCAAATTCTTACCCCCAAAATTTGGGGGGGGGGTTCTATACCTCCAAAATAATTAATCACACATGTCCAAAAGTTCAACTAATTATAAAAAAATTAACAAGGATGTCATTCAGGATACAAAATTAGGTAATCTAATTTCTAATTGAAGGAAAGTTTACAGGGCTTTCCAAGTTGGGAGGAGGAAGGAGTAGGTTTCAATCCAATTGGGAGGGGAATAGGTAAGCTTCAGGGGCCTCTATTCATAAAATTAAAGGATGCTGGTTAATTATATTTACCTGTATATATAGAACAAAATATAATTTATATAACCTGGTTTCCGTAGATGAACAATAAAAAAATGGAGGAAGGTACATATGACAGCACTATGATCTTAAGGAAGAATCTGATTAGTCCTTTTGATTCTCACCCTAAACTAAAGGCATTTGTGAGCATGATCATTATTTTATCTTAACAAAACCTTTCCCAATCCTTCTTTAATTTGATTCATTTCCCTCTGTTAATTATTTCCAATTTATTCTGTATATATAGTTTGTCTACACATAGTTGCTTACATGTGTCCCCTCTATTAGTCTGTGAACTCTTTAAGGGGACTGACTTTTGCCTCTCTTTTCATCCTCAGCACTTATCCCAGTGCCTGGCACATAGTAGGTGCTTAATTCATGTTAATTGACAGACTAGGCTGATCTGGATTGCTAAATGATATTTTCTCACAGGGAGTCCCCTATACCTAAGAAATCATCGGTTGCCAAAATCAAAAGTTTATCTCATATTGTAAAAAGGGATTCTTTATTCCTTTTGTAATTTAACAAGGGATCTGAAGGTCCTCTTACCATAGAGATGAGTAGGGATTAATCAACCCACAGTGACAGGAAGTAGAAACCATAGAGACAGGAAGGAGGAACCATAGAGATGGGAAGTGAGGTAGGAAAAGGGTATAAAAGAGGCCAGCATCAGTTGGCTGGTCTGTCAGTTAAGGCTGGCAGTTGTGGGGAAGTTGGCTGCTAGGAGTGTGTTGGATTGGTGGTTGGTGTTTAGTTGCTGGAATATAAAGATGGGCCTGAGTTTACTGAGATCAGTCTTTTTGGCTTTAGCCTTTAGAGGGTTTTTTTTAGCTTTGGGGTTTGGAACTTTTGGTTTGGTCTGTTAGGTTTTTTTCCTTTCTTGAACTGTTTGGAAGGTGGCTGTCTTTGTTGACAGACCTAATTGGGGTTGGATTAAACATTGATTAGGTTAGTTTTGATTGGGCTGGATTAGGTTGGAACTTTGTAAGGTGGATGTTATTAGCTGTAGTTATAGGTGGATATAGGCAATTTTAGGTAATAATTATAGGTAGTTATATGATAACTAGCATAGGCATTAGGAATTTTTCTTCTTCTACCTCTTTCTTATATTTCCCTCCTTTACTATATTCTTTTACTGTCTCTATTTTAATTAAACTAAATTGTTAAGAGTGGCTAGAATTTTTCTTTTCTCTGGCTTACAGGGATAATATTAATTTACAACTCTACTATGTTCTTATTAAAACTTAAATTATTAAAAGTTGCTCTCTTATCTTTTCAAAACTCCTAATTTAACCCTTACACTAAAGTTCATGTGTATTTGTAGTGTCTCCTTATCTACATGTCAATCTTCTTAAGAAAAGGGATCATGTTTTATATTCTTCTTGTATCCTCCACAGGCCAAGTCCAATTCTGAATGGATAGAAAATAGTCAATGAATAATAAATTATTGATGGCCTCCCACCCCCAAAATTTTTTTTAGTGTGCTTATAGGAAAAATCCTGTCTTGGGGAACTGAGCAAATTAGAAGATTCCTAATGTCCTGACAAGCTTACTAATTTTATAAACACACGTGTGGATGTATATACACATATGTGTATAAATGTGTGCAGATACAAACATACATACATTTGTATCTTCCTATTATCAATTGTCTGAAAGTAAATGTCTTGACTTTGGTTTTTCTATGACAGCAAGGGACCTTTTCATCCCTCATCCCTGTGGTTCATAGCTTAAAAGTGCATTTTGCTTTGACTGCCCTGAAACAGAACAAAAGAATGTAACTTCTTTCTGTCTGGTCCAGCAGCATTCTTGATAGCTGCCAGATAGTGGCTCCTTTCAGCTGGGATTGAGATTCTCCATGGCATCCTGTTATTCCTATGCCATGAAGCCCATTTTCAATCTTATCTGCCAACTTCAATTCCTCATGTTTTATACATTCATTTCTGGCATTGAAGTGTTATCAACAGCCTCTTAAAACCTTAACTAAAGGATGCCCGCCCCTGGAGTACCATGTCACATCTTCAAAGAATGCAACAAAGGATATGTGGGAAGGGTAGAAAGACTGGGTGTTTCAGCTATTCTTCCTTTGATCTTCTAAAAGAGATTGTCAGTGTGACTGCTCTGAATTTCCCCCTTGAGGCCCCCAACTAAATTTTTTTTAATGTTATATCTGATACTTCCTAACCAGGGCAGGAGGAGCAGTGGTACTTGGGAGTGCCCAGGATATCGTAATTGGAATGGGTTGTGGTGTAGTCCTTCTAGCCCTTCTTTCCTCAGTTTGGAAAGCAAAATTCCATTCCTTTTTCATTCTATCAAATCTGTGAGTCTTAAGAACCACAGAATCACTGGAAGCTTGTCATTTTTCAGGACCTATAACCTTACTTTAAGATGTTATTGGCTTATTCCTTCATTTGTCCTTGGGGAAATAGATAATTCTGGGTTATGAAGCTGGAGCAATTATTCACCTTTCTCCTCTCTAATGGCAGGGAATGAGAAGAAATCTCTCTGCTCTTACCTCTTCTATCTGTAGCAGCTTGCCTTGTTCCTTCTCCTGAGGACCCCTCCTTTTCATGCCACTTAATTGAGAATAGAAAGGCATTCATTTCATGCTCTTTTGCCCAACACTCAGCACTTTTCCTGCTTTGCTTTTCATTTCCCATGGGCCATTTGTAAAGGGACTCAATATTCAACTGTATGGATCCTTCTAAATGCTTCCCTTGCTATATTGCTCCAATGGCTTTGCTGTGCATACATTTTGCATGCAAGTGATGACTCAGGTTAACATATCTCATTACCCTTAGGCCACTTCCTCTCTTGTTCTAATAACAAGTTTATCTTCTAAACTACAACATGACTTCACACCCAATCCTTTCATTAGATTATAAGAATAAGCAGGTGTCATTCATTTGTTCTCATTCACAGTAAGTCATCTACTATAGGCGACTCACTTACCTCTGACAGTTGTTGAAATTGATGGATGGATTGATGGATGGATAGATGAATGGGTAAATGGGTGAATGAATGAAATAAAGAATTTATCAAATTCTTATGATGTTTAAGGCATTATATTAGAAGCAAAACATGGAAAAATAAGGAAGCAAGGCAGTAATAACCTCAAGGAGCTTATATTATAATAGGGAGAGTCTTTGCTATAGACAGAGACAGAAAGTGATCTGCTAGAACACAGGATTATTATTTAAAGACTGAAAAGGGACTCTGGAGTCAAATCAAGTCAACAGGTATTATTAAGCACTTAGTATGTGCCAAGTACCATGCTAAGCACTGGGAATATAAGTATAAATAAAAAGCAATTCAGTTTTGGTTATGTAGAAACTTCTATTTTTTTTAATGGGGGAGGACAACAGAGAAAAAGGACCCAAAAAGCAGGAAATGGTCAGAGAGGAGGGAGAAATGGCCTTTGCAGGAGTGTCCTAGAGAAGACCAGAGAAGCAAAATAAATCCAGTGGTAAAGGGAAGGATTGAGTCCAGCTGACTTGAGTATGGCCTCATAATTGAGATTCCAGGAGTAACTGACCTATTGGAAGAGGAACTTGAAAGGATTTATTTCTAATATATTGAATTAATTCTATTCCTGAGTTTTGAATTGAAGCCCAGAGTTGCCCCCTTTGACCTTCCTACTCATTTCTTTGTTCCTAGGAAATTCAGGAAATGTTAATAGATAGAATAGTGAGATTATGGGTACTATTTTGCCCAATAAATAGGAGATAGTTTAGGCCAGACATGCCTGCAAGCAGCAGATCAAAATCCTTGAATCTCCTTTGGGAAATGTTAGACAAAGTCCCTTCTAATCAGGCAGAACTCAATTTCTCTTACTAGACATTGGCAGAATGAGAATAGACATATGATTGTCTTCCATTACTCAAAGAATATGGGAGTGATTGAGAATATGATGGACCAACTTCTCATTGGCTATTCACCAATTAGAGATGTCTTAGGGTCTCTAGGGGACAGCTAAATAATGAGCTTCCAAAATTGTATTTAATGATCCACATGGGTAGAACTTCTTGGTATTTGATCACAGAGAGAGAACACTGATCAATTATTTTATTGGCTATTGCTAGCCTAATTAAAAAAAACTGATTTTAATACACAGAAACCATTTTTCTTGAAGTTTTTCATTGTCATAGACTTGAAAGGGCCAAGGAATCTTTCATGGTAAGAAGGCAGCTAGGACATAGTGGAGAAATATGGAGGATCAAGAGTAAACCTGAAAGAGGAGAAGGAAAGGAGAAGGGAATAAGCATTTATTAAGCACCTACTGTTGAATAGTGATACATTGAGCAATACTACATGGAAAAGTTTGTGTGTATGGTTACAATGATAATATCTGCAGGCTTCCTGTCTCTTGGCAGAGAGGTGAAAAGTGGAAATACGTAATGAAATGCACAGTTTTAGTCATAGCTAACATTTTGATTTTTGTTCTTCAGGATTCTATGGGACAAATTTTGATTTGTTTTGTCTGTCTATATTCATTTGTTTCAAGAGAGGACTAAAGTGAGGATGGAGAAAGAGGGAGAAATCAGTATGAGTTAATGGAAAGTGATAAAGACAAAAGAAAAAATCTATGTTAGTAAACTAAAATGGAAAGCATTAATAAAACAAAAATACATCAATAAAAACAATAATAATAACTAGCCTTTATTTATATAGTGCTTTAATGTTTGCAAAGCACTTACAAACATCTCTTTTTTCTTGCAACAACCCCTGGAGGTAGGTGCTATTATTATTCCCATTTTACAGATGAGAAAACTAAAGCAGAAAGAAGTTAAATGATTTGGCCAAAGTTGTAAGTATCTGGATTTGAATTTATATCTTTCTTCAATAGGAGACACAAACAAATATGGAAATTTTATTACTACCTTTTAAAAATTACTGGACATTTAAAAACAAACTATGTAACATATTTTATATATGTATGCAAAATATAAATTATCATATATGCATATTCAAGTTTTCATATATATCCAATCCTCTCTTTTGTTCTTTGAATATTAGAATGTTTGGGTTTACTGGGGATTATAAAGCTCACAATAAATATGAAAATCTATTTTTAAAATTAAATTAAATTAAATTAAAAAATTAAAATAAAATAAACACAGGACCCTTTCCTATTATCTTTTTTTTCCATTTTGGAAAGCCTCACAGCCTGATCTAATGGTACTGTCTGTCTTTTTTCAGAATGTCAGTAGGGGGAGCTCTTGCCACATGCACAAATCCCCTAGGTTCAGCAAAGCTGGAAAATGTCAGTATATTGGATCAAATTGGGATAGCAGAACCAGTGTGGTAAAGCGGATTAAGAAAGGAACAGAGATAAGGCAAATGTCGGGAAGTGGGGAGGAGGGCGCGAGGAAGAGGGGAAAATACTTAGGAAAAGAACGTTGCCACTTGGGTAACTTGTAAAAAGCCAGTCTGGCGTTAGCTTGCATTTTGCCAAAAGATGTTCCTCGCTACCCGGCTTCCCGCCCCTCAACCAGATAAAAAGCTGCCTCCACACATAGGGGTTAGTTCTAGCTGAAATCACATATTTCATTGAGCCATGAGGACTTGCAAAAGTTCCTTTCAAACATTTGCTAAGCATGTTCTTCCACTGGGTAAGGGAGACTTGTCTCAAAGAAGAAAGATTTGGCTGCTGTTGAGTGTGCTGAGTGCCAATTAACTCGGATTGTAGCTTTTGTTACCGAAAAAAGCTTCAAAATAAAGTGGCAACTCCTTTCATAGGATAGAGCAGGAAGGGACCTTAGAGAGGATGGAAGATGAGATCAAAGAGGTAGCCCAGTGGAGATGGAGCTGGTCCTGGGGTCTGGAAGATGCCCAAGTTCAAATCTGGTGATACTAATTATGATCCTGGGCAAGTCATTTAACCTCTGTCTCCTTCATTTTCCTCCTCTGTAAAATGGAGCTAGCACCTACTTCTCAGAGTTCTTGTGAGGATTAAATGAGATTTTATTTTTTTTGTTAAGAACTTCACAAACATTAAAATACAAAAGGTAGGCATTATGATGATGATGATGTCCAGTCTGTTTATTTTACATAAAAAAGAAGTAGATGCCCAGGAAAATATGAATGGCCATCCCAGTGTAATACAATTAGTGAAGAATCAGAGTCAGGATTAGAATTCAGGTAGCCGGGTACTGCAATCCATTCTGGGATACTCTGGGGCTTAAGTATAAGAAAGTTCTTTCCCACCAACCCCGACCAACAAAGGAAATTTGTTATTCCATGCTTATCACTCAAAACTTCTTTTTATGACCTCTAGCACACAAAAGAACAAACTTAATCCCTTTTTCATATAACAATCCTTTAACTATTTGAAGATATGAATTATAGCTTCCAAAATCTTCTGTTTTCCAATCTAAATATCACCAGATCTTTTAACTAGTCCTTATGTATCAGCTTCTAATCTTGTCCCCAATGAGAGTTGATTTCTTGGTCATTTCCCTTCAATATATGGAGATGCTATTCAGCAAAGATGGAGGTTGACTCAGATGTACTTCAGTGAGCATTTATCAACATTTTCTTTTTCCTTGAGGAAAATAAAGGTTCTTCAGTCCTGGCTGGATTTGTGATCTCAGTGATATGGTTGCTTTCTCTAATAATGCACAGGGAAGTGTTTCCATGTTTACCCTCCTTAAAAGCAGCCCTTTCCCTGCCAAGCTTCCATGATCTTTCTTCAAATGCCAGCCATACATGCCCTAAGGGGGCCTTAATTCCCTAATTAACTACACATGGAATAAATAAATAAAATCAAAATTTATCTGAGAACTACCAGAAGAAGAATAGAAAGATCTTCCAAGGAGAAAGTAAGGATCACAGACTTACCAGGGGAATTTAGAGTCTTGCAAACAGAGTCACTTTTAGAGGGGGTAAAAAAGTTTTCGTTTGAGCTAATAGTCATTTCCTGCCAAAACGTCTCAGTTACTCACCATAGGACCTCTTATTAATTTACCAAGGGATGTTGTTAGTTTATTTCATTTGTCCTGTATTCCATTTTTGCCTCTTTTAAATGTCAGAAAACTCAGTGATCATGTACTCCTTAAAAAGTTGTTACTTTAACTATCTAGAAAAATTTTTTAATGACTGAAGGATTTTTTTTTGGGGGGGGGGGTTGTTGATTGGTTGTTTTTCCCTGGGGGCTTTTGTATTCTGTGTTCCTCTGACCCTGGGGTATTCCTTCAAGGCCTGGAAGGTAATCAGAAGAATAGCAGTGCCATCTTGTGGCAAGAGTACCTTTGAGAGAATAAATACTAGGATTTGTATTCTGTAATCAGATATTTTCCAGAATATTAAATCATACATTTGGAGCCGAGAGAGACCCGAGAGACCATCTATATCATTCATTCTCCTCATTTTGCTTATGAATAAATTGAGGTCTAGAGAGTTTAAGTGACTTTCCCAAGGTCATGGAGACAGTAGGTAACAAAGGCAGCACTGAATCTGGGTCTTGAGGCCAATGCCTGTGTTCTCTCCATAATAGAGTTATCTAGTCCAAATGGATCACTATATAGATAAGGAAACTGAAACTCCATTGGCTAAGGGATTTGCCCAACCTTTGAACTCTTGTTCCTATAACTTCAAGTTCAGACCTCCCTCCACTGCCTCTGATGCTAAACAATTAATGCTTTGCCCAGCCTCAGAAGGCTCACTCTGAAAATCTGTCCCAAAAGAGTCCAGTTAATTTCTCATGCAGGTATGCATATGCATATTTCTAGGTAACTTTATACAAGGACAGCTTTATATGATGCACAAAAAGTAGGAGACTGCCTACATATTATTTGAGGGATGCCAGAGAAGCCCACTGCCCTTAAAATACACATTCATCATCTATCCCCTAATCCATGTCTGAAATCCCAAAATCGAAGCTTCATTCCCTTAGTCCTATCAACAAGTCATTGATATCTCAGTTAAAGATCCTTCCCTGAGACCAATTTTTAGTAGGATGAAGGAAGGGCAGAGAGCATCAGGACATAGGGAACAGGAGGCTTGGAATCTTGAAGACAAATTCCATCTAGGTTTTGGTTGTGCCAAGGGTGGTTCTGAATCCATGCACATTGTCTGGTATCAGACAGATGCTTAATAAATGTTCACTGATTAATCAAAGTACAGAAACCATCTTGAGGATCAATAATAATCAGTCATGGGCCATCCTTTGGTAGAGAGGCACTAGAGAGCACAGTGGATAGAGCACTGGCTTTGGAATCAGGAAGACATCTTTATGAGTTCAAATATGGCCTTAGATACTTACTAGCTTTGTGATTCTGGGGAAGTCACTTAAACTTGTTGTATCAGTTGTTCTTCCATAAGATGAACTAGAGAAGTAAATAACAAACTACTCTAGTGTTTTTGTCAAGAAAACTCCAATTAGAGTCATGAACAGTAAGATATGACCAAAATGACTCAACAACCTCAAAAGCAACAGCAATAATGGATCTGAGATGGTTTGACAGTCACTGAAGAGAGCTCTAACTGTCAAATACTACAAAAATTTCTTGTGATTTTTAAGTGATTTTGTTGTTGTTGTTGTTGTTGAGGAAACATCGCTAAAAGAGTCAATCTTGTAGATACTTTATAGATACTGCCAGTTAAATAGCAAAGAATACTGGACAGATGTCTTCTGAGCAGATATCACTGAATGGAACCAGGCAGGAAGATTAATAAAAACAAGTGATAGTTTGGGGAAGGGAGACAAGATTAGCAAGATAAAAAGGTTAAAAGATAAAAATAATTCATTGTGTGTTAAGGAAAATGCAGTGAGGAAGAGATTCAGGAGACTAGGGGAAAAGAAAATTTTTTTCTTTTGCAGTATCACTTGTTAAATGAATCAAATAAAAAATCTCTTGAAATTCAGTCTATTAAGATACACCAGGAGGAGCTATTGTATCGTGGTGCAATGTACCATCCACAGAGTTGGCCTATTTCTTTTGTGCTAAAAAACGAGGCTACAGAGTCTTTGTCAAAACATTCCACTTATTTTAAGGCCAAAAAATCCCGATATCTGCCCATACTAAATCATTATTAAAAATAGGCTCTTTTCCCTTAAGATCTTCACATTTCTCTCTTCCTTTGCTTATCTTATCATCATGGTCTGTGGAAGTTTATTTTGGGTATGGTCTCTTGTGATGGATATAGAAATATTATTTTGGGATCAGGTCAGTCTTTCTTGGAGCTCTCCTTTTTTATCCTTACCTTTAAGGGAGATCTGATTGTCCATTCATTTTTATTCTGAAACCAAGGAGTAAGCTGACAAAGATTCATAGAGCTATAGGCTTAGAGCCACGAGTCTTTAAAGGCCTTTGAACTCAACCCTTTCATTGTTCACGGGAAGAATCTGAGACAGAAAAGTAAAGGGAAGTGACTTGCCCAATATCATGTAACTAGGAAGAAACCAACATTTGAACTCATGTCTTTCTGACTCTAAGGGCAGTTAGATGGAACAGTGGATACAATGCCAGGGCCTGGAATCAGGAAGACTCATCTTCCTAAATTCAAATATGGTGTCAGGTACTATACTAGTTGTGTGACCCTGGGCAAGTCACTTAACCCTGTTGGCCCCGGTTTCCTCATATGTAAAATAAGCTGGGGAAGGAAATGACAAATCTTGCCAGTATCTTTGCTAAGAAAACCCCAAATGGGGTCACAAAGGGCTGGACATGACAGAAAAACAACTGAATAACAACAAACTTCCTGACTCAAAACCTAGTAGTCTGTCCATGGTGCTTGATAGCTGTCTTCTGCTTTTGCTTGCTAAATTTCTCCTACTTAATGTGAATAAGTGTCTTGAGCTCAGAGTCAGGAAATATAGGTTCAGATCTTTAACAGCTGTGTGACCCACTATGGGCACTCTTACTCTTTCAACCTCAGTTTCCTCATTTGGAACATGAGAGAAGAAACACTTTTATGCCTATTTCCCAGCATTGTTGTAGGGAAAGCACTTTTGTAAAATCTTTGTAAAATTTTCAAGAAATGCAAATTGTTATTAATCTGTTCACTAAATGTAACAGGAACGGAAGCATAGCCCAAGGTTCATATGTTGCATGGTCTGAATTTGAAAAGAAACAAAACAAATGAAAAAAAACCTCTCCCCTTTCCATGTTACAGGTGCCATGTTGGGATCTAAGTTAAGCTCATAGGAATCTGTTGTTTGGTGACAGATAGAGGGTACCTGGCTCTCTAAACCTCCAGATGCTTCCTCTTATGTGTGAGGAATTACATTTAAAAAATGCAAGTGGCACTTGGGGTTTTTGCTAAATTATGATGAATAACTTTGCCTCAAACACCACACATCATAATGATTTGGGTCCATTAGGATGCTCTACGGCAAGGACATCAGCTGAGGACAATTCTCTGAAAATGCCTACAGGACTTAAAAGATGAGAGACATTTGACCAAGAGAGATATATTGTTGCTGGCAGCTAGATTCATACTTCAGTGACAAACCTGAACCGAGCTTCCTTGAGGGGCAGGCATTGATTTTTTGTATACAAATGACTTGTGACTACTTTGTAATTTTTTTCCCCCTTTGCATGGTTCGAAATCAAAATTACTGCTAAGTTCTCCACCACCTCTCCCCATCTCCCCCTTTAAAAGGGGCCAGATTGTCAGTAGGAAATGAAAATCAAAATGAACCACTATCTTTGAGGGAGCCCCACTGCAAAAAGCAATGGGCCAGTGGCTCCAGCGAGCTCAGCAGCAGCCCAGCAGCTGCTGCTGTCGGATGCTGTCCCCAGCCTGGCGCTGAACAGCCCCCACAATATTGAAGCACATAAGTGGGACCAGCTTTGCTTGCATCTCCCTTTGAAACTAGAGCTGGATTCAACATCTGCCAAATGGAAAGAGATTAAACCAACAATAAGCAAATGTTAATTTCAAGCTTTTGAAATGGTACTGTAAGCAATGAAAGCCCCTTTTAAAAAAAATAAAGCTATTAATATGGTAGATGTTTGGTTTTCTCCAAGAAAAAAAGAACAATGATTCCTTCTTTGCAAAGTCTTATTCTGATGATGTGTAATGCTGGAGCTTCAGGGAATAATCATGTCCAGGGTATGTCTAGAAAAGAATACCTCATTTTGGCATATAGTAATTTATGCTTTTCAGAGGACTTTGTAGGTTTTGTTTGATCCTTACAACAAAGAGGCAGTGTGATGCAGTAGAAAGAATGTCTGCCCTAGAGTCTGTGGCCCTGGGTTCTAATCTCAACTCTGCTGATTCTTCTCAGCCTGTGCGATTTGGGGCAAGAAACTGAATCTCTCTGGTCCTCTGCTTCCTTATCCCCAAAATAATAGAGGTCTAGATTGTCTCGAAGATCCATTAAGCTCTAAATCTATTATCCAAAATCCTCTCCTCTGAGGTTAGAAGGAAAAGTTATTAATATCCCCATTTAATAGATCAAGAAACTGAGGCACAAAGATGATATTAGTTATTGATAGTTATAATTGTAATGTAGTCCTCCTCTTCCTGAGAATCATATATTTAAAGCTGGAGGGACCTTAGATGATCATCTAGTACAACCTCCTTGGTTCACAGATGAAGAAACTAAAGAACAGGGGGATTAAATGACATGTCCAAAATCATAGTAGTAGTTGGCAACAAAGTGAGAATTTGAACCTAGACTTTTTGACTTCAAGTCCAATACACTTTCCATTGTACCATGTTTCCTAATCTCAGGCTTTTCTGCTGCTTAAGATATGGTCTAGATAAGGGATCTTCTGGAAGTCCATGATCTCATCTCTGAGAAACATGTGGTCAACTAATCAGAGAAAGATGGATCTCATGCCACCCACTTCACTCACCATAGCCAGTTCCAGAGATTGTCTTCAAGACAGTTATATTAATCTTTATCCTTCCACCCTCACCAGCTCTGCCTCCCAAACAGCTAGAGGCTCCCAAGCCTTTGGAGCCCTTCACTGGTAACTTCCAGGGGCAGTTTTGACCTACCAGTCACCAGGGATCCAAAGAAGCAACATCCCCTCTCTCTGCTATCAGATCTCTTCATGATCATAGGCAATATTCTTATTTTTTTAACCCTTCCTTACCTTCTGTCTTGGAATTAATAGTATGTATTGGTTCTAAGGCAGATAATGCTAAGAGCTTGTCAATGGGGATTAAGTGACTTTCCCAAGGTCACACAGCTGGGGAAAATCTGAAGCCATATTTGAACCCAGGATCTCTCATCTCTAGGACTAGTTCTCAACCTACTGTCCTACCCAGCTGCCCCCAATGTAGGAAGTACTCTTGAGTAGTCAATGGCTGGTGAGTAGGAACTCTGCCTTCTTCTTTTTCCATTTTAGGGGAACTGAGTAAACTGCAACAGATAAGTAGACATAGATGGACTGGGATCTGCATAACAGATATCATTAAAATTATTTCTCTGTCCTCCAAAAATAAACGAACAAAAGACAACCCTCTTCCTAAACTTCTGTCTAAGGTACCCTCCTATCCCCCCAAGTACCCAGCTTCACAACTCCAATGCCATCTTCAAGACTTCACTATCCCTCACTCCACATATCTAATTGAATTAGTGGGCAAATGTCATATCTATCACTGTAACATCTACTGTTCTGTTCTCTTTCATTCCTCTCCAGGCTGCACTCATGACACTCTGGACTTCTACCATGAAGTCCACTTTTTCAACCTTTGTCTCTGCCGTATTCCCCATACTCAGTTGTCTCTCTCTATTACAGCGGTTCTCAACCTCTCAATTTGTAGCAATGAGAATATATAATGCATATCAGGTATTTACATTCCGAATCATAACTGTAGCAAAATTACAGTTTTGAAGTAGCCACCAAAATAATTTTTTAGTTTGGGGTCACCGTAACATGAGGAACTGTATTGTGGGGTCACGGCATTAGAAAGGTTGAGAACCACTGCTCTATTAGAATGTAAGCTGCTTGAGGGAAGAGGCTATTTTTCTTTCTGCTTATATTTATATTCCCCAAATTTAGCACAGAGTCTGGAACAAAGTAAGTGTTTAATTAACATTTACTAATTTGTTGACTGATTGGTCTCTTGATCCACTGACATGGCTTCTAACTCAACCCTTCATCACCTTGAACCTGGACTGTTTTCAAAAGTTTCTAATTGGGGTCCATGCCTTCTGTCTCTCTGCACTCCATTATATCCTTCATACAGCTGTCAAATTGATTTTCTTAAGGCACAGGTCTGACCATTTAACTCCCCACTCCATCTCACTCAGTAAATTATTTTTGTTCAGTCGTTTCAATCATGTCCAACTCTTTGTGACTGTATTTGGAGTTTTCTTGGCAAAAAAAAACTGGATGATTTGCTATTTCCTTCTTCAATTCATTTTGGCAGATGAGGAACTGAGGCAAAGAGGGTGAAATGATTTGTCCAGGGTTATGCAACTAATAAGTGTCTGAGGGCAGATTTGAACTCAGGAAGATGAGTCTTCCTGACTCCAGGCATAGAACTCTATCCATTGTACCCAACAAAGTCTACTGGTTCTTACAATCAGACATGGTTTTTTCTTAATCTCATTCTTTAAATTTTTTTATTTTGGTGTAAGTTTTATAATGTAACTAATTATTAGGTAATAATATAGTTGTATAAAACAGGAAAACACTTATTTGATAAGCATGATCAAACACATTTCACTGTTATGGTTACAGGATGGAAAAAAAAATCAGGTGAGCACTGGACTAAATAGAGCTTTCATTTCTTTTCCCATGCTGATTTATTTAACTTCACAATTGCCCCTCAGTGAAATCATAGAAGATAAAATAGACAATTGCAAGCATATAAAATTACTATCTGAATACAATCCAGATTTTGCATAAGTAAAATCCATGTAGTTAGAATTAAAAAGGAAACCATTATCTGTGAGCAGAAATCTTTGAAGCAATTTTCTCTGATAAAAATATGATAGCCAAGATATATAGGGGACTGATACAAATATGTAAGGATAACTTTATTCAATCAATAAGTGGTCAGAGGATATGAACCAAATTTTTTAAAAGAAGATTACATGTTATTAATAAACATGTGAAAAATTATCCAAGACATTAATAATTGGAGAAATGCAAGTTTAAAACAGCTCTGAGTCTCTATCTCATATTCATTAGATTTGTAAATATGACAGAAGTTAAAATGTCAGTTGTTGGAAGGCAGGTATGCTAATGCACTGTGGTTGGAGTTGTGGAGTAGTCTGATCATTCTGGAAGGCAATTTGGAACTCTAGCAAGCTAAAAAGTCATTAAATTGTGTATACCCTTTACACCAATGCACTTGGCATCTATGCCAAGGATGTTAAGACAATGGGAAAGGATCCATGTAGATACAAAATATTTATAGAGGAACTTTTTACTTTAGAAAATAATTAGAAGGGCAGTTAGGTAGCATAGTAGCTAGAAAGTCAGGCCTGAAGACAGGAGGTGGTGGATTAAAATCTGATATCAGACATGTCCTAGCTGTGTGACCCTGGACAAGTCATTTAACCTCTGATTGCCTGACAAAAGGATCCACTGGAGAAGAAAATGTCAAAGCACTCCGGTATCCTTGTCATTGATAGCTGTGGTTCACGGGATCACAAAGAGTCAGACCCAACTGAATGACTGAACAACAACATTTATTTGATATTTTATATATTTTATTTCTTTTGATCCTCAGTATATATTAGTATGGTAAGTTTCTTGAAGATTCCTCATGGATCTAGCCTCCATGGGGAAGGGCTTTCTTTTAGACTATCTAATGATATAAAATTATATAAATATAAAAAGAATATAAAAGAAGCAGTCTTTGGGTAATAGATAGTTGGCCAGATTGGAGCCAGGAAGACCTGAGTCTAAGCCTTAACCCATACCAATATTAGATGTGCAACTATGAGCAGGTCATGTAACTTTTCAGTGCTCCCAGGTTTTCTAAGACTAGATTACAAACAAGTAACTGATATGCATTAATGGAAACAATTTCCATGATGGGAATTTCCCAAAATTTTCCATCCCACCCTTCCCTCTTTCAACATTTTGGGAAAAATAAACACCATTTTGGTCTAGTGTTCTTCTTATTAAATAAAAATCAACCTTTTATGTTAAAAAATCAACATTACAACAATGATGACAATAACAGAAGCAGCAGTAATAATACAGATAATAATAATAAATTGGTCAAATATTACTGAAATTGGTTTAACTCTGAATGGAGCCTCTGAAATATCTAAGATCTAACAGTGGACATGAAAGGCCCTTCAGGGACAACACCCAAACCCACATCCTCTAATCTTTGATGCTTTGTCTGTTTTGATTCAGCCTAAGATTTCATTAGTTCTCTCAGCAAACATTTGACTCCATTAAGCATGTGATCCACTCAAACTTCCATTTCCTTTTCACACAAATGTTTATCTAACCACTATTCTTTCAAATTGTAATAAACTCACAGTTAGGATTTCATATTTATCTTTTTCTTAATCCTTACTTTTTGTCTTAGAATCAATACTAAATATTAATTCCAAGGTAGATGAGCAATAAGGGCTAGGAAATTGAGGTTAAGTGACATTCCAAGAGTCACAAAGCTAGGAAGTGTCTGAGGTCAAATTTGAACCCAGAACTTTCTGTTTCCAGGCTTGGCTCCCTATTTGCTGAGCCACCTCATTGCCCCTGTATTTATCCTTAAGTTAGATTTACCCATGGAGTCCCATGCCCCATGTGCCACAAACTCTGTGCCTCAGCCTTCGGTCTCCAAAGCCACATGAGGGTACACCGTAGATGAAACTGCACAAAGACAATAGTCATTCTTGGTCACCAAGAGACTACCACTATACTATTCCAACCTGTCAAGATCTGTTTTTATCCTGACTCAATCATTCAACTCATTAGCTATCTATCTCAAATATGTGTTATTGTAATTTGATAAATGTTCTATCTATGCTTTCATTCAAGCCATTGCTCTTAGTCTAAGGCTGCAAGCTAGACTGTTTCCTCCATTCTCCAGAAACATCTTATTCCTGGAAATTCATTCCAATCCGGCTGGCATTCATACATTAGAAGTATGTATGCTCTGCCCCTACAAGCACTCTCTTTGGACAGCTCCTCTCAAAACCTTGTTGAGGGATTAGTATAGTGCCTGACATATAGTAGGTACTTAATAAATGCTCATTCACTCATTCGATTCCATTTCTATAGAACAAACACAGAGACACTAGCTGGGTGACCCTGGACAAACCACTTTACCTCTACCTCACTTTCTTGATCTGTCTAATGGGAAAAATAATAGCACCTTGTGCCCAAGGTTGTTTTGAGGATCAAATGAAATAATTGTTAAAGTGTTTTGCAAGTACTTAAAAGCATTACATAAATCTCAGTTCTTGTTCTTATCATTATTTCTGAAATATTCTACTAGATATCTTCCCAAAATCTTTGTGTCTGTCTCAGTATTCAACTAGTTTTGTAACTAGCACATAAGTGTATTAGCATACAGTTCCCATCTCTGCGCTTAGTCTAGAGAGATAGGATCAGAGTGTTTTTCAGATGTTTCACTGAAATACAGATATATGGTCTATGGCATTGCCCTTATCTACCAATCTCGTAACCCTATCAAGAAAAGAAACAAGGTTAATCTGGCATGATTTATGAAGCGGCGCTCACGCTTAGTGATGGCTGCTTTCCTTACTGGATCTTTTAAAATCCCTACTACCTATCTGCTGTATGTTCCAGAATATCACTCTAAATATATATTAAATTATAATATATGATATATATTAAATAAATAGAAATTAAAGACAAGTAAATTGTCCTATACAGTGAAAGCTTCCTGGTTTTTGAAAATCAGGAAGGCAGGTCTGCCTGCCTTGGAGTGTCCTCCACTATGCCCCAAAGATCACCATCAGTGATTCAGCAATTATACCTCCTCTCAGGTGTCATTTTATATTGTTGGTATGATTCACAATCCCTCCCCCACCACCACCCAGGGTCTGTGAGCTCCAGCAGGGTATCTTACTGAGTTTTTCATTGCCCAGCATATTTCCTGAAACATGACTGTATATAGTAAAAGAATATAAGATAGCAGTCCTGTAAAGAGGGCATGCCACATGATTATTCGCCCAAGGAGAATTGAAGCTGTAAACTTTGGGGGCTTTATTCAAAAGAAATCCTGCTCTCAATTACTTGTCCACTAGACTACGTTGGGCATCAGAGGCCAGATACTGTAGGGAATTTTCTTTTCTTCTTTTAAATAATCATGGGTAGATCTTTCTTCCCTTCCCCATAGATCTTGAAATTAATTCAACTGATTTTCACTACTTATCAAATAAAGAAGATGGGGTAGTAGATAGAGTACTGGACTTGGAGTCAGGAAAACCTAACTTTTTGAATGCTGCCTTAGATGTTTACTCTCTGAGTGAGCCAAGCAAATCAGATCACCTCTCTTGGTCATAGTTTCTTCATGTGTAAAATGAAGGGGTTGGATTTGGGGGTCTCGAAGGTCCTTTTCAGGTAGATAAGTGGTTTGGTGGATAGAGGGTGAGACCTGGAGCCAGCAAGACTCATCTTCATAAGTTCAAATCTAGCTTCAGACACTTAACTAGTTGAATGACCCTGAGCAAACCACTTAACCTTGTTTGCCTCCAGTGCAATGAGCTGAAGGAGGAAAGGGAAAACTATTCTTGTATCTTAGCCAAAAAACCTCGAAATGGGATCACAGAGAGTCAGTCTCAACTAGAAACTGAACAGCAACAGCAAAAGGCTCCATTTCAGCTCTAAATCTATGAGCCCATGTGGCACCATGTTTAATGCTATCTGGAAAATATCTAATCATTTCTGGAGAGGCCAATCTCATTTAACATGAACAGGAAATCTAGGAACATATAATGGGAAATTGGGTGGGGGAGGAGGGGGAACCCTCTTGAGTCCTTCTGCCTGTGTCAGTGATAAATTACCTGTGCACTGGATTACCTGCCAAAAACCCTCCCTCAAGTTTCAGGAGGTAGATTCTTCCCCGCTGTGATGCCAGCTGCATTGTTTACAGACATTTCAGGAAAGTCTGCTCCACCTGAATAAAATGGGAACCTCAGAATGTTTATGCTATACAAAATCACTTGCAATAGATCATCCATTCTATCACTCACCCTGACTGGTTGGTTTCCTGATGTACCCTCTCTTTGGAATATCACACTTTATACTTCAGGAAGCCAGGATCTTAACAGCTGGAGGTAAAAAGCCCCACTGAAAGAGAGAGAAATGTTTTGATGTCTTTAATTGATCCCTGAAGTGAAAAATGGGGACCCAAAGGCACAAATTATTAGTTGATGGATAAGGGGCTTCCAAACTAGACAGTTAAGCAGGGAAACATATGGCAAAAATGAGCACATGTTAAATTTCCTCCTCATTATTAGGAAGTTAAATGCATTCCATTTTACAGTCAAATGAAGATTTATTTCAAATCTAATTTCATGCTAATGGAGTTAATGATGCATCTGTTTATCTGCTAGACTGGCCACCCTCACACTGGGCCATGCTGGGGCATTCCTACAGTCTCTGCACCCTAATAGGATCTTTAAATGATGGGTCCTATGATATGGAAAGTCTTTCCCTAGGGGCTCCTTATGCCATCCCCCAAACTAAGAAAGATCTGGTAAAGTTGAAAAGCTCCTCTGGTGTCAAGAAAATTTATCTGATGAAATAACAACAATAATAATTAGTAGTATTAATAGCTCATAATTACATATTTATATCTTTCAGGTTTCCTAAGAACTTCATATACACTATTTCATTTGATTCTCACATTAACCCTGTAAAAAGATGCTATTTCTAACCCCATTTTATTTCTTTATTTTTAAATTTTTAGTTAAGTGATTAATTTAGAGCATTTTCCCAGGATTACAAAAATCATATTCTTTCCTTCTCTTCCCTCCAATCCCATCCCATATCTGATGCACAATTCCACTAGGTTTTACATGTGTCTTTGGTCAAGATCTAGTTCCATATTATTAATATTTGCACTAGGGTGATCATTTAGGGTTTATAACCCCAATCATATCCCCATTGACACGTGATCGAGCAGTTGTCTAACCCCATTTTATTGACAAGGAAATTGAAGCTCACAGATATCAAGTGACTTGTCCAGGGTCAAACACATATTATTTGTCTAATGTAGCATTTGAACTCGGGATGTTATGACTTCAAGTTTAACACCTGCTCTATTCTTTCAAATGTATCACATCCACTTTTTTATTTTTATGGATTTTGATCCCATATCCCTCTCAGTTGGAATTATAGATTATGACCAAATCTTCCAGAAATATTTCCTACTTAATTTTTGGGGAAGGAATTTTTATATACACTGGAGTCTACATAGTATATCCCTGATTTCGGTTCTGACTTGCTTTAACTGTGCATACAAATGAAAAGTTGAATTAGATGCATCTTGTCCAGTGGTATCAAACTCAAATAGAAAAAGATTCTTGTGGATAGTGTATTGACCACAATTAACCACAAATTAGCTATGTCTGTGTTGTAATGCATTTTATATCACTCTTAAAGATTTCTCAAATTCATTATACATATATATATATATATATATATATATATATATATATATATATATAGTGTGACTTTCTTTAGAAGTTTTCTGGAGGTGAGTTGGACAGGTAGGTGACATAGTAGATTCTAGGTCTAGAATCAGGAAGATCTGAGTTCAAATTTGATCTCAGACACTTACCAGCTGTGTGGCCCTGGACAAGTCATTTAACTCATAACATTTGCCTCAGTTTCCCCATCTGTAAAATAAGCTGGAGAAGAAAGTGGCAAACCACTCCAGGATCTTTGCCACCCCTCAAAAAATGGGGTGGTGCAGAGTTGGACAGGACCAAATGATTACAACAAACCTTTGACACCTCTGATCTAATCTGTCTAAAAGTGACATATGAACTAGGATAATTCAACAATAAAGCAATCACGGAGATAATAGGGACACATCAGAGCAGAAGATTGACATGCATACTTGGGTTTTAGAAACTTCATTTTGGGGGCAATGAGGTAGCTCAGTGAATAGAGGACCAGGTCTAGAGACAAGAAGTCCTGATTTCAAATTTTATCTCAGTCACATCTAAGCTATGGGATCCTAGGCAAATCACTTAACCCAAATTGCCTAACCCTTACCATTTTTTCTGCCTTAGAACCCATACTTAGTGTTGAATCTAAGAAAGGTGTGTGTGTCTGTGTGTGGGTGTGTGGGTGTGGGTGAGTGGGTGTGGGTGTAGGATGAATTGCAGAGAGGTGAGATTAAAGGCAGGGAGACCCTTTAGAGCAATAGTTTAGATAAAGAAATAATGAAGGAGTGATCTAGGGTTGTGGCTAGGTATGTGGAGAAAAAGGGATCTATGAGAAAGAGGTGATTTGGATATAGAATTAATAAGACTTGGCAAATAGTGACTGGATATGGATGCTGATGAGGGTAAAGAGTTAAGGATGACTCTGAGTTTGGGAAGCTGGGAGCTTAGAAGAATTGTAATGCCCTGTGTAGAAATGCAAGTGATCAAGAGGAGTAGGTTGGGGAAAAGATAATGATTTCTCTTTTGTATATGTCAAATTTGAGGCAGCAAGTGGTACAGTGGAATTCGAGTCAGGGAGATCTGTATTCAAATCCTACCTCAGATATTTACTATTTGTGTAACCCTGAGCCAATCACTCAACTTTCATTCAAACTCAGTTTCATCAACTGTAAAATAGGTATAGTAATAACAACAGAACCTACCTCATATGACTGCTGTGAAGCTCAAGCAAGAAAATTTGTATGAAGTGTTTTTGTAAGCCTTGAAGTACAATTTAAGTGGTAGCTATTATTGCGATGTCTTGTGATGTCCAGGTGGAGATCTCAGTTTTATTGGTTGGTTTTGAAGAGGACAAAAATGGCATCACTGGTGATATCTTTTAATTCACCCATAAATTGGATTTAAATGAGGCAGAAGTACATAAAGTCATCAGCCTCATTTTCTTTTCCAGTCATGAAAATCCAGTGGCAAGATAAAAGTCAAGACTACCAGTGAGGGCTCAGGATACAGTGAATGTTATGTTGGCATCTTCAATATCGACCAAGCTCTAAGCTCCCTACAGTGTCTGCTTCAGCTCATGGCTGCTGGAACAAACTGTTGTCATTTGATCTTTCTTCTGAAGTCTTTCCATGCCTTAGGTAGATATTCTGCTAATTCACCAATGGGTTTAAGACCTATTCATTACCCTAAACCTGGTGTAGCCTGCCTGCTGAGATAATTTATGGCAGTGTCACCACTGTGCATGCTACAGCTTCTTGGAACCACGTCGGATAGCTGAGTGGCACATGGTCACCAAAGGAGGAAACCAGCCATGAAAAGAGCTTAGTGAGCCTCACATCAGAGGTATTAGTCTTGAAATATGGGGATTTGGGGGAAGGGAAGGTTTTAAGGAAGGGATCACACAATTTTATAAAACAGTTTTCTTAAGAAAAAGGGCAAAGGAATGACAGGGGATGAGGAACCAATTTATTATTACCCGCCCAGATATTAACTTACTAAGATTTCTAATCTAACTTAATCTGACTACTACAGGGGTAGTTAAAATGAAGAGGCATTTGGTAAGGGAAAGCCACCCAGGACCCTAAGGGATTCTCACAGATAAGAGTCCTCCTTTGATCCAGAGAAAGATGTCAGCACCTCCAGAATAAATCCAGATTCTCTGTTTGTAGTGTGAATAGCAGGAAGCAGGAAGGTACCTCAATACAGCTACAAAGTGGGAACTGAAGGGCTCTTCCTTGGTCCACCCAAGGAATACCAAAACCAGCTACCCTCTCAGTATCTTGAGAGCAGAAAGCAGGACACAACTTCTGTCTCCTAAGGAGTCCAGCACCAACTGTTCACTGCTTTTTCAGTTCCTGTCTCTTCCTGCCCAGTCCCAGGTCCTTGGTTTGCCAAAAGGAAATTTGGTCTTGCATCTTCTTCTTGCATTTTGCAAACTCCTTTCTACAGTCTTAACTGAAAACCCATAGATAAGAGATGATCAAGAATAGGGCAGCTGAGGAGTGAAGGGAGAACCATCTGCATAGAGATAATAACTGAACCCAAAATAGCTGGGGAGATCACCTAGAAATAATACAGAGAAAGAAACAGGTACAAGAACAGAATTGTAGGGATACACACACACACACACACACACACACACACACACACACACACAGGAGGAATGATGATTCAGTAAATGAGACATACTGGAGGAAAACAGTCACCAAAATATAAAGAGGAGAGTGCTCAGAAGGAAGGGAGTTCAGCAGTAGCAAAATGCTACTGAGGTCAAAAAAGATAAGTGCTAGGTGAAGTCTATAACTGATTAAGGAATATTTGGTAACCTTGGAGAGAGATTCAGTTAACTGTTTGGGTTAAAAACTAGACTGCAAGGATTTGAGAGGAAAGGAAGTAAGACAAAACTAGTGGCTTTTTCTAAAAGTTTGTCATAGGGTCCTAGAACTGGAAGTGGCCATTTTAGAGGTCATTGAGTACAAATCCTTCATTTAACAGAAAAAGAAACTGAGGTCCAGAGAAGTAAACTGGTCTTTCCAAGGTCACATAGCTACTAAGTGCTAACGCAGCATTTCAAACCATGTCTTCCTGTCTCTAATTCCATAGTCCTGGAGTTATTTATTCTTAGAGAAATTACCTAGATAAAAATATATCTGTATTTTATTTACAAATCAAAATAGAATGGTGAAGAAACAAACTTAAAATGTTAAATTTGAAGAAATTAGAAATGTTTAGCTTGCAGAAGACTTCCAGGAGGCCAATTAGAGCTGTTTTCAAGTGTCTGAAGGGTTGTCTCATAGAAGAAATAATAGAACTGTTCTGTGCCTAGCAAGTAGAACTAGAAACAAAGGGTGGAAGTTGCAAGGAGGCAGATTTAATTGTATAATAATAAATTAGCATTTATAAAATGCTTATTATGTACTAGTTATTGTACAATTATTATTTCATTTGAGCCTCACAGCAATCCTGAGAGGTAAGTGCTATTATTATTCTTATTATACAGGTAAGGAAACTGAGGCAAAGAGCAGTTAAGTGACTTTTCCAGGGTCACACAGCTAGTAAATATAGGAGACTAGATTTGAACTTGTCTTCCTGACTCCAGGCCAGATACTCTCGCAACATTTGAAATTTCCTATATTCTTCAAAACAAGGGGAAATAGTTAGAGCTGTCCAAACATGAAATAGGAAATATTCTTGTAGGATATTAAGTTCTCCATCACTGGCAATTTTTGAGCAAATGACCACTGTTGACTGATCATTAATTCAGATCTGGAAGAGACCTTAGCCCCTGAGTCAACCCCCCCTAGCATTTTACAAATGAAGAACTAAGGCACAGATGGTTTGCCTTTCCTTTTGTCCCCCCAAACAAAAACTAGTAGAGCAAGGATTCAAATCCAGGTCCCCTAACTAAAACCAATGAGCTTTCGATGGTTCCATACAATCTAATATTGGAAATGGGTTGAAACAAAAATTTATTTGACTTCCCCAATGTCCCACAATAAGAAATAGCAGAACTATAATTTAAATCCAAGTCTTCTGACCAAACCCAATGAGCTTTCCACAGTACTATTCTATCTTATATTGGAAATAGGGTTCATGGTTGAAATAAGGAATGGTCTAAAGGAATATGAAATCCCTTTAACTCTAAATTTATGATTCTATGAGTTTGGGAACTAAGAGACACTATATGAGCGGAGACCTATCTGTAAACAACACTTTCTTCACTTTTAGGAGCAAGAAGAAGTAGAAGTGGCTGGCTCATCAAGTCCAGGAATACTTCCAGATGGCTTGGAATCATAGGAATGTGCCTGGCCTCCTTTGTGGAGCTAGTCCAACTCTCATATTGGAAATCTAGCTTATTGGCTTCCATTCTTTATCCACGAGATGCTCCAACCTCAAAAGCAAGCTCAGCCTTATCTGCCTACTCAGGCATGCCTTTGTTCTGACTTATTCCATTTTTTCATTTGGATCTGAAGCATCCACAGTGTGCCATGGCCTCATACCATATTGGTAACCCACATGCTTCACTCATCTTCTGCCCAGTGGAATTGGAAGTGACATTGCAAGGAGCAGTTGTCCCCCTAAACTAAGCCAATCTGTCCGGGGTTATGCTTTTAAAAGTTAAGGTCCCTATAGAACCATGAAAATAGACATCCCAATTAAAGGAATCACTGAGGAGTAATTGAAGAAGGAATAAAAATTAAGTGTCCTCATTTCTAGCAGCAAAGGAAAACAGCACAGGTGGCTTGCATGTAGATAAAAGAGATTCCAGCCCCAGAAGCTAATCACCCACAGTATTAATTATGACAGAAAGGATAAAGGATGCACCTTTTAAAAATACCCAAAGATATTAAATGAAGCCTGATTAATAAAAGAAGCAAGCTGAGGAAAGGGTTGTGATTCATGTTATAGAAGTTAGATTCAATAAGAGAATGTCTGGCTTCCTCAGCATGTTAAACTCCATAAAATCGATCTATCATTTGAAGCCAGATGAATCCTTTATTGAACCTAGTCCTTCCTTATTAAATAAAGTGATTATGACCAGAAGAAAGGAAACAATACCTGGACCAATCGATTTTTACCCCTACATAGTTTACTGCTAATGAGGGGAAAATATCTTTTGATTCAGTAGGTATCAAGATAATCAGATGTAAAAGAAGTGCTCTCATCAATTTCCTAATATAATTAGTGGATGGATGTCATGCCTATTTAAAACCAAAGTTTTTTTACTTCTCTGTGAAGGTAGTTAAATATCCATCTGGCTTGCTCTGGGGGTGTATAATGAGTAAGCAAAAATCCTGTTTTTGTCTGAGGTGAAACACATATATACATATGTACAAGCATGAGCTAGAGATAAATTCTGGATTTTGAGAGCTAGTTTTTAAAATTCCAGTGTGAACACTTATAACTCAGAAATTGGTGAAAAATACAAATTAGGACTTGATTTACTGTTCTATTCATTGTTTAGATTTATGTAATAGAAAAACATTAATTATATAGATTAATCTTAAAAAAGCATTGCACATACATAGTTTTAGAGAGCCATCATTGTTAAACATTTTATAGCAAATGCCTACATGTATGAATAACATGCTTCCCTATATCAATGAAATAGCAGGACTAGGTAAAAAAAATATTGTTTTTCTAAGGAAAAAAAAGCTATGCATCTCTAAAAACCTCTTTGTGTTTCCTTCTTGGCTGCTTACTGCATACCATCCTATGAAAAGTGCCACAGTTATTCTATTAATTCTCTACATAGCTTTTTTTATACTTTTCAAACATTTTATTTAATTGATGAATTAAGAAAATTTTTCCATGGTTACATGATTGATGTTCTTTCTCTCCCCTCCTCCCACCCCCTTCTACATAGCTTTTATGTACCTAGAACTTGTGTATCTACATGTTCCTGTCTCCCATCTCTGTACCTTTGCCCTGGACATCACCCATTCTTGGAATACACTCCCTCCTAACTTCTTCCTCTTAGGACCCTTATTTCCTCTCAGACTCAACTCAAATAAATACTACCTTCTCTAGGAAGAATTTTTTGATTCCCTTCTAACTGCTACTGCCTTCCTCTTCCCTCCCTAAATTACCTCATATTTATTTCATGTTTATTCTCTCTCTCTCTCTCTCTGTTGTTGAGTCATTTTGAATCATGCAAAGATACTGGAGGAGTTAGTCATTTCCTTCTCCAGTTCATTTTATAAATGAGGCCAACAGAATTAAATGACTTACCCACAGTCACAGAGCTAGCCTCTGAGACCAGATTTAAATTCATAAAGAAGAACCTTTCTGCCTCCAAGCCTGGCATTCTATACACACACACACACACACACATGCACACACTCACACACACACATGCACACGCACACATGCACCTAGAGGTGTGTATTTATGTATGTAAATTCACTTAGAGATGAACATGTTATCTATACAATAGAATATAGGGTTTTTTAAAGGGTGGAGACCCTTATATTTTATATTTTATATCCTTGTATCCCCAGTAACCAACATGGTGCTTGACACACAGTAAGTGCTTAATAAATTTTTGTTGTTGTTGTTGTTGATTGATCAATAGGGTAGTTTCTATCCATGATGTCCATAATGGCCAATGGACAAGGAGAGGAGGATTATATACTGGAATGTGGAGTCTGAAAGGTGGTGAGGAGTTGGAGTGTATTTGGGAAAATGCTAGGAGGCTAAGGCAGATAAAAGATAAAGTAAAAGTAAAACCAAAGAAAGGGGTTGAATAAAGACTAATTGGAAGTAACTATTATCTTAACTAATTTAATTTCAACTTAATTTTTCCTTTCTTGTTCAAAGAATAAAACTCAATCTATTTACTTGTGCATTTAAATTGCTCTTAGTTTTGGTAGGGAAATAATCTACTGCAGAAAAGCCTACTTTTCCCAGCTAGCTGGGACTAGCTCAATGATCTCTGATGTCCATTTTGTCTCCAAAGACAATCATCTTAGGATCTAAAGTGGGAAGTTTGAAAAGTGCTTATCTGGATGTTAACTAATTTTTATTGTTTTTATTGTCCATTTGTTTCAGGAGAGTCCAACTCTTCTTGAAACCATCTGGGGTTTTCTTGGCAAAGATACCAGAATGCTTTAAAGGCATTTACTTCTCTAGTTCATTTTACAGATGAGAAAACTGAGGCCAACAGGGTTAAGTGACTTGCCCAGGGTTACATAACTGGTAAGTGTCTATGACTGGATTTGAACTCATGAATTTGAATCTTCCTGATTCCAAGCCTAGTGTTCAATCCATCTTCCCACGTAGCTTCCCCTAATCAATCTTACAGAACTATTCTAAGCTGAGTATATCTTTAGAACATTAGTTCACTCTCTGTTTAGGAATCAGTACTAGTGAGACCAAGGGCATGGTCCTCAAACTCCCATAGGTCAGTGGGCTTTGCTCAGCTCTGGAGTTACAGATTATTTTTCTTAGCCCAGTAAAAATTCATACACATGTGCGCTGTTTATAACAAGGTGATATTGTGTTAGCGTATAGATGATTCAGCAAAATTCAGAGGGTACAGATCTGGAAAGGACTTAAGAGATCATTTTGTATTCATGATCACTAATGGAAAAAAAATCAAAGTTCTTGTCCTGTTAAAAATTGATCAGGAGAATCATTTAACAGAATTCAACAAATGAGTATTAAGAATAAACTGTGTTCCAGGCATATAGCTCTAAGTGCTGGAAATATGATGATGATAATTTATGCAAGATGCCACAGTGAGGGAAAGGTAGAGAATATTAGAAATATATAAATAAGCAAGTGTGCTTATAAAGCAAAATGTAAAAAGGACAAAGAATAACCAGAAATGGTATTGGGTGAAATTAAAGACAAAAAAATAAATGTTATTGGTGTGGCTTAAGGGGATCTTCAGGATGGGGGGCGGTGTGGTTGGGGTATCTCAATTGGTCCTTAAGGGAAGATGAGATCTGGGATTTCAACAGACAGAGAAGTAAAGCAGAGGTGAGTCTATTTCAAGTAGGAGACTTGGGAGGGAATAAGTCATTGAAGCTGCAGAAAGTAGGGTGAGAAAAGGGGACAGAGAGGAGAATCGTTGGGTGGAATGCAGAGTCTGTGTGGGGTCATCTTCCTATTATGAAAGACAACCCATCTTGGAAGAGATTTGTTAATGAACTACTGCTGAAAAACCAACAGAGGGCACTAGAAGTTCTCCCATTGTCATTTTAGCAAGCAGGGACACAGCTGGCTTTTAGGTACCTTTGATCTTTCCTTTGTAAATCACAGACCAATCTCTTATATTCCCATTTGAATTCACTTTTGTCAACCCTGTTTAGAGTTGAAAGGCCTGGATTTGGGATAAAGCTTGTGATCCCAAGTTTTCTGCAAAGTGTAACTAAGGGACCTAATGGCTCCCCTGATTCTCCTCATGATGAGCACTTCCTCTCTTGTAAAATTGCATTGTATTACTTGGCAGATAGATAGATAGATAGATAGATAGATAGATAGATAGATAGATAGATAGATAGATAGATAGATAGATAGATAGATGGACGGATGGACGGACGGACGGACGGACGGACGGACAGACAGACAGACAGACAGACAGACAGATAGATAGACAGATAGATAGATAGATAGATAGATAGATAGATAGATAGAGATGTCTATATATCTATATCCATATATATGTGGGTGTGCTTATATGTATGTAAGTATAGTTGTTGAATCGTTTCAGGCATGTCTGACTTTGTGATCCCATTTTGTTTTTTTGTTCTTGGCAAAGATACTAGAATGATTTGCCATTTCTTCCTCCAGTTTATTTTACAGAAGACAAAACTGAAACAAACAGGGTTAAGTGACTTGCCCAGGATCACACAGCTAGTAAGTATCTGAGATTAGATTTTAAATTTATGAATATGATATCTTTCTGATTCCAAGCCCAGTAATCTACTCACTGTGCCATGTAACTACTACATCTGTATCTGTATCTAGACATGCACATATACTTATCTATCCTATTACTTGGTATGTATAATCTATCATCTCTCTCTCTCTAAATGTATGTGTATATATATATATATATATATGCACACACACCTCTATCCATCCATCCATCATCCATCTGTCCATTTCTTTCTATGTCTATCTATATCTATCTATCTATCTATCTATCTATTTGTCTATCTATCTATATCTATCTATCTATCTATCCATCTATCTCTCCATTAATCCATCTATCTATCTGACTGGCTGTCTATTTATCTATACATATATTCATCCATCCATTCATCCATCCATCCATCTCTCTCTATTTATGTCTGTCCGTCTGTCTGTCTATCTATCTATCTATCTCTCTATCTACCTATCTATCTTGTATTTTCTTATGTTCCCATTGTATTTTGCCTTTTCCCTCAGTAGAGTATAAGTCCTATGAAGTCTGAGTGTTTTGTTTTTATATCCTAAACACCTAGAACAATGCCTTACATATAATATATGCTTCATTTATACTTGTAAATTGTAGTATGTGATGATGATGGAATACTATTTCTCTATAAGAAACAATGAGCAGGACATCTTCAGAAAAAGCTGGAAAGATCTACATGAACTGATACAAACCAAAAGAAGCAGAATCAGGAGAACATTATACACAGTAACAGCAATATTGTATGATGACCAACTGTGAAAGACTTAGCTATTCTCAGCAATACAATGATCCAAGACAATTCTGATGCACTTTTGACCAAAAAAAAAAATGGTATCCACCTCATGAGGTGGAAGCCTGATTAAGTCTAGATGCAGATTAAAGTATATTATTGATTTTATTTGTGTGTGCTTTTATTTGGGAACTTGGTTTTATTGGAATATTTTCTCACAGCATGACCAATATGGAAATGTTTTGCATGGGAAAATACACGCACACACACACACACACACACACACACACACACACACACACACACTTATTGAATTAAATTACATCAAAATGAGGGATACTATATATAGAAAATTATTATGAACATTCATATCTAGTATTGATTTCAGTCTAGTAGGCTATGTCCAGAATAGAAAATGAGGCCAAAGGTTTCTGAACAATTAACATTCTAAATTCACAAAACCTGGAAAAAAGAAAGAGAAAGTAAGTGTTGGTTGGAGGATGAGGGTGGGAATAGTGAGACTCCTGAGGCTTGCCCATCAGTCAGTCACCACTGTAAAAGCAAGTCATCTTGAAAGTTTAAGCCAATATCTATATGCCCTAAAACATTGTGGAAGAGATAAAAAGAAATCAGTAAATCAATCCATTTGTATGTCTACCTGACAACAAGTGAATGCTTTTTATCCTGACTTGTCTGACTTTTTTTTATTAAATTGTCTTGTTGTCTTTGGTTTTTCCCAAGTTAAAGTCTTGGTATGTGTTCCCTGTAATTTAGCTGCTCTGACAGAGAATACCAGGGGACAGAGGGCTCTCACAAGTTGATTCAGTGAGATTTACAGCTATATATATCTGATGTTCTTGAGCCATGACTGAAGATGCAAGTGAAAAATGAATATCTAGATCATAGAATCATCACTTTACACAGCCAGCAGGGACCCAGGAGATCATCTAATCCAACACCTCATTTTTCAGATGAGCATACTGAAGCCCAGAGAGGCTGTCTTGCCCTAGGTTACATAGATAGTAGATGGCAGGTTTGGGGATTAAATTTAGGTCTTCTGATTCTCCTGTCCAGAGAATTAGGAAAATAGACAATTGGGACTGCGTAGAACTGCATGTAGGATTTATAAGACTAGGATTGTTTTATATTCATTCCTATTCCTTGTGCTAAGTACTGGCCACTGGCAAATAAAGGGCATAGATTTAATATATTTGTTATGTATATGTATATAGTTTCTGCCTAAAAATCTCTCTTTTAGGAAAAGTGGTATTAAATCTTATTGACTTTCACATAGGGCATAAACTGATTGCTTATTACTAGTGTCCTCAGAAACAGCATTCCAGAACCAATTTTCTATGGCAGTCAGCCCTCTAAAGAGCTTCAAATCCGGCCTTATATCTTGTCTACATATTGATATGCTCTTCTGCAGTTGGATCTCTCCCAATTTGCTTCCAGACAGCAAACACAGACTATTAATATATTAATGAATTACTTTAGGGACACACTGAAAAAGCCAGCAAGTGGCACAAGCTTCCCTTAGGGAGTGCTCAAAAACTAAGGGCGTTTTCATACTGTCAACCCCTCTCCTTGAAATGTTTTCCCTTCTCTATCTCAGCAGCAGCAGCAGCTTCCTTGGCTGCTTTTTTTCAGTTCTCTATGCCTGAAGTAGCAGACATTTTTCTGTTTTCATTTCTGTTTTTTTTTTGTTTGTTTTTCTCTCTCCTTTGCTCTAGTTGATTGTACTCCACCAGGATATTAAAGTTCCTGGGCTTGCAAAGTATTTAGGATCTCTTGAGATGAAAGAAAATGCCAAAAGTTATATCATATAAATTAAGATTTCCCCTCCTAAAATACCAGAATGAATTGAAATTAACAAGCCTTTATCAAGCTCTTACTATGTGACAGATGCTATGCTAAGGGATAGAGATACAAAGAAAAATAAACAGTTCCTACCCTCAAGGAGCTCACATTCTAATAGGGGAAATAACACACAAATAAATAAATGGTAGATACAAAATATATACAATAGAAAGTTATTTTTAAAGACTTCATTTCCATCTTAAGGAAAGAAATGACAATTATCCATTTGTATTTTTAGTTATTTAAAGGTCAAATTGTCTTCTAGAATGACACAGATGTCCATTATCTCCCGTTTTTTCTGGCTTTTGAGATAAAAAAGGGAAAATAGAAAGACAGAGACAGACAAACAGAGATAGACAGAGACAGGAAGAGAGTGACAGAGACAGAGACAGAATAAAAGAAAGAATGAAACAGAGACTATGAGACAGAATGAAACAGAGAATGAGAGAGATAAAAGGAAAATTAGAGATAGAGAGAATATGAGAGAATGAGAAAGATTAAAAGAGAATGAAAGAAAGAATGAGAGATAAAGAGAATATGAGAAAGAGATAATGAAAGAACAATAAAAAAGAATGAAAGAGAATATGAGAGAGAATGGGAAAGATAAAAAGAATGAGAGAGAAACAATGAGACAGTGTATATGAGAAAGAGAAGAAAACGTGTGTGTGAGAGAGAGACAGAGAGAGACACACACAGAGAGAAAACAACATATTTTTCTATTTTGAGTTTTACTGTTTTGGGAACACAATGCTTGCATGGGAGCCCTGGTTAATGTTACCGTTGTTAGGTTCTTGGCAACAAAATCCTCTTCTACTAGAAGGCTTTTTATTCTGGATGTTTTAAAATATATACATATATAAAAATATATATGAAAACCTCTAGATGGCAGAAGTGCACTGCTGAAAATCTGAAGCTCAATTAATCAGCAAACTTGAAGGAACACTTCAGAGTGCCAGCTGTGGGGGAGGGATGGCAGGGAAAGAAGGTGTGCTGATTATTGACTGGTCTCTGACCTCTTCTTCTTCCTCTTGCTCTTCCTTCTCCAATTCTAATTGCTACCCTGGATTCTGTCCTCCTTAGAGCTGCCTGCACAGCCTGCCAAGATTGGTGGTTTTATAGATTGTCTTGCTATTATTGTGGAGATGACAGTGCAGCTTTTGGTTAAGGTGAACTGAAAGTCTTTAGAATCTCACCTGGACCTGAGTTCATCATAATCCACCATACTGGGTTGTAGTATCATAGATATGGAGCTGGAAGGGACTTTAGAAACAATTGAGTTTGTTTTAAAGATGAAGAAACTAAGATAATTCAAGGGATTTGTTCAAGGTCAAAAAGCTAATCAGTTGTGAGTTGGGATGCAAACCCAAGGCCTCTGACACCAAGTCCACCATCACATCCACTACATCAGTAGTGTCAAACCCAAATAGAAGCATGAGCCATTAATCCATACATAAGAACTCCTGTGGATATAAACCGACAGTTTCAAAATGTGATATGATCCATATTTTATTGTATTTTTACTTATTTGTTAACCATATTCCAATTATATTTTAATCTGGTTCAGGCTACATTGGGGAGTGTGGTGGCCAGCCTATGGGCTATGTGCCTTACTCCATGATATCTTCCCTAAAATATTTAGAATTGGTTGGGACTTTAGAGACCATCAGGGCCAATACCACTTATTTTATAGATGAGAAAAGTGAGACCCAGAGAGGAAGAGTGATTTCTCCTGAGGCAAAGGAGGGCTATATGGACCATTCAGAAGCCTTAGATTTCATTTTAGTTGTTATCAGTGATCAGCAATGATTCTTCTTACTTCCCTCCTTTCCATCCTCCCTCATTTCCCTCTCTCTCCTTCCTCCTTCACTTCCCTCCCTCCTCCCTCTCTATTCCTTCCTTCCTTCCTTCCTTCCTTCCTTCCTTCCTTCCTTCCTTCCTTCCTTCCTTCCTTCCTTCCTTCCTTCCTTCCTCTCTCCCTCCAGCCTTCCTTTCCTTCTTTCCTTCTTCCTTCTACCAATACATCTATTGAGTATCTACCTAGTGGAAGGCATTGTTCTAGATTCTGTAAATGGAAGGTAGGGGTAGAGCAACTTTCCAGGGAGCACAAAAATATATAACAAGAGATAATTGACTACCCTGAATAAAAGGCAACTTTTTAAGATTATACATTTAGCAGAGCAGATGTTGATCAGCATTGGTGGGAGAAGGTTCATCACTGGGAGTTCTCTATGCTTATGAAATTCTAGGTATAATTCTCCCCCCCCCCATAAAAGGTGATGAGTTAAGTTGATTTTAAAAATATTAAGCACTTGCTATGTGCCAGGCACCATGCTAAAGGTTAGAAATACAAAGATTGGCAAAAAATTAACTGCTTTCAAGGAACTTATCCTCTAATAAGAGAATACAACACACAAGCAACTATAGATATAGACATTTGGACATAATCTCAGAGCAAGGGCACTGAGATTAAGGAAGACAGGGAAAGAATTCTTCTAAACACTTGATGAAAGTCAAGAGGCAGAAATGAGAGGGGACAGAATTCTAAACATGGAGAACAGCCAGAGGAAAAGCTGAGTCAGAAGATGGAATATTTCAATTTTGGAAATGTTGAGTTTAAGATGTAAGACATCCAGTTCAAGATTTCTAATAGGCATTTGGAGATGTGAGCCTTTAGGTCAGGAGAAAGATTCAGTTTGATCAAGTAGATCTGAGATTCAATTTCAGAGATGATAGTTGGAGCTATGGAGTTGATGAGATCACCTAGTGAAATAATATAGAAGGAGGAAAGGAGAGGGCTGAGTCTTGGGGGGGGACAACTCTATGATTAACAAGTATTCTCTGTATAAAGATACAGGAAAGGAGACTGAGAAGGATCACATAGGATTCTTCTCTTTCAATCACCAATGTGAATACAAGTTGTTTTTGTGATATGATACTGTCTACATTATACTGAAAGAACAGGTTCAAAAATGTGTGTGCGTAAGAAATTAGAAAGTGAATTTTTGGTCTATACAACACTAAATGGCTGTTTTTTTTTCTTTCCACTAACTTGTTTTCTTTTTCTTTGGCATGTTGTCTTGTTGTCCTTCATATATTGTCTAAACCCCAAATTGTTAACTCACGTGACTCCATTGGTACAATGGCCTTCAGGGACTTATATTATGTACTCTCAAAGAACTAAAGTACAAATTCATTGTCTGATAAATACTATTACTAAGGTCCTATAGGAGAATATAGGCCTTTGTTTTAATGGGATAATAGTCATTCATTTGATCTTTTGGAATGAGTAGAAACTCTGATCTGCCTTCTGATTTTTGAAGAGATGTTTGGGCAACCAAAATGTCAATTATAGGAATTCATTCCTTCATTCAAACGTATATTGAGGACCTACAATATACAATGTATTGCCAAGGGTAAAAAGGTTCAGACCTTGATCTTGGGAGCTGACTGTATAGAAAACTCACAATTATCTTTTTTAATGGCTTCTTCCAAACAAGCTTTTTTTAAAAACTTGATTGCATTGGCTCCAATTGCTCACAATGGTTTCTTATAATTAAATCTTACCTCTCCAAGTAGATATTAAGCTCCCTGAGAGTAGTGCAACAGTCTTGCATGATACTTTCCTCTAAGGAACTACTTAATGAGAACTTATTAAAATGAATGGAATACATGAATAATTACCAATCTTATTTTTAGTTAATAAAAATGCAACCTCTTTCCTCCATAATGATTCTTAAGATGGCATATCCATCCATTAGCAATAAGATCTGTTTATTTTTCTCATCCTAAATTCATCCTTTCCTATAAGATTTGAATGTTTCTAGAGGAAATTAATATCACTGAGCCAAAATCCCTAATTCTGTATTACTTTTATTTGAACTGGGGTATAGATTAGAAGCATAAAAGAACTTGTAAGCAATTTTCTTTCTTCCTAAATAAAAATGTTTTTCCTCTCTTTTCCTAATTTATGAGCTTGATAGTTTCCCAGCCATTTAAACTAGACTTTGAGCTAGTTTGCAAGCCAATATTTTATCCTACTTATTTGTATTATAGTATAAGTCCAAATTTGAGTTGAGGAAAAGTAGCATGATACAATAGAATCTGGATCTGACCGATTGAATCTGAAGTCAGGAGACTGATTATTTTTCTCAGTACTAGCACTAGCTAACTGGGTGAACTAAAATAAATCAACTAAATCTTTTAGTCTTTGTTTCCTCCTTTGATATAGTGGGAGGGGGGGAAGCATTGAGTCCTAGATCTGCCAGTGGCCAACTCTGAGCTCTTAGATGAGTAACTTGATGACCTCTTTGAACCTCAGTTTCCTTATTTGTAAAATAAGGATAATAATAGTTGCATTATCATCTTGATGAGAAAATTATAAAAGCCCAATGATCCAAAATGGAAGTAATTATTGAATTACAAAACAAATACAATCTCTTTCATTTTAAAAATAAATTATTTGTCATCATCCTCTCTATAACATATTATATAAAGACTACTAAATTTGGAATGAGAAGACCTAAATATGATTCTTGGTTATACTAGGTGGCAAAATGAATAGAGTCCTGGGCCTGGAGGCATGAACTCAATTTCATGAGTTCAAATCCTGCCTCAGACACTTACTATATGCCCCTGGGCAATTCATTTAACCCTGTTTGCCTTATTTTCCTCATCTGTAAAATGAGCTGGGAAATCATTCTAGTATCTTTGTGAAAAAAAACTCTAAATGAGGCCACAAAGAATTGAACACAACTGAACAACAACAAGTAACACTTTGGACAAATTAGTCCTCTCTCTAAACTCTTGTTTACTATAAAATAATGGGATTTGGATTAGATAGTCTTAAAAATTCTTTTAACTTCTAACTCCTATTATCTTTTGAAGTAAGAGGACAGAGTGAATGATGGTCAAGGTACTTTCCATTTCTAAAAATCCTACCACTCTGTGAATTGTAACAAAAGCAAGACACAAGATGTTTCATTTCCTTCATCCAGCCCATATATAAATAGTTATCTCATTGACAAAATCCCTGGTAAGTGGTTATCCAGCTTCCACTTGAAAGAGTAAGAAAAGGGAATTGCAGGCCCCTTGAGTGCAGCCCACTTCACTTTGGGCCAACTAGTTGCTATAAAGTTTTTCTTTATATTGCCCCAAGATCTATTTCCCTGAAACTTCCATCCCATTGCCAACTAGCAGTGCCTTCTGGGGTTAAGGGAAAAATCCAATCCCTCTTCCACAGGACAATTCTTTAGAGACTCGATAGTTATAACATTACCCCCAAGTCTTCTTTCTTCCAGGTTAAACATTCAAGGTTTCTTCAATCAATAGTCACACAGCATGCTCTTTGGTTCTCTCACTACTCTAGTTGCTTTATTTTATATGTGTTCCGAATTGTCAATGTCCTTCTTAAAATGTGGTGCTCAGAACTAAAAACGATAGATCATATATAATCTAAACAGTGCAACAGGAAATTGAACCCTTGTCTTTTTTAATACCATACTTCTATGAATGCAGCATAAGACTGAAGATTTTTTTTCCTTTGTCAGTTGTTATGCCATGGTGTTTACTCATACTGAGGATATATTTATTTGTAAATTGGAATATAAAAAATACACATAAATCTAAATATTGTATGGTGGCTTGACAAAAATTGTTCATGTTCTAGGGCATAGAGAAATTCATATAAATATAAAAAGGCAGAAAATTAAGCACATCATTTATAGCACATATTAAAATTTTAAAAATCAATAAAGAAAATGTTAGTAAAATGGGCTGACCTAATAGCAAACTAAATAATAATACCCTATATCATGGTGAGTCTAAAGAACAAATTATATGTATTCTAAATTATAGAAATGTGGCAATATTCTAAAATTTATGGGGCACAGCAAAGACAGTTCTCAGAGGGAAAGTCTATCTCTGAAAACATCATAACATAAAAATATTCTGAGCACACATCTCAAAAAAGCCTTAGAAAATCAGCAAATGAACAACTCCACACAATTTTTTTTAATATGAGGAGAAATAGATGAAATTTTAAAATAGGCTATTGAATGCTAAAAGGCAAACAAAAAAAAAAGATCTGGGTATTTTAAAAAAGAGATTGATCAAATTGATAAATCATTAGCTAATGATGAAAGAAAAAAGAAAAAGAAAATAGCCAAAATTTAAAAACAAAATGAATTCAAAATAAAGAAGAAAGAGCCCAACTAATCATAAAAGAAAATGCACTGTTATATACTAGTAAAACTGATAATTTAAAGAAAATGTGCAATTATTTACAAAAATATAAAGTATCCAGTTTAACAAAACAAGAAATAAAAATCTCGTGTTAAATGGGGTAATTTTCTAGAACCCCATAGATCTTTTTTTTTTTCATATAAACTGTTGCCTAGCAATATCTCCCCATACTGTACAAGTGCAAGTGATCTTTTTGGAACCAAATATAGGGCTTTGCAGTTTGATTTCATCTTATTTGAACCAACCAATTGTCATAGGTTGTCAAGATACTTTTAGATTGATCTTGATATTCCCTTTTGAATTGGTTCACCATCCTCCCAAGGCTTCATACCGTCTAAGTCACTGATAAAAATATTGGATGGCACAGGGCCATGGACAGTTCTCCAGGATACACCATCAGTTTACTCCAGATTGACTTCAACCAATCAGTCATGATTATTTAAAATCAAATAGTTTGAAATCTACATAATTCCACTTCCATCTAGTGCAAATTTCTTCATTTTGTTTAGCAGGACATAATTTCTTAAATACTTGTCTGAAATGCAGCTCAGATGGCAACACAGCATTTCCCTGATCCTGTATTATTAGAAATTATTAGTATCTAGTTACCTTTTGATTGAAAAAAAAAAAAGCTGTTAGAAAGTCACAACCTTTGGGTTTTGCTATTGTTGTTCCCTAGTGATGGAAATGGTTTTGTGCTAATAAATCCAAAGTCTGAAACCCAAGCTTTCTTGAGGCCAAATGCATACATCTGAAGAACAGCTGGCTACATCTGGGGAAACAGCCTTTGGCCAGAGAGCAGAGGGAAGCTAACCCAGGCATGCAGAGATCAAACTCATGACCTCATCCTCAATTACCATAGCACTCTAATCAAGAGAGCTAATTGAGAACACAGCAAACCACACTAAGAAGTAAGGAGTTAGCTAAATGATTTTTGAAAACTAACATTACCTCCTTTCATGAAATATACTAAAAATGTGTTAAAAATTTCTGAGTTCAATGTTTGGACCAATAGAAGCAAAAAATGTAAAAATATGTCTGAAACTAACTTTTTTAACTTTTAGAATAACATCTAATTGTTAGTCACTTTCTTCCTACTTGCATCTTCTTCCAAAGATTTGCTGAAAAGCCTTGGAGATGTTTTTGGTTTTAAAATGTCTTATATGCAAATTTTAAGTTTGTCCAAGCATTTCTTTAATCATGTATTGTGTTTATCAACTCAAAAATAAATTGAAGTTCAAATCTAACTGGCAATGGGTGTGGGGGTGGGGGTGGAGGTAGATTCTGCCTTTTTCAAAGTATGAGAACAAGTGCCTTGCTTCCATATGAAATATATAGGGGAGAAAATGCCGAATAACAATAGCCGCTAGGCACTGGCAGTTGGCATTGTATTTCCTGCAAATAAATGTCTCAGGCTAGAGCCAGAGAAACTATATTCCACATAAAAATGTATGCAAAATAACTTCCTCAGAGAGAAAGATGAACTTGAAAGGGCTGCAGGCTCAACAAAACACTGGGCATTCTAAAGGCTCAGCAATCCTAGAGGTTCATTTGCAACTTTACCAGAACAGATAATAAAAAGGAAGAAGAAAAGAGTGGAGATGAAGAGAAAAGGGCAAAAATGGAAGCAATTTGAGCTCCTACTAGGGGAAAGTTTTTTTGGTTGTTTTTTTTAAGATGCACATTGGAAGTATTAAGCTGATGTGCCCTAGGTTTTAAGAATGTAGCACAACTCTTCTAGTCAGTTCTGTTTTCCAAAATGAACTGCCAACCCAAACTTGTCATAATTTCCCAGTCTCCAATTATAAAATTTCATTTTTATTTTTAAAAATTGTCCATTCAGAGAATGGGAACCTTCCACAAGCCAAGATTGGGCAAGTCTCTTGACTTCTCTAGAGTCTTAGTATGTCCTTATTGTAATGGGAGACAGTTGGACTAGATCAATGTTGTCACTCAAATAGAAATGGGGACTATTCACGGTATGTGAGGATCCCTGTGGGCCACATATTGACTTCAAAAACCATAAATTAATGTCTATTTTATTGGATTTTTATTTCTTTTGTTAAATATTCCCTAGCTGCATTTTACTCTGGCTTGAGCCTCACATAGCTAGAGGGCTACATGTTTGACACTTCTGGACTAGATGACCTCCAAGGTCCCTTTGAACCTTAAATCTGTGATCTGAGGCTCCTAATTAGGAGCCAGTTGGTCCACTGGTCAGAAATTATTTATAGGAGCTTCCTCCCTCCCTCCCTTTCTCCCTCCCTTCTTTCTTTCCTTCCTTCCTTCCTTCTTTTCTTCCTGTTTTTCCTTCTCTTTTATTCTTTTAAATTTCTTTTTGTTGATTTTAAAATTGCTATCTTTTATTTTCAAACCATCTTTATTTCATAATATATCCTTTCATTCTTATTCAGAGTCATCCTTTATTTTAAGGAGGAGAAGGGAGGGGACAAAGTGAAGGTCAGCAAAATGACAAACACATCTGTCTAGTCCAATAGACTGTGCTACAGTTGTACCTTCATCCCTACCCTCCCATCTACTTCAGCATACTTCTAAAAACAAAGGATAGAGGTCCATTCTCTTATCTTATCTGAGTCCTTTCTTGACCAGTATAATTACAGAGCCTTTAGTTTTGGTTGCTGATATTCCCGTTTATACTGTCCTTATTATGCATTTTCTTTTCTTTTTTTTTCTTGCTCTGCTTTCTTCACTTTGTAGTAGTATAAAAATGAAGATTTTGAACCCTAGACCCAGCCCAGGCCCCAGGCCCAGTCTCTGGCCCCAGCAATTCTACTCCTGATTTCAGGCTTCTTGACCCAGATCACTCATCCAACCCCAGTCCCAGTCCCAGTCCCAGGACCCAGGTTGCTGGTAGCTGCCCCTGTGTCTTCGGAATCACAAACCAACTGGTAAAAACTGGGGTGTCCTTTCCTTAGACAACAATTAGCCTCCATGTGGCAGGGGACTTGGGGCGGGGGGGCGGAATGAGGAGAAGGAAGAGATTTTTCCAAACAGGAAGGTGATTATAAGTATGTAAGTATGGTGTATTCTATGAGAGTAGTGCATTTCCTATTTCAAAGGTTATTTTTTTAGTGCACTGATCATTTTGTACTTATGTACCTGACTTTCAGGAAAGAAATTCATCTCCCTGCAACTCTTTGCCATTTGGGCCTACCCAATTTGAGATTACTAAAACTCATGTTCTTCCTCGATATGGGGAATTCCAAAGTATTGACAAGAGGAATCTCAACGGATTAAAAAAAAAACAAACACAAAAATGAACTTTAAAGAGACTAGAGGTTATTTTTTAAGGCTTTTCAGACTCCAGTGTTTATAAAAAACACTGTATTTTATTGCATTTTGCTGATTGTTTTGTTTAAGATTTAATTTTGTTTTCGTTTTAAGTTCATATATTACTGTATTCAATACTATTCTGTTACTCTGAATCATTTTAATGTATTGGGTTTTAACTATTGCTATATTCTGTTGCTTTGCCCCTATAACTATACTGAGCAAACATTGAAATAAGCCCATATATAAAAACAACCTTTTTTTCTATTTTGACTTTGTAAATTGTCACATAGAGGATGGATGGACTTCATCAAAACTGGTTACAATTGTATAGCAATCTTTGGAAATTTTAATGAGCTAAATATCTCAATTTTATTTTAAGGGGTCTTTAGAAATGATTTTTAGATTTTTTTTTCAACAACTGATCATTTTGCCTGCCTTTAACAGGAGGTAAGGTCCATTTTAGTAGCTGAAGTGAAATACAATTATAATCCCCACCTCCCACATTTATAAAAATGTGAATGGATGGGACATCACAGTCTCATACCAAAGGAGTTAATCCCAGGGCATGGGACCCCTGGATGGCTCCCAAAAAGGGAGCATCTCTCATTTATAACTCTTCAGCTCACTTTACTTCCATCAGAACAATCTAGATTTCTTGATGATGTTCTAGATCCAAATAAGTTTTATTTTGTTTAAAAATATGTTTGCCAAGGTTGAACCATTGTTACACTTGAAAAATTTGTGAAAAGTATACATTTTCCTTATATGTCATACAGCAGACTCATATTAAATATGATAGTGGGTTTGTTTGCTATTGTAATTAACTGGGCTATTGTGAATTTTGGGGACTTTGGTACTTCTTTAAATGTCCAGTATTTACTGCATTACTGTTTTATTCTGAAAATGATTTTGTACTCACACATGGCTGACACAGTGTGTCACTTATTTTAAGCTATATTTTTGAATTTTAAAACTCTTTTATTATATTTTCTTGCATGTGCAATATACTATTTAAGTTTTATTTTTCTCTCCTTTTTATACTTGAAGCACGTCACCAGTATTAAGATTTTCTTTAACTTTTTTTGATTTTGCAGTAATACCCCAAAAGCTTGAAACTATAAAAAATGATGCCATTGATTGTTTAAAAAATTATGGGACTTTTCTTAATGATTCTGTCTGATTCCAGGTCAAGAGAATTAAAAAAGAGCCATTGCACAGTGTCAAAGAAGTACAAAGCTAAACTGCATAGTGCCAATCAAGCACAAGGTCAAAGAGACCAACCAATCCCAATGGGGTTGACGTAATTTTGAGCCAAGACAAGGGGACTTGAACATGTTTGGGGTTTGAGGTTGTGGCTGTTTAACATGTGTTAAAGGCAGGTCTTCCCTGTTCCACATTCTACCAAGTATCTCAAATTTGGCTCCTACCTAGCTCCTAAAATCTAGTCCCTGTTCTGTCTTTCATAGTGTGGCAACTTTCTATGATCCTGGCTACTGAATGGGTAAATGCTTAAATGCTTATATCATTTTAATTGGTCCCTGATTCAAGGACTTGTTAGAGATTTATTTTTCCTTTACTTAGAATTTTTACACCTAAGACCTTGATAGTCTATATTTCATCCAGAAATTATCTTTTTTATTTGGATTTTTTTGATGTTTTTGATTTCTCTTCCAATTGATTCATATACCTCATAACTCAGCCATGCATCCCTAAATGATCCCTGTGTTTTTCAATCACCCTCTTTGGGGGGAATATATAATTATTGTTATTTTAAATTTGCAAAGTTTAAATTCCTTTTGAGAGTAATTTTAGGTTAAGAAACATGCCACCTCTCCGAATCCAGCAAGTGAACTGTTTGGAGAAGACACCATGAAGATGCCTCCACAGACCACACACACACTGCACCAGAAGATCCAGAGTGAACTTTTGGATGTGGTGATTTGAACTGTGTGGGGTTTAAATGCATTTGTTTTATAAGTATACTCTTATGCTGAAGGGGACTGCCCCTTAATCGGCTTTTTGTCAATGCATCTAGCAATTATTGGTTTTGTTCTCTTTTCCTCTTATCTTAAAATTACTGTAATTTCCTGGCTGGTATGTTTACAAGACCCATCAGAGAGACTAGTCTTCCTTGGGCCTCGGGGCGGGGGGGGGGAATGTAAAAATGGAGATTTTGAACCCTAGACTTCAATCCCCAGAAGTCCTTGGTATTTCCCAGAATTCCCTATAAACTCACCTGAGTCTCCACATAGGCGAGATCACAATTGGTATTTAACTGGAAGGAACGCCACGCTCTTTCTCTTCCATTGCATTGATGTAGCAAGTGTAGCAAGTAAGTTAAGTGCGGAGATTTTGAATGGGCTAATTAGCCATGGGCATGTGGTTTTTATTTTGTATCCTTAATAAACCTCATAAATATAATATTTTTATTATAGAGACTAATTTAATTTTTAAAGTAGTTAGTTCGTATAAATTTTCCCATACTGCTCGGTATTCTTCATATTCATCATTGAAGGGGTAGCGTTTTCCTTATGGCTCTTTTGATGTTTCGGGGCTCACACACTACATTCCATGTTCTAATTCAGAGACAGGATGAGGGATAAGAAAAGTACATAATTATCCAAGATCTAAGAAGCAAAACAGACAAAATGAAGGACTCTTTCAAACATTATTTTCTTAGGAAATCATGTATAAATATATCTCCTGCACTTTCTGTCTTGCTATCAATTCCAATTTAGAAAAGAGGCAATCAGAGTTAAGTGATTTATCCAGGGTCACCTAGCTGGGAAGTTTCTGAAGTCAAATTTGAACTCAGGTCCTCCTGACTCCAGGCTCTATCCACTGTGCTACCTACCTACCACATAGTTCACATATATATGTAGTACATATATGTATATTTATATCTTTATCTTCCATATTAGAATCAATACTGTGTATTGTTCCCAAGGCAGAAGAGCAGCAAGGACTAGACAATGGAAGTTAAGTGACTTGCCCAGGGTCACACAACTAGGAAATTATCTGAAATCAGATTTGAACCCAGGACTTCCCCTTGCTAGGTCTGACTCTCAATTCATTAAGCCACCTACCTGCCCCCACTCATATATTTTTAATGTTGGAAATAAGCTCTCTGTCAATTTTTATTTTATAACAAAAGTACTAGTTATATGACATATAGCATTTTAAGGTTTGCATAGTACTCTGTGAAATGGGTTGTTCAGTTGTCCAGTGATATATGACTCTTCCTGACTCCACTTTGGGTTTTCTTGGCAAGGATACTGAAGTGTTTTGCCATTTCCTCCTCCAAATACTTTTACTGCTGAGGAAAATAAAGGTTAAGTGACTTGTTCAGGGTTACCCAGCTAGAAAGTGTCCAAAGTCAGATTTGAATTCAGGAAGATGAGTCTTCCTAACTCCAGAATCTGCACTCTATCCAGTGTACCCCTATGAAGTGGGTGGTGCATGCACTTTTATCCATATTTTCAGGGTAAGGAATCTAAGGATCAGAGAGATTAATTGACTTGTTCCCCAATCACACTATAGGTAAATATTTGAGATGTGATTTAATTTGACTCAAGTTTGCCTGACACCAAATACAACATTATTTCCACTATGACCATACGCTCATCCTTTTGCCAAAAGACTCCCATGGTGAGGGCAGCTGGGTGGCTCAGTGGATTGAGAGCCAGGCCCAGAGATGGGAGGTCCTGGGTTCAAATTTGACCTCATATACTCCCTAGCTGTGTGACCCTAGCTGGGCAAGTCACTTGACCCCCCATTACCTAGCCCTTACTGCTCTTCTGCCTTGGAACTAATACCTAGTATTGATTCCAAGATGGAAGGTAAGGGTTTAAAAAAAAATACTCCCATGGCAAGAACATGAATACCTTCTGGGCAAATCTCTCCTTGGTTTATATTCTCCTACTCAGAGCTCCTGAAGAAGTTCCCTGTATTGTGCCACTCAGAACATGGATACCAACTCCAGACTCATAAGGGAGGAGTTCAATATGTTTCAGAAGAAAGTTTTACTGAAAGAAAAAGGATAACAAATGTGAACTTTGCATAATAAATATTATTTTCAAGCATCATTTTTTTACCACAAAAAAGCAAACAAAAAATACAGGTTGCAAACCCCAGATCTAATCAAAGGATAAGTTCTGAGTTGGCTAGACAAATTCTAGGGTAGATTTTAAAATTACAATTATAATACTCAATTAAATCCTCATGTACTTATACCCAGGGATCTAAGATGAAGACCACTAGATTCAGTGAAAACCCAAAACATAAAAGCCCTTCAGGCTGAACCCACCTCCCTCTCTATCTTCTCCCCCTCTCTTGCTCCCTGGGCATCATTGTTTTCAGCGTAGTATTTCCGGGAAGGTGAGGAAATTTTGGGCTTTTTTTCTTTCTCTGCAACCTCTGGACTCTTCTAATAAGGCAAAGTGTGTGTGGGGGGGGTGAGAGTGACAGACAGAGAGAGATGGAGAGAGGGAGAGGGAGGGAAGCAGAGAGAGGGAGATAGAGGGGAAGAGAAGGGGAAGAAAGGGAAGCAGAGAGAGAAAGACAGACAGACAAGAGAGAGAAGTAGACAGAGAGCGGAAGGGAAAGAGGGAGATATAGGGGGGAACAGAAGGGGTAGAGAGACAGAGACAGAAACAGCGGTAGATAGAAAGAGACAAAGAGAGAGGGGGTGGGGAGAGACAGACAGACAGACAGACAGACAGACAGAGACAGAGACAGAGAGACAGAAAGAGAGAGAGACAGAGAAAGAGAGAGGGAGCGAAGGAGGGAGAGAGGGAGAGTGGGGAGAGAGAGAGAGAAAGAGAGAGAGAGAGAGAGAAGGAGAGAGAGAGAGAGAGAGAGAGAGAGAGAGAGAGAGAGAGAGAGAGAGAGAGAGAGAGAGAGAGAGAGAGAGAGAGAGCGCGAGCAGATTTTTGTTTCCCTTTTATATATCTTTTAATTCCTTTTGCCAGGAGAGAGTTACCACCAGAACTGTAACTGATGATTTGGGCACCTGAGGTAAAAGGCACACATGTACCTGGAGGCAGCAGCTTGGAGCAATGTAAGAAGAAAATGTGTGCTGGCCTGAGGGAAGTCACATGAAACCCAGAATCAGCAACACAAATGACTCTCAAGTCGACATTGTTGTAGTTCATGACTTGAAAATGAAACCTGAAGTCATCAGTCAGTCAGTAAGCATTTTTAAAGCACTTTCTATATGCAGTCTATTGTGCTAAATATTGCAGATACAAAGAAAGACTAAAGACAGTCCCTGTCTCTGAGGTGTTCACAATCTAATGGGGCAGGTAAGACACCATGCAAACAATTATGGAAAAATAAGCTATATACAGTATAAAAAAGAGATAATGAACACAAAGAAGTTATTAGAATTGAGGAGGATTTGAAAAAAAAATTTTTAGAAGGAGGTGAGATATAATTAAGAGAAATTCAGTTAAACAGGAAAGAGAATTAATTCCTTTAGGAACATTTATCTGTTGAAGATGTACATGTAATGTGTTTGTGCTCTGCAGATTATGGTGCTCTGTGACCAAACTCTGATTGTTCCATTTAGTTAGCACTTCTTACTCTTCATACTCTAGAGAATCACAGCATTCATACGGGAAATTCCACATTTTGGTATGAAGGTGATCTTCTTGACCAAGATCCACTGAGTTTTCTGTTAAAATGGTAGCTCCAACTCCATCACTGTCTAATAGTTCAAAAAGTACACATGCCAGGAGGTCATCACTATTCTCCTGAGTCAGTACAAGGGGAAGAGGGAAGAAAAGGAAGATTATTTAAGCCAAGTTGTCCATGCTAAACAAATGTTTCAACGAAAAGAAAATATGTCCAAGGACCACAATTCCCAAACTTTGCCCACAGTACACAAGTGATTTGTCCTTGCTCCACAGAAATCCTAAGGGATTCCCATCCCTACTTCTCCCTAAATAACATTTACATTATAAAAGTTCAACAACCTTGGAGAATGTCATAGAAACAAAAAAAATTAGAGATGAAAAAGACCTTTAAATAGAAAACCCAAATTAGCATCTAGATAATGAGTGGTTGAAGATAAACTTTTTGGTTAGAGCCAGAAGTAACCTTAGAGTTTACCTAGTAAGACTAGTGATTAGAGGACCAAACTTGGAATCAGGAAGACTCATCTGCCTGAGTTCAAATCTGATCTCAGACACTTATTAGCTGTGTCACCCTGAGTGAGTCACTTAACCTTGTTTGCCTCAGTTTTATCATTTGTAAAATGAGCTAGAAAAGGAAATGGCAAACCACTCCAGTATCTTTTGCCATGAAAATCCCAAATGGAGTCATGAAGAGTCAGATATGACTGCAACAACTCCATAACAGCAGTAAATCTACATTTTACAAGTGAGAAAATTGAGGCCCAAAGAAATTAAGTGACTTGCCCAAGGTTGTATATGTAGCAGATATGGAGTTAGGATTTGAACTACAAAAAAAAAATACTGACTATAAATCCAGTTCTGTAGGGATAGACTAGATGACCTCTAAGGTCCTTTCCAACTCTGAAAGTCTGTGACTCTGCTAAGTGGCTGCTTTATTCAATGTGTTAGGTCTTTTATTCTCAATATAGTTAAAAACACTAAGTTGTATTCCCTGGCCCTTAATGCCAGATCCCCTGGAAATTGTTCCATTACCCAATAGCTTTCATTTTCTGAACTTACTAATAGTTGAAAATGTTCTTTTATCCATTTAGTCTATTTGCTCTTTAGAACACTGAGTTCATTCTCTCCTTGGTGTTTTTAAACCCTTAAGGCACTTGTGGATTGCTTTGCCCCAATTAAATCATCATCCATCATCTTAAACTTATTAAGCACTCACCTCTACATGGTGCTGCGCTGGGAGCCATACAAATCAAGTTAAATAGACATTGTCCCTGGTCTCCATGAGCTTCGATGAAACTCATTTCAGCTGAGGCATGGGTGGCAAAAACTCATTCTCTTACCAGCCTCTGTTACTTACATCTTGAAGTCTTGGCTGCAGTTATCAAAGGTGACAGTTAAAGCTTAGGCTTTGGGAGGTCACTCTTCATTTTTTCTTTATTCCTCCCAGCCTGTCTCCAACCTGTGGCCTGGGGTCATTCTCCCCATTTATTCCTCCCCCAAGTACTAGTGTTGACATGTCCTGAATCAGGAGCAAGGCAGACGCAGAGTAGTATATTTGTGGTTGTCCAGGCATTTTTCAGTCATATCCAATTCTTTGTGACCTTATTTAGGGTATTCTTTGCAAAGACACTGGAGTGGTTTGCTGTGTCCTCCAGTCCATTTTATAGGTGAGGAAACTAAGACCAACAGGGTTAAATGACTTGTCCAGGGAAACAAAGCTAGTGTCTATGGTCAAATTTGAACTCACAAAGAGGAGTCTTCTTGGCTACAGACATGACACTCTATCCACTGTGCCATCTGACATTAAATACAGAGATTTAAACCTGTGTTAAAATCTAGACTCTACTTTTTAATACTAGTTTGCTCTTGGTCATCTAGTCTATGGTGGATTCATTTAATTCATTAAGAAATGGTATGGTTGATTCTTAAAAGTGTATATTTCCATACAAGGAACAATTTCAAAAATCTGCTATTGCTTTCTGAGACCTTTGTTGGATACCAATATAATTTTTGTATACTCAAGAACTTAAAAAGAAAGTAAAGGATATCATAATTTATCTGAATGAAACCCAGGTTCCTCCACTGTACATCATCTGTACCTTAGGAAAAAAAGATATTTCTGAGTTTTTATTGTTGAAAATCCTGTTCATCTATGACCAGCTTTTTGACTAGACTGGCCTCACTTGCACCTGAGACAAAAGACTTAATCTACAGATAGCATACAAAACTCTTCTAACTTTGGCGATCCTTTAAAGGTTCCAGGGAGATTTAATGCCATAATGAGGCAGTAAGTAGGAATTAAATGGAAGAAAATAGCACCTATTAATAAAAAATCATTCACTTATTCAAAAAAAAAAAAAGAAATGGTATGGTTGGACTAGATCATCTTTAAAGTCCCTTATAGTTCTAAATCTATGATCCTATTCATTATCTATTTTGTATGGTCTAGACAGACGGATTCTGCACAGCCTTAGGTTTACTCCTTGCTTTTAATACTAGAGACATGACAAGATCAAAGATGATAGCTCATAGTCTAATGGGACAGTCACTATTACTGAATTCATTTTGTTTTGTTTTCATTGGGTCTTGTAAAATAAATTATTCTAAATCTTTAGATAGGAAATACACAAAGAGGTCTGTTGTCCTTTGTAGAGTTTCTTTCTTAATCTTTCAATATTTTATTTTTTCCCAATTACATGTAGAAAAAAGTTTTAACATCAGTTTTTGAAAACAGTGAATTCCAAATTCTCTCCCTTCGCGCCCCTCCCTCCTCCTAAAATGGTAAGCAGTTTGATACTGGTTATACGTGTGATATTATCCAAAATAAATTTCCATAATGGGCATATTATAGAAAACACATAACAAACACCCACCTACCCACAAAGAAAATAAAATGAAAAATAGTTTGCTCATCTGCATTCAGACACTATCAGTCCTTTCTCTGGAAGCTTATATTATTTTTCATCATAAGTCCTTCAGAATTGTCTGAGATCATTGTATTGCTGTGAATAGCTAACTCATTCACACTTGATCATCATACAAAATTACTGTCACTGTGTATCATGTTCTCCTGTTTTTTTTCCTTTGCTTTGCATCAGTTCATGTAAATATTTTCAGGTTTTTCTGAAATCATCCTACTGATCATTTCTTATAGCACAATAATATTCTATCTCAATCATATACCATAACTTGTTCAGCCATTCCCCAATTCTTCATTACCACAAAAAGTACTATTAATATTTGTGTATAAATAAGTTCTTTCCAATTTTTCATTTAAAAATCCCTTTCAGATATAGACCTAATAGTGGTATTGCTGGATCAAAGGCTATAAACAATTTTATAGTCCTTTGTGCATCGTTCCAAATTGCTCTCCAGAATGGTCTCCATTGGGATTCCATGGTGTGTGTCTGGTTCTTCTGACTAATAGTTCTTTGTTACCTGAAATCCTGAAAATTAGATTCCAATGGCAATGAAGCCAGACCTTTTAGGGTCATTTTATTATTACCATTGTTGTTATTATTGTTAGCTAATTTTGTCTTTCACACAGAACTCTTCTTTCAAGATGCAGCTCACTTTCCATCCAAAACCTTCCTTGGCCCCTGTGACTACTAATGCCTTCTCTCCCTCCCTAAAACCAGAATAGATATGTTTTATTTATGCTTGTATCTGTATATACTGTCACCCTCAAAAAGAATTTAAGCTCTTTGAGGGAGGGCACTGTCTCATTCTTTGTCTTTACATCTCCAGTGCCTAGTACAGATAGTGCATGACATCTAATAAGAACTTAATTTATGCTTGTTGACTGATTTGAAAGAATCATGTTAAGTGATGGGTGGATTGTTTCTTCTTAAACAGATGGAATTTGCACTCTGGGACTTCCCAGAATTCCAATATGGAAATCTTTAGTCAAGGACCCAGTTTCCTTTTACTATAACAACACTTGAGTCATGATAATAATAATGTTAATAAGAACAATAATAATAGCCAACATTTATATAGCACCTAGTATGTATGCTAAAAGCTGTATATTGCTTTATTTTATCCTCACAACCACCAAGAAGTAGGTGCTACTATTATTCCTATTTTATAGATGAGGAAATTAAAGGCAAGTTGAATGACTTGATCATAGTCACATAGATATTAAATGTCTGAGGTTTTGAACTCAGGTCTTCCTGACTCCAGACCCACCACCTGGCTGCCCCAACAATATTTACTTCAGTCCTTTAGATACAAGTAATTACCTTGATGTGGGCGCTTCCTCCCTCAATATGAATAGCTCTTCTATAGTGTCAGGAGATTGTCTTCAAGAACTACTCTGGTCAGACAATATGCCTATCCCTTCTTTATCTTCTTCCCTTTCCCCTTCACCACCTCAAAGCCAACCTGGCCAAGAACTTCATAGAACCTTGTGAGTTTGTTTGTTGGACCACAAGTATAAAGTCTGTTCCAATCCCATACTCAAAAGTTTTCTAATTTTATACAAATTATCAGAGCTTGTGTTCCTCTAGCATAGACTACGAGAGCCCCAAGTTAATTCAGAGTCTCAGTGAGGTATCAAAGTAGGATTCTAGTCATCTATAAAATGAAATTCTCCTCTCAAAGTGCTCAAAGTAAATTTGAAAGTACCAGGTATATAGAAGTTATTATTAGCACTATCAATTATGATGGTGATTACTACTGATTTTTACTTTGTGCTTCTTCAGTTCTCAAAAAGTTTTATGTAAAATAAGTGAACAAATGTAGACACCATGACACCATTTCACTCCAGTAAATATAATCTATAGTTAAATAATTAAACTATTTTTTAAATGTCTTCTGTGTGTACTGTGCAAAGCAAAATAGATTCTCCCTTCAAAGATCTTGCATTCTGTTGTGGAGAAAAATGTATACAACTCTAAATATAGATAAGAACTGGCCCTATGATTTCACTGGCATAGGGAATTTATAGGGAAAAAACTCCCTCTACCAGTTTAGGTTGGAACTTTTCTCTACAACTTGAACTGTTGCCTAGAGCATTAAAAGATGGATACTTTCCTGGGACACACAACTGGTGTGTGGCAGAGATCACATTTGAATGAAGTTCTTTCCAGACTTGAAACCGATTTTCTATCCACTATATGCTGTGCTCCCTCATACACATGGAAGTAATTATCAAGCATACACAAAGTACTTTTCGAGAAGTGGGGAGAAGATTGTCATAGTTCCGTGAAGAGAAAGTCCCAGAGGACACAGCTGAAGAAAAGGGAATGCAAATAGAGTCAGAGAGGGATGGGGCTGATGTGGATGGTTATGAGGGAACAGGAGAGGATGGCTGGGGAAGGGAGCATTAGATTGGGCAGGCTTTGATTGGGAATCACAAGTATTCAATTCTAGGTTGAACCAGAGGACAACCAAATCTTGTGCCCTTCACAATGGCAAAAGTGTTGTTGTCGTTATTCCTCAGTCATTTCAATCATTTCTGACTCTTTGTTGCCCCATTTGAGGTTTCTTTCCAAAAGTAATATTGCCTTGGCTATTTATCTTAGAAAAAAAAAACAGTTGGAAGAGGGGATAAGGTAAGTATGTGTGCCGTGGTAGGCAAGTGTCCAGTCTCTGATCCTGTTTGCAGACCTGCAGACCTAGTGGAGTGTTGGGGCAAGACCAGCTGTGAAAGGTAGTTGAGATACTAAGTCTCAAGTCAATTTAAAACTCTCTCCAGTGTCGAATAGATTATGTCCTCCAGAGTGAGGAGGTTCAGGAGCATCTTTATTCTGGGATTGGCAGTCAGTGTGCAGTGAAAGGGGAGGAAGGACAAATGTCTAGTCCCATCCTGATCTTACCTGAAAAGCTACCCAGAGTCCAAAATACACTCCAGGAGGAGAAAGTAGGATGTTATGATGGAAAGAACATTGGCTTGGGAGTCAGGAGGGCATCAGGTACTAGTCTTCAATCTGCCAATAACTGTAACTTTGGACAAGTCAAACCACTTCTCTGGGGCTGTTTTCTCAACTGTAAACTGATGGAGCTGGGCTAAGGGATCTTTATAAAGAACAGCTCTCCAAAAAGAATAAATGAGACCATTGCAAAGGCAACGTCATGGGTTAATGAAAGGGGTGTGGTTTGGAAACTTAAGTTTCCATTTCAAATCCTTCAGTAGTGCATTATTACTGTATATATATGCTTTTGCTTCCTTCTGTGGGTGTGGAATCTAGGCAGCAGTTTCCATAATCAATTCATTTTGAATTCACTAGCTGAGTAAATTTTAAGAGCTACTGTAACAGAAGCTTTACTAAATCAAGAAATAATACTTCAACAGTAGTTTTTTTCATCAACTGCTCTTGTACCTCAATGAAAAAAAAATAATCAACTGCATCTGGCAGGGTTCTTTCTTTGCAAAAGGTTATTTATGTGTCTTCTCTCTGTTATGCCTCCTCCTCCTCTCCCTTTACATTTGTTCCCCTATTTTACTGTAGATGGCAGTGAATTTGACATTATGATGATTACTCTTATTGCTCATTTTGTACCAGCTTCAAGAAATTGCTATCACAGCTACTCTGCAACCATATCCATCAGGACTCCTCAAAACATCCTCCTGGTAATTCAAAAGAACTTTTAGTATGTGTGTGGAAGGTAGGGATTTTCTGGAAAGAGCTGGATTTGGAATCTGAAGACCTGGATTCACCTCCTACCTCTCCTGCTTACCACCTATGTGACTTTCAGGGAATCATTTTCCTTCTCTCTGTTTACTTACCTATAAAATCAGGGAAATTGGATGAGATGACACGTAAAGTTATTTCCCACTTGACATTTATAATCATATGATTTAGGGGCAAAAAAATCCTGAGTCCCTAATCTAGTAATCATCAAAGCCCAGAGTCATCATTATAATGTGACACCAGGTGGCATTAGGGGTTTCCCCAGATGGAAATTCTCAGATTCCCTTCAGTTTTTTGTTTAGTTGGATCAGTCATGTCCCAGTTTTTATGACCACATTGGAGGTTCTCTTGTCAGAAATACTAGTTTGACATTCCTTCTCCAACTAATTTTACAGAGTAGAAAATTGAGGCAAATGGAATTAAGTGACTTGCCCAGGCTCACCCAGCTAGGAAGTGTGAAGAAGGTAAGTCATTCTGATTACAGACCCAACACTCTACTCTCTGTTCCATCTAGTTGCTTCTCACCTTCAATAAATTTCTTTTCTTATTTTGCTTGGTTTTTAAGGTACCAATAGTACAAAATGCCTACATACATCCCTCTCCAGACCTGTTAGACTCTAGAATGAGTATGGTCATTAGGGCACTGAAAATATTGAAGCACTTACTTGGATATTGTCAGTTAAAATTACCAAAAACTTCTCACAACATGTCATAGGATCACAAATTTAGAAATGAAAAGAGCCTTAAAGGCTAGTGAGTTTTACTCCCCTTATATTACAGATTAGGAAACTAAGGCAGACAGGATAAGTGACTTACCCAGAGACCTAGAGGTTCCTCCATATTGCTAGAAGGAACTGAAACCGGGGAAAAATTATGGGGAACTGGCTGGCCTTCTATTTGCTTTTAGTACATTAGAGTCTTTTCTAATGTATGCCAAGGCTGATTGTCCAATTTGCTCCAGGATTCCTGATTTTGTTCCCTCCAGCTCCTTCCATATGAACTTGATATTGGTCTCTAGACAGCAAAACAAAGAAAAGCATTCAATTTTAATTGCTAAAATAAACTCTGTCTAATGTATGGTAGGTATGAGGGGAAAGAGTTTAATTAAAGCTAATGGAGAAAGAAAGGAAGAAGAAAGAAAGAAAGAAGAAAGAAAGAAAGAAAGAAAGAAGAAAGAAGAAAGAAAGAAAGAAAGAAAGAAAGAAAGAAAGAAAGAAAGAAAGAAAGAAAGAAAGAAAGAAAGAAAGAAAGAAAGAAAGAAAGAAAGAAAGAAAGAAAGAAAGAAAGAAAGAAAGAAAGAAAGAAAGAGAAAGAAAGAAAGAAAGAAAGAAAGAAAGAAAGAAAGAAAGAAAGAAAGAAAGAAAGAAAGAAAGAAAGAAAGAAAGAAAGAAAGAAAGAAAGAAAGAAAGGAAGGAAGGAAGGAAGGAAGGAAGGAAGGAAGGAAGGAAGGAAGGAAGGAAGGGAAGAAGAAAGAAAGAAAGAAAGAAAGAAAGAAAGAAAGAAAAGAAAGAAGAAAGAAAGAAAGAAAGAAAGAAAGAAAGAAAGAAAGAAAGAAAGAAAGAAAGAAAGAAAGAAAGAAAGAAAGAAAGGAAGGAAGGAAGGAAGGAAGGAAGGAAGGAAGGAAGGAAGGAAGGAAGGAAGGAAGGAAGGAAGAAAGAAAGAGAAAGAAAGAAAGAAAGAAAGAAAGAAAGAAAGAAAGAAGAAAGAAAGAAAGAAAGAAAGAAAGAAAGAAAGAAAGAAAGAAAGAAAGAGAGAGAAGGAAATATACAAAGGAAGGAAGAAAAAGAAAGAAAAAGAGAGAATAAAAAACATTGTTTCAAGATGCCAGCAATCATGATATTGAAAACATTATTGTCTTGAAGACAGATTGTCCCTGACAGCTCTCAGCCAAGTGGACTTCTTAAATAATAAAAGACATGAATTTGTAAATATACCTATGAATATTCACATATATACATCATCTTCCTCAGCAGAATATGTTCTTGATGGCAAAAATGGTTTTATTCTTTTTTGTTTGTGTCCAGGAACTTAGTATATTACCTGTCTATAGTAAATATTTAATGAAGACTTGTCAATTGATTGACTGACTGATGTGATCTCACTACTCCTTGGATGACTTTGGACTACACACAATCTTTTGATTTCTCCCAATTTTCACCTGCAAAATTGAAATGAGTAGACCTGCTTTTTCCTATCAATCTCTGTGGTGAGAATGCGTAAAATAGTAAATATGAAAGCACTGAGCTCCTAGGAAATTCCAGGTATTCGTACAGCTATTCTTTCAGGACCATTTCTATGTCACTCTATCAATTTTGCCAAAGCACTCAACATGTCAACTCATTTCTCTTGAAACCTCTTTTTGTCTATTTCCGTCCCTTTCCTCTTCTGCTTAAGTATATCAGGTTCCTGGCCACACTTCTGTTGGTGCTCTTTTTAATTACTCGGAAAGGATCTTTTCTAAGTACTTGGGCTAGAGAAGGGACTTTTAAGATAGACTCCCTCCTCTTGTTCACTGCTGCCTTTCATCATCAAAGGAGGTCCAATTGACTTAAGTGCTATAAGGGACAATCTGTCTTCAAGGCAATGATGTTTTCACCGTCATGATTGCTTGCCTCTTGAGCTATCATGTTTTTCATCTTTAACTGTCTGTTGAATCTCCACACTTTGCCAGAATGATGTTTCCATGCAAGACAGAACTTTATTCTAAGATTTTTTTAAATTTGTAACTAATTCCAGCATGTAAAATATTAACTATCAATACAACATATTTAACTCTCATAGTAGGGCTTCAGTCTCCTCAACTGTCAAATGGAATTACATTAGATGATCTATGAGCTCCTTTAAAGCTATAATTTCTAGATCCTATGATACTGTGTCTGCTATCTAGCCTAAAATTTAGGGCAGTATCTATGAAGGGTGAATGGCTATTTAGTTATTATCTGGATAATAGATTAAACATTGCTATGTTGTTGTATAGCTATGTCTGACTCTTTTGGGATCCCATTAGGGGTTTTCTTGGCAAAGATACTGGAATGGTTTTCCATTTCTTCCTCCAGATCATTTTACAAATGTGGAAACTGAGGCAAATAGGATTAAGTGACTTGCCCAAGGTCACACAGGTAGTAGGTGCCTAAGGCCAGTTTTGAAGTCAGGAACATGAGTCTTCCTGATGTCAATCTGGTGCACCATCCGTTGTGCCACCTAGCTGCCTAAGTGTAGCTAACTCAGCAAATAACTTGGGGTCTACCTGGTTGAAATGACCAATTAACTTTCCTTTAGTGATGGTAATAATCACATCATAATTAAGTCATCCAACATATGTTAATTGAGCAATTGCACTGGTCCCAACACAGTGAGCTACAAAGGTACATACTGCCCTTAACCTCAAGGAATTTATAATCTTTTGGGGAAAATAGATAAATGCATTCAATTTAAAGCAATTTAAGTGTAGGTTGGCTTAGTGAATAGAGGACTAGCCCTGAAGTTCCATATCTGCTTCTGATACCTATTGGCTATGTCACCATGGGCAACTTACCTAATCCGTCACTGCCTCAGCTACTCTTAAGGATAATAAATTAAAGATAAAATTGCTGAGCAGTGTGTTGGAGGAGTTTCTACAATGAGTCACTTACACTGATGAAATCACCTGCACACCCCAAAGTAAATTACAAGTGCTATATACCTAAAAACAAATGCTAATAAACTTATCAATAAATAGTAAATAAAATAAAATAATGGTCAATATCTATTTCTCAATTAATTGATGAATTCTTGTTTCCCAGGAGTCATTTGCATAGGATTTGGAGGAGAAAGTCTCTTCTCTTTAGGCCTCTGTAGAGATTTTGCACTAAGGAATTATTGAAATCCCATTTCTCATGTTTACTCTCACTGATCCACTGGACAAGTCACAGAGCTTCTCGGGGTCTCAATTTGCTGATAAAATAAGTGACTAGATGACCTTTGAGGCTCCTTCCTGCTCTGCAGTTTTAATCCCCAAATCAAATGGCTGCTGTCTATAAAGGATAGTTTTAGACTTCAAGGATGATAGGGAGACAAGTAAGACCCTTGTCCCTGAGGGAGCTGATAATTATTTATATTCTTTTCTAGTTCTAAGATAGCATGTTTCCATGCCTTCAAGGAGCTTATGGGCTAATGGGGGAGATATAAGGACATGAATGATGAAAATGTAAGGATAAGGTAGAATGACATAAGTTGTTCATACTTCATTTTTGCAGAGGGTCAATGACATCTTGGGGGGAAGCCTTGAACTGAGTGTGAATTGGATTTAAGTAAAGCAGAGTTGTACAAAACCTCCGCTTCACTATCCCTTCCAGAGTCATTAAAATCCAATAGCAAGGCAAAAGTCAGGATGACTGATGATGGCCCAAGATGCAATTAGTTTCTTCCATGTCTGACCAAGCTCTTAGTGTTCTTATCTGACCATTATCTTGCTTGAAGTAGATACCCTCTAAGTCATCCATGGAGTTGAGATCTGTCAGTTATCCTCAACATGGTTTAGCCCATCTGTCTAGATTACAGGTATGTAGCTCATGTCCATCCTACAACTTCTTAGAGTCACCAATGAGAGTTGAGTGAAAGGTGGATACCAAAGATGGATAAGCAGCCCTAAATAGGGCTCTGCAGTCCTCCCACTAGAGGTGCTAGTCCAGTAAACTGGAGATCAGATACTACAAGAGGTCTATAAGGCTGAATCGTTAATTTTACAGATGAGATAGGTTAATTGGATTTTCCCCCAAAGTCACCCAGAAGTGGGATTTGAACCTAGGTCCTCTGATTCTAAAGTCAGTGTGCTTTCTACTCTACTAGATGGAGAGTGGGAATTAGAGATGGAAGGAGCTAAAAGAGTGCTTATGAAGGAGCAATTGAAGCTAAATGGTGACATGATGGCAATGGAGCACTTTTTATAGTTTTGTAAAGAAAGTATTGATGTTGTCTAAGAATGAGAGAGATTGAGAAAAAGTTAAGAATTGGAGAAGAGGGGACCTTAGGTGAGTCAGTGGATTGAGGCAGATCTAGAGATTGTGGGTTGAAATCTGACCTCGGACACTTCCTAATTATGTGGTGCTGGGCAAGCCACTTAAACCCTATTGCCTAGACCCTACCAATCTTATGCTTTGGAACCAATACACAGTATTGATTCTAAGGTGGAAGGTAAGAGTTTTTTTTAAGAACTTTAGGAGAGTAGAAAGCAATGGAAAGCCATTCTGGGAAATCTGATAGGGAATTGATAAAGACAGAACAGTAGAGAGAGCCCAGAAGTTATTTGGCACATATTTGTAAGGGACCTAACCAATAAAGTTATGTATCTCTCTTCAGAGATAGTTTCATAGAGGAGGGCTCAAGTTCAATCTTCAAGGGAAAGAAGGGTAGGATTTTGAATAGTAGAGATTACAGAAACTGAAGAGTATGAGAACAAAGAACACTGACAATCAACATTGTTAATGAATTCTTCAACCTCAAGATCCATACCACAGCAAGATAATTCCAGTTATGTTGACCACCTTAGCAAGCAAATTGTAATTTGTAGAAATGATCAATGTCATTGTCTGTGTCTACAATGTTAACTGACTTATCCCCAAAAACTAAATTTGACATTCAGAAAGAATTATTATTTAAACCTTTTTTTAAAGAAGGGCTCTTAACTTAGGGTTTATGAAACCTAGGAGATTTCAGGGAATCTCTGAATGTGGATGGGAAGGAAATTCCATCTTTATTTCCATTAACTTTTAGTTTCCTTTGCTATGTATTTAATTTGTGCATTTAAAAACATTATTCTGAACAGGGACTCATAAGCTTCACCAGACTGTCAAAAGGGGCCATGGCACAGAAAGGTTAATAATCCTTGTTTTATATTAAATTGTTATCATATTGTTAATAGAACCTATATAATTAATTATTGTCATAATAAATATAATAATTTTTAAGTAATTAAGTTATTGTTATTTTTAAACAGAAGGCAGTAGTGGTATTGTGGAAGCAACAAAGAAGGGATCCTAAGTGTCAGAGAGGAATAGGACTACCCAAACAAGAATACTAAAATTAAATTAAACAAACAGCTACTGAGGAGTTTGAGGTTTAAAAGGTTGACATAGAAGAATAATGGTGTAGAGACAGATTCCATCTATCTTTTATAGAATGAGGAAGATCCAGGTTAAAATCCAGCCTCAAAATACTGCTATTTTGATGTCATTTATCCTCTGTTTGACTCACTTGCCTCATTCATAAAATGGGGATAATAATACCACTCGCCTCCCAGGGTTGTTGTGAGGACCAAATGAGATTATAATTGTAAGGTACTTAGCACAGTGCCTGGCACACAGTAGGTGCTTAATAAATATTAGTTATGAGACTCATCCTCTTCATGAGTTCAAATCTAACTTCAGACATTTACAAGCTGTGAGACCCTGGCTAAATCATTTAACCCTGTCTGCTTCAGTTCCTTAAATGAGCTGGCGAAGGAAATGGCATACAACTCCAGAATCTTTGCCAAGAAAACTCCAAATGAGGTCACAAAGAGTCAGATATGATTGAAACTACTAAATAGCAATTTTATAATTATTATTACTACTACCTAAGCCCATTGAACTTCAGTTTCCTCATCTGCAAATGACCTGATTACCTTTAATGTCTCTTCTACTTCTAAATGTGTAATCTATGATCCTAAAAAGCTGACCATGTCCTCATGAAGGTCTTAGGGGGAATATGCTATGCTCACAAATAAGTACAATTGAAAGAAAATTATGAAAATTCTTGAGGTACAAAGTGTTCATGGGAGATAACAAAAATAGTGTGCTCTTATAGAATTATTTGTACTTTTGATGTAGATTCACTTTTATCATCATTTGCCCACAAAATGTTTCTGTCACCTCAATGTCTTACCTGAAAAATACTTAACTTGGCCTCCCCCTGCCCATTATCCATATATTAAGCAAGGGTTTGAGCTTTGATTAGGAACAGAGGTCGCCAGAGACTTGACTTCCAGAAGAATTTATGAATATGAAATGTGCTTCTTACTCAAAGAGTGTTTTTTTAATCATTTGCTCTTTCTTTTTTTCTCTGTATCCACAGTTGCATAGACAAAGTATTCAGAGAGGTTTAATTAAGTATGACAATGCCCTTTACCACAGAAAATGTTGCCTGAAATTCCTGTTGTGTAGTTGTGGTTCATGGAAGCTTCAAGTATAGCTTTGAGTCTCTGAGGACACAGTTCTTGAGTGTCTTTGAAGAGTTGAAGAACTGTACATCACTAGTAGTCACTGGTATTCTTCTGAGAGTTCTGAAAGAAGTAAACTGTGAAATAGTCACCGTGCCAGCAAGGATGCAATATGTCCTCTAACAACTGCAACTTTCCCTGGAGATCAGAGGGGAAATTGCTAATACAGACACTCACTGAAAGGCGATTCCAGAAATCACAGACCATTGAATCTCAATTCAGTTTCCAAGGAAAGTGATTGGAGTTTAATCAAAGTCTGAAACTTGAATAGATATATAGACTCAAGTTTCACTAAGAAACATTCTTTTTAGCATCTACATAACTACTGTGTTATCTGTCCTAAGACCTTCTGTATTTGGCTGGAAGATTCATAAAATTAATCAAAATAAAGAATGTCTGCTTTATTTTGTATGGACTTTGTGGGTAACTAAAGTCAAAACCATGTCCATTCCAGTACCATATCCATTGGCTAATAGCCATGTTTGGTAAATTGGCATGTTTAGCCACTAAAGGTTCTTTGAAAATCATTTTTTAAGGCTCTTTGATTAATATTAGCATTCTCTAACAAATTCCAGAATAGGTCATTGTCATTCTCCTTATCACCATCACCAGATTAGAGACTCATAAATGTAGAGCTGTAAAAGCCTTTGGAGGTCATCTAGACCAACTCCTTCATTTTTCAGATGAGAAAACAAAGACCTGGAGTAATAAAGGATTTGCCCAAAATTACACAGATAGCTAATGTCAGAGGTGGGATTTGAACCTAGGTCCTCTGATTCAAAAAATAGTTCCTATTATTATGTGGTTATTCTTCCTATTTTTATTATGTTGCTGTTTATACTTTCAAAGTGTTTCCAACCATATTATCTCATGTAAACAGCATGCTCTGCCACTATCTCAACACAGTACTATATAGAATTTCGGCATCCCTGAAGATACTTGCCTTGCCCATTTCAATTATTGATCTCTAGAATTGTCATGCTTCTATTGCCTTGTACTTTGTGTGCTGTTGTGTATTGTATTGTTTGTATGTGTATATGTTTGCATACAGGGGAGGGCATGTCTAAACACTTAAATTTTTCTATATCAAGCTTAGTGGTTCTGAGTCATATATTTAATCAATTTCTTTGATTTGTTATTTTCAAAAAGTCTTCTTTTTAGAGCCATCCACCGTATCGTATACTTCTGGTGAGAGCAACCAAGAATAAAGAGACATCTAGAGCATCTTTGATTAAAACCATGAATGGTTAACAAAGAAAAAAAATGAAAATGCATCTTACATCTGCCCACAATTGAGCCTCAGTGAAGATGTGTGAGCCTGGAGACCAAATCCAAGCTGCCTGGAATGTGAAGCTGACGACACTGGTTATTCCAGATGTCATAGAAAATATTGGCTTGGGAAAGCTAATTAACTTGAGTAGTCAAGGAAATAAAAATCTTTGACAGCAATCACCTCATTTCAACCCCTTTGAAGAAAAGGGATAGAGGAGAGAATTTGTCAAGTAAGTGCTAATGTTTACCCTTCAAGTTTCACTTGTGTGAAGGCCTCCTGAGACTTTCAAGCTTTCTTCTTTTTAAGTTTAAGTGAGATTCTTGTGGCTCTTTAGAAGAGGGAGGAAAAGGGGGGACTATGCTTCAGATTGACTTGCTCTCTGGTCCCCAGGATGAATAGTGAAAAATAGACAGGGTTCAAGAGTCCCTTGGGAAATAGAATTATAGTCTTATCCCTAGCATTCGAGAAGAGGAAATTATATTCCAAAATTTAAAAGATGGCTCATAACACAAATAACTGAATACATTAAAACATTTTAACTTGTTCACAGTCTTTTATTTTAGCTGGCCAATACAAGGCTACATGAAATAAAATTCATTATTTTCCATGCCAAATTGAGCAAAGAATTTTGAAGGACTTGTCTAGTCTCAGCTGGATGTCCCTGAACAGGTCATTTCATCTCTCGGAGGCTCAGTTTCCTCATCTGTAAAAAGGGGGTAATGATATCCAAACTACCTACTTCAAAAGAATATTGTTAGGAAAATTCTTTGTAAACCTTCACATGTAATGAAAATATAAACTCTTTACTAATTTTGCCATCACTATCATCAGACCTATGCCTTTCAACTCCTGTCTGTTTTTTTTTTCCCCTAGGCCATCTCAAGTAATCAATCTACCTTCAAACCCTGTATTTCTTCTTTGGTTAAGAAAGAACACTTATTTATCCATGAGAGGACCTAGGTTCAAATCTGGCCTCAGTCATTTCCTAGGTGTGTGACCCTGGGCATGTCAGTTAACTCCAATACCTAACCTTTACTGCTCTTCTACCTTAGAATAGATATTTAGTATTGATTTTAAGATAGAAAGTATTTTTTAAAGAAAAAAAAATGCTTTTTTGACACCAGATATATGGGGACAACTGTAACATATCTGAACATCCTTCCCTCCATTTTTTCTTCTGTTACGAGGCACCTTATTCTTATACTGCCACACTAGGGTCCTATATCTGTCCTCCTCCTTCTTCTTCATTTTTTTTTAAACTCCTACCTTCTGTCTTAGAATCAATACTAAGTATTAATTCCAAGGCAGAAGAATGGTAAAGGCCAAGCAATTGGGGTTAAATGTCTTTCCCAGGGTCACATAGCTGGGAGGTGTCTGAGGTCAGATTTGAACCCAGGACCTCCAGTGTCCAAGTCTGGCTTCTGTTCATGGAGTCATCAAAATGCCCCAGATCCTCTGCTTCTTATTTCTTCTGATTACCTCAAACCTCCTTATCTAAAGTATCAGATGAAACAAGAATCCTTTTTCTATACTGATATTTTCTTCTGATTCCTCAGTTGATACAGTGGAAAGAACAGGGTCTCTGGAGTTAGAGGAGTGGGGTACAAATCTGACCTCTGATACTTACTACTCATAATGACCATGGGTAAATCACATAAGCTTCCTTTGCCTTGGTTTCTTTATTTATAAAAATGAGATGGTTAGATTAGATGACTGAGGTTACTTCCATCTTCCTTAAATCTATGATTCCTTTTCTAAAAGTTTTGAAAGAAATGTTTGAATAAATTAAAATACTTAACCATGGACTTTAAGATGTTCTATCAATGTCTTTCATTACCAAAATGCTCTTAACTTATATTTCTTTTCATACCCTGCTGTGAGGTCAACTTTGAGCCTGGGCAAACTTTGGAAATTGCATCTCTGTATTAACTTGATGGATTGACCAAATACTACTTGGGTTCATATCACAGGGCATCAGGGGCAGCTAGTTAGCATAGGGTGTACTGAGTACAGAGTACTGAGCCTGGAGTCAGAAAGACTCAACTTCCTGAGTTCAAATCTAGCCTCCGACACTTCCTCAATGTGTGACTCCAGGCAAGTCACTTAACCATGCTAGCCTCAGCTTCATCTGTAAAAATGAGCTGAAGAATGAAATGGCAATCCACTCTAATATCTTTGGCAAGAAAATACCAAATGGAGTCAGGTAGAGTTGGACATGACTAAAATGATTCAACCACAACAAAAATATGCCTAGTGCCATGCTAGGATTGGGGAATACAAAAGCAAAAGTGAAATAATCTCTGTTCTCAAGGAGTTTCCACTCTATTATAGAGTATATAGCATTTACATATGTAAGGATATTCAAAATCTAAAGACCATAAATACCAGGTAAGGGTTGTTTTATTGTTTGTTTTTTTGAGGTGGGGAATATTTGTTACTAGCTATTGGGAAATCTGGACAGGCTTCATGGTGCTTGAGCTAAGCTTTCCATCACAGGGAAAGAAGGAAGGAAGGAGGGAAGGAAGGAAGGAAGGAAGGAAGGAAGGAAGGAAGGAAGGAAGGAAGGAAGGAAGGAAGGAAGGAAGGGAGGAAGGGAGGAAGGGAGGAAGGAAGGAAGGTAGGCAGGCTAAAAGAAGGTATGGATTTAATGGATAAGGTGAGTTCTGTTTGGGAATTATTGAATATGTGGTATCTATGGGACTTCCCAGTTTCAATCACAGATTCTAAGAGATGGAGATGAGGAGAGAATATGGCACATACATGGGAAAGAACCAGCCTAGAGGTATAGAAATGGGAGATGTATTGTTTTTGTGATGAAAAAGAAGGCCAATTTGAGTGGAACAAAGAGTATATGAAGAGAAATAACACAATAATAATAAAAAGGAATTAATAAAAAAATAAAAATAATAAGGCTGGAAAGATAGGTTGGTGCTAGGGTTTAAAATGCTCTAAATATCAAACAGAAGTGTTTCCTTGATCTTATGAGCAATAGGGAGCTACTCAGGCTAAATAAACAAGAGAGTTGTATGGTAACACCTATGTTTTCATAAAATTACCTTGACAGTTATGTGGAGGACAGATTGGCAAGGGATAAAATTTAAGAAATGGATTTCAATTAAGAGGTCATTTAAATAGTTCAGATAAGTGGTGATGAAGTCCTGAACTAAGGTAAAATCTGTGTGTGTAACTAGGAAGAGTTGTTGGAACTATTTTAAAGGTTGAATCAATGACTATTCACTTGTGTGAGGTGAAGTAAAATGAAGTTTAATAGCTAGTATTTCTGTAGCACTCTGAGGTTTGCAAAGAACTTTACAAATATCTTCTTATTTTATCCTTATAACAACCAGGGAAGTAGGTGCTATTATTATACCCATTTTATAGATGAAGAAACTGAGTCAGCAAGAGGTAAATGACTTGCCTATAGGATTACACATTTAATAAGTGTCTGAGGCCAGATTTGAATTCAGAATTGAATCTCTTACTCCTAGTTCAGATACCTGACACTGAAGTTTTGAACCTCAATTTCTGGAAGGATGATGGTATCCTTGATAGAAAGAGGGAAGTTCAGAAGAGAAGTGGGCTTGGTAGAGGGGAGGACATCATTGGGATTTTTTTTAGACATGCTGAGCTTGTTCCACTTCAGAAGGCTCTTTAAACTCTAAATTCTATGCTCTCTGAAGTCCTTTCTGATGAAATTTACCTGGATCCAGGCACTTCAATCACTCCAGCAAATCCTTTGCTCATAGACACAGGCTTCTGGTTTCCTTGCTGTCATTGATTTTCCACTTGTCTTTGTCATGTTTTCCCCCATTAGGCTGTAAGCTTCTCTGAGGCAAGGAACAACCCCACTTCTTTTTAAACTCATCACAGTCTTTAGTGCAGTTTCTAAGTAGTTGTTACTGAAAGCCTGACAAGCATTTCACTGGTCACACACATTAACCTTGCCTGACAAACTAAAATCTACAGACTGCTAAAAACAACAATATATTTTTTAAATGACTCACAGGTGCATGCTTAAAAAATGTACTTCCTATCAGTAGATTATGGCTATGATTTTAGAAAGTGTGAAAGATTCTAATAAGCACTTTTTCCACTGATGGATTTATACAAATTTCACTTGAAAGAAGGGCTTGAGAGTTGCAACAGAGATCTTTCAGAGTAGGCAGCTACTCAGTTCCATTCCTTATTATTTCAAATATTCATGAATGCCTTTTGTTTCTCATATCAGACATTTCCTGATTTAAAAAAAAGCACCCCTCCCTTCATCCTCCACATACATATCCAACTGATGCTTCCTTTGGAACAAAGGGAAAAAAGTTAAGCCAAACCAACCAAAATTATTGACTAAACTCAGCATATGGAACGTTGTTTTTTTTTTTATTTCTACCTTTATACAGAGGGAAGTATGCTTGATTGCCTGGTCACTGGAACCAAGATTGGTCATTGTGATTAACCAGTGTTTGGCTCTCTCTTAGGAACAATTATGTAGCTCAGTGGAGACAGAACTGAATCTGGAGTCAGAAAGATCAGAGTTCAAAAATGACCTCAGACATTTCTTAGCTCTGATTCTGGGCAAATTAGTAAATGCATCCCCTATAAAATGGGGATAATTACCTACCTCCCATGGGTTGCTGTGTGGGTGAAATGAGATATTTGTAAACCTTGAAGAGCTATATAAATACGAACTGTTATTGGTTTCGTTTCTATTATTTTCATCACTTGTATAGTGTTCTTCCGGCTTTGCTTGCTTTATTCTGCATTAGATAATACAAATATTTCTCTTGACATTTAATAGTCGTCATTTCTTATGGAACAATAACATCATATTTTGTTCATTTACCAATTTAGACATTCCCCAATCCATGGAAACCCACTTTGTTTCCAGGTTTTTGTATTTTCTGATATCCCCAAAAGAGCTGCTATAGCTATTTCATTCATTTCATTTCAGTTCCAAAGTACCTTGTTAGATATTGAGGATACAAAGATGAAATTGAAAAAAAGCAGTCCCTGCCTTTAAGGAAAATTACAATCTAAATAGCAAGGAGGAATTACACACACACACACACACACACACACAGAGAGAGAGAGAGACAGAGAGAGAGAGAGAGAGAGAGAGAGAGAGAGAGAGAGAGAGAGAGAGAGAGAGAGAGAGAGAGTCAGATTATGGTGAATACAAATGAGAGTCCAAAATGCCAAGAGAAGGTAGAACAAAGAATCCCCTGCAGCTTTGGGAGAGGAGGAGAAAAAATAAGGAAGATCCAAGAAGATCACATTTTTCCTTTAGATTCCCCATCACTATTATGAGGGTGGCTTCATTAGAACTGACAGCAAATAAAATAATGCCAAACAGGATGCTATCATAACTGGGTTAGGGATTTTCAAAGACTGTTATTTTAATTCCATTCAGACCTTGGCTTTGGAGAGTTGTCAGTTGTCTCATGTACCAGTCAGCATGAATGAATTGAATGGAGACAATAAAAATTATTTGTTGTTGAGTCCCAGGATGTATTCGTGTGTGTGAGTTAAGACCTTTTTTACTGTAGAAAAATCTCTGCTCAATAGTGCATAGTGTCCTAGAATTGGAATCAGGAAGATCTGAGTCCCAGTCATACCTTCAGCATTTTGTGGTTGTATGATTCTGGGCAAGTTTCATTCTCTTTCAGTCTCAGCTTCTTCATCTGTAAAATGAGGATAATAATAACCCCTGCCACTCAAAGTAGTTGTGAGGATCAAATGAGATTTAGAAATATGGAAAGCACTCAATATACCTTAAAAAACTGAACAGGTGTCCCAAAGATTGAAGCTTTAAAATGCATGAAGACTTTTGGGACACCCTGTGTACATCTAGCTATTATCATTATTAAGTAGTGAAATCTGGGTTCCCCACCCCACCTCAAATCAGTTCTTCAGTAGATTTCCTCCACTGCCAATGGCAAAAGTAGAGTGATATATAGATTGTCTTCTTTAAAAGAAAATATTTTTATAATTAAGTTAGATTTTTTTAAAAATAATATTCCCTAGAGATCATTTGGAAGATTTTAATTAAAGATATCATTTGACCTAGGCATTAAAGGAATGAAATAGAAATAAGAAAGGGGAGGAAGAAGATTTGGTATTGTCTATATAGATTTCCCCCAATTCACCAGATTCTTTAACTCCCATTATCTGCATATTCATCAGGGAAGTTGGTTCAAGAGGCAAGGAGTGCCCCTGCTGGCTTGAGAGGAAAGTCCTCTTCTCCTTCTATTTTCAGTGTTGGATAAATAATACCACTACCCAGGGGTATCTGGTGGCTCAGTGGATTGAGAGCCAGGTCTAGAGATGGGAGGTCCTGGGTTCAAATCTGGCTTCAGACACTCCCCAGCTGTGTGACCCTGGGCAAGTCACTTAACCCCCATTGCCTAGCCCTTACCACTCTTCTGCTTGGAACCAATACACAGACTGATTCTAAGACAGAAGGTAAAGGTTTAAAATAATAATATTATTAATATTACCATAATTATTAAGCATTTGCAAATCTTGAAGCACAATATAAATGCTTGCCATAACAATTAATATGATATTACTTTAATGACTCATTATTAATATTGTTTATATTAACTATTATAATTTTCCTCTCCTGGGTAACTGCCTTGTCATGTAAGAGAGGCTTGTATAGCTTAATAAAACTATTAGCTATGTCATGCAAGCTTACCCAAGATGGGCAGGTCATAGTGGAGAGTTCTTACAAAAAAGGGGGGAAAAAGGTGATCTACTGGAAAAGAAAAAGAAAACTTATTCCAGTATCTTTGCCAAGAAAACTTCCTGTTAAAAATAGCCCATGGGTTGAGGTAGAGTCGAGATGGTGGCAGCAAAAGTTGAAACCACTCTGACTGTCCTTTCATGGAGACAAGAGTCAGACATGCCTGAAGAAGAGAACAACAATAACAATATATATTGTATGCACAAAATGATGTGCATCTTATCTCTTACTTAAATGTGATCTTCTTGAGGACAGAGATCATATTTTTGCTTCTCTTTGTATCTCTAGTGCTTAACATCTTTCATATCTCATAGTAAAATTTTTAATTAGTGCTTGTTAAATGACTGACTAAGGGGGCAGCTGGATAGCTCAGTGGATTGAGAGCCAGGCCTAGAGATGGGAGGTCCTGGGTTCAAATTTGGTTTCAGACACTTCCCAGCTGTGTGACCCTGGACAAGTCACTTGACCCCCATTGCCTAGCCCTTACCACTCTTCTGCCTTGGAGCCAATACACAGTACTGACTCCAAGATGGAAGGTAAGGGTTTAAAAAAAAAATAAATGACTAAGACATCAAGAAGGAAGTGGACAAAGAAAAGTCCACTGAGTTATAAGACCATGACTATGATCATCTCTTTGGACAACAGAAGTGAAATGAATGCATAGGTAATGAGAATTAAAGGGTCTGGGATATTGGGGAAAATCTATATGTGTTTGAAGTTGCCAGTATGAGAGCAGGGGTTGATACATGTGAAATTACTTTGTAATTTTGATAGTGCTCTATAAATGTAAGGTTTAACACAAGTCTCTCTCTCTCTCTCTCTCTCTCTCTCTCTCTCTCTCTCTCTCTCTCTCTCTCTCTCTCTCTCTCTGGCTGAAACATATTCCTAAGTCTCTTGTTATTTTTACCCATGTTAACAACATTCATAGCAACAAGTTATTTCACTGAAATGTATTCTTTTCATAAATAGAGGCATATTTGTTTATATAGAGCTGTGCACTGAATGCTCTGAAAAAAAAAAGTTTATTACTTAAATAAAGTTAGTTGCTTCCTTCAGTCAGAACCTCCTCTGAGTTACAAAATGAGGCAAAGCTTTGGAATTTCCAAGAGTAATTCTTGAATCTAGAAGCTAAGCTAATTCACTCAGTCAATAAATTAATCAATAAACTTTTAAGTGCCTTCTATGAGCCAGGTACTGTTTTTGTCTCTTTTAATTTAATCATAGATTAGCCATAAGTTAATTTCCTCCCTTTTGTAAAGCACACAAGAAAAGGGAGAAAAAAAATAGAAAAAGAGCCACAAACTAAAAACATACTCAAAAGTTCCACAAAATGGAATCTTTAAGTGACCGTAAACTTTCTGGATGTGTACTTGTTCTAACATGTCTGTGCCATGGAAATGTTTCCAATCAAATGATATATTGTCACTGAAGTGTTTTTTTTTAAGTAGGTTGGGATATGTGGTGGCAAAGAGCTGGAGATCAAGGGAATGTTCTTTTTTTGAGTTTGTGGGTTTATCTTTTTTGACTCTGAGAATCTCAGGCTTTTGGGTTCTCTCATGTGCTATTAGTGGTACAATCCAAGACCAGTTCCCCTTCAACTCTTGGACAAGTCCACAATGAGCACACTGATGTCATTGGGGGATTGAGTGGAAGTAGAAATTCTTTACTTCTTCCCTTCCATCTTACACTACTGTCCACCAGAAAGGGGATTTTTCCCATCCAACCCTGGGGGGCTGTGTATATGGCTCTGGGTGCCATCGCTGTGTTTCTTGTGGCTGCTGACTGCAGTGTAAGATGATAGTGAGGGATGAACAAAGTCACAAGGAGAATTGGGGAATGGCTGGATAAATTGTGATCTAGAATTGTAATGGAGTACTACCTTGGTGTAAGAAGTGATGAACTGGTTGATTTTATAAAAACATGGTAAGACTTGTACGAAACAATGAAGAACAAAATGAACAGAATCAAGACAATGTTGTATGTGGTAACAATGACATTGTTCAGATTGTAAATATGAATGACTGAGCTATTGTGTTATGTGAATATTCAAATAAAATATAAACAGCCTAAGAAAGGAGATGCTATCCACCTCCAAGGACAGAACTGATATATGGAAGTATGTATTGTATGGTTTCACACACACACACACACACATATGTATACATACATATATATCCGTGTCAAATGTTGGCCTTCTCTAGTATGGAGTTGGTAGGGAGGAAGGGAGGGAAACATCTTGGAACTAAAATGCAAAAAAATAAAATAAATATTTGTTAAAGTAGGTTGGGAGATCGGCTAATCCTTTAGCAATGGACAGCTTTAATAGTCAAGAACTGGAATGATAATTGAGGGAAAGATGCTAAATTACTTTTCATCTCATTCTAGACTGGTTCCTGAGGGAAGAGAATTGTTTCCAGGTAGGTTGGAGGAATTTAAAACAATTTGTTTTTAAGAAATTTGGTCAGAAACAATGGAAATTTGGAAAGAAAAAAAGTCACATGTTCATAAAAAGTTCCAAAGTATTTAAAACAGACTAGTAACCAGCTTATGATAATACTATGCTATTTCACACACCAGCCCTTTAACAAGAAATGCTTTATGCTGACTCATTCAGATATACCTAGTGGCACAACTTAAAAAAAATTAAAGAGAAAGTCTGGCACCATTGTCCTTCTGGAAAACTTGTTGACCACACTAGCACTGATAGACACAAAAACACTGGTAGCTATTTTCTAATGGGGAGGTAAATTTCATGGCTCATTTTTAAATGAATGTAATGAGGTATTCTTCAGACATCCTCTGGCTTTTGGAAGTATTAGAAATGAACAATAATAGCAACAAATGTGAGAGCCAAACACAACTAAGGACTGTGAGTAGGAAAAAGCTCTGACAACTTAGTGTGATTGTTGGCTGAAGAAAAGGAAGTATTTAAGTGGGGTCAGTATTGCAATTGTTGATAGTGTATAAATGTCAATCTGTCTGATCTTTGGGAAGTTCACACTGTGGGGCAGAGGAAAAGAGCAATTAATGGCCAGGTAAGGATTGAAAAATCATGAAGTAGGTGGATTATGGTGATTCGTCATTCCTTTACATTTTTATGTGAAGGCTCTGTATGGTCTCTGCTACTGAGCATCTTGGAAGAGGCCATCAGAAGTTTGTATGTTTGTGGTCTCCTGGTGTCTTGGTGTTTGTCTCCATTACTGGATTTTGTTCTAGTCCAGACTCCAGGAACAGAGTACATGAGGAAAAAGGATAGGAGTAGTGAGTCCAAGTCCTACAGATCTGGCTTCCAGAAGCTTATCTTACCCTACAAAAACTGGGTTGAATTCATAATCCCTTAAAAAAGTGTCCAATGGGAGCCATTGGGCCATGACAACCACCTCATAGTAATCCATTGACACTAATAGTTTTTCTTCTTTGACCAGAAAGATAAAATAATTCACCAAATAAAAGAGGAATGAATGACCCCAGGATGTGACCTAAATTTCATTCCAAAGATGGATGAGATGTACAGATGCCTGTACTACCCATTGTGCACTCATGGGAAACAAGTATTCTCAAATGATGTTCTGTTCCAGTTATCACATCATATGACAAGCCTTACAAACTAGTGGGAGCCCATGGTTTTTCATGTCTTCATGTTGACACCCATTATTGAGAATTATTAATAATAAGAAACTACATTTTTTTCTTCCTGGCAGACTGAACAGATATCAAAAGTTGATAATAAAGTTTGTAGTCAGCTTATTTTGCTCAAGGAGGCTTGAAGCTCATTTCACCCTTTAAACATTCTGCTCCAGGTTCCATGTGGAGAATTTGCTGCTCACTTCTGGAATATGAAGTAGGTAGCATCTAAATTTATACATCTCTAACGAGTTCTGATAATGTCCCCTCCCTCCCCAGAATGAAATCAGTATCCATGCTACTTCTCAAGTCACATCCATAATCTTCCTGGAGAGAACAGGAAATTATTCAGCTTACTCTTAAATCATCATAAGGCTGTTGAAAGACAATTTCTTCTTTAACTTCTGCTTTGTCCTAGAAGAAGCTAGCAATTGAATTTGAAGTTGTCTCATGACATAGTTAAAAAGAAGAAATAAATTTACCCTTATGTTCTTTAACATTTAATAATGGAGCAATTGTTGCTGTAAGGAGGTTTTATTAGTTTCTAGGCAATTATTGGCTTGATACCAATAAGAAACCTTAAAAGGTACATTCTTCTGGACTTGGTAGCTGAATGTATTATGTGCAGAGATTATACTGAAGCTTTGCTGTATTAAAACTGTCATTATTAAGTTTGCTTTGTTTATGGTCCTAGAATTATGGTTAGGTTGTACTAATATGTTTCCTAATAGATATGATATTTTTGGAAATGACCTAGAGGTTATTTAGAAATCATGGTACATATCATATACTTTGACAATGTTCAAAATGAAGTAGTTTAATTATTTAGCTAAGGAGCAGTTGAACTGGTGGCCTCAATGTAATGTTCTTGGAGATAGGGACTGTTTTATTTTTTTGTCTTTGTACACTTAAAAATGCTTATTGATTGACTGATTGCCAAGAAGGCTCATAGTAATCAATGAGATTTGGTGGGATGAGAACAGCTACTATAATACATGAAAGAATACATCTGATTCAAAGGAATAGGTACAAGAGGCAAAATAGCAAAATATTAAAGCAATATCTTCATGTGCTAGAGGAAAGAACTAGAGGGAAGAAATATGGAAGCATACATTTGGGTGGAGATCATCTGAAGAGATCTGGAGACTTTAGTGGATTCTAAGTTCAAAATGAATCAACACTATGATATGGCTCCTCCAATAAAAGGCTTCTTTAAGAGAGGCATAGTATCCAGTAAGGGGGTAGATCTTCTGTACTTTTCTCAGGTCATAATACAGCTGGATAATTCTGTTGAGTTCTAGTTTTACATTTTAGAAAGAAGACTAATAATCTGGAGAGGCATCCTGGAAGAGGAAACCAGGTTGGAAAAAATCCATTAGACTATGCCATGTGAGAATCAATTGGAAGATTTTAGTCCCAAAAAGAGACAGCTTAAGAGAAAACATGATAGATGTCTTCATTAGAAATAAAATTTTTTCTGCTCTGAGAACCAATCAAAATGATTCTATTTTTCAATTATGTGGAAAGCTAACTTACCTTTTTTACATGATGATAAATTTTTGGCATAAATAACTAAAATTTGGTGTTGTTAAAAAAGGTTAATCAGACAGGCTTCTATCCCCAGTTTTCTTCACTGATTCCTAGATCAACTGATGGCCTTCAGCTAAAACCGGTTTTATCTTCCCTGCCTATCACATCCCATTTTCTCAAATTTCTTCAGCCTCAAGCTAATGAATCAAGACACTATGAATTTTGTAACAAAATGTGACCTGGAGAACTTAGAATAGTGCATTGCTGATTATTTTTATTAAAAAGATGCTAATTAGGTAGCTTTCACTGGTTTCCTAAAAAAAAAAAACACCAATAGCAGCGTATGGGAAGCAAAGATTTGATGTGAAGTCCTGAACAATATTTTATTGACATCTGGAACAAAGATAAGATTTGTTCTGCATGGTATTGAAAGGTAGAACTAAAAAAAAAGGACATTCCAAAGAGATAACTTAGGTTTTGTATTAGGGGAAAAAATTCCTAAAAAAGTCACAGGTATCTACATGGCATTCTACTTAATTAGCTCTTCCCCATTTCTAGAACATGCCCTGTTTCCATCTCCTGACATTCCTGGTTTCCTTTAAGACTCAGCTAAAATCTTACTTTCTGCAAGAAGCTTTTTCTAGTGCAATCCCCCTGAGATTACCTCCAGTGTGTGTGTGTGTGTGTTTGCATGCTGCCTACCCCATTAGAATATATGATTGTTTCTTGAAATCTATGACCTTGTTTTTGCCTTTTCTTGTATCCCCAGAGCTTGCTTAGCATCATTCCTGGCCCATAGTATGCCTTTAGTCAGTGGTTTTTGACTTTTTGACTTGACTAGTAAAGTTTCCCTTGACTAGAAGTCTTTAAGCAAAGGCTGGATAACTGTTTTGCAGGGGATGTTGATTCTTGTTCAGATGCATGTGGGACTGGATAGCTACAAAGGTTCTTCTGTGTCTGAGATTGTCTTTTTGCAATAATTGGCCAGGCAGCAAACACTGACCAAGTTGCTGTATTCATGGAATAACCAACCAAGAATTATAAACCCCTTAAGAATTGTTTGGCTATTGCCGCCAAGAACTCCGCACTTTTAAAGGGAAAAAAGAGAGAAAGAACAATTTTTTATAAATGTATTCTACTGTTTACCCAGTCCATTTGGACAGAGGTGACAGAAATATAGATACAAATGTAGATTTATGTGTATATAAATGCAGATATGTGTACATCTGCACTTTTAAGTGTCTGCACTCCAAGTAGTCCATAGGCTTGAGGAGACAAGTGGCATTGAGGATAAGATGATTATTCATCTATGATGTGAGGAGCACCAGGGACCAGTGGCTGCGTTGCTGAAAGTCACTCAATATCAAGATATCAGGATTAAATTACACAACCTTTTTCTCCCCCTTGAAAGCAATGAAATGTGATTCATGACAACAGAATGACCTTTAAAAGACATTCCTTTTCTCATACTTGCTATCTTATGAGCCAGTACAGATACATGTACCTTGGATAGTCTCCAGTGTTTAGAAATTCAGAGAACTTCAGATTAAAAAAAAAAAAGACAGACTAAATGGTGCAGCATAACTGAGCCTTGAGAAAAATAACAATATATGAAAGTCATTTCAGGTTCCCCATATGTAACAGGATAGATGGAATGCTATATATGGGGAATAGTGAAAAATGTTAGATATGATTTTTTTTAAGTTACAGTATAATAAAAGGAAGAACTTGGAGCCCAAATTTAGAGATAGAAGTTACCTTTGAAAAATTTTGGTCACCATCGTATTACCTTCTATTTTCATTACATACCCTGAATATACATAATTATTGACATATTTTCTTTCCCATCAGAATGTGAGACTCTTGAAGGCACTAACCATTGATTTACCCAGTACTAAGAGCCTAGTATATGGGAAACCCTCACTATATTCTTGTTGTTTGACTAAGTAGTTCAGTGATTGGATCTAAGAATCCTACATGTTTGGTTCAGCTTGGATTTTCATTCTTGCACACTTGATTCACTGGTCCATTGTCATGTCATTCATAGAGTTGTGAGTTTAGCCTCAAGGTGAGGAGACTGATAAGACACAGTCCCACATTCATGTTCCAGGATAGAAATACTTATTCATCCTTCCAGCCAACTGGCACCCAATTTCCAAGTAACTCTCAAGCTTTAAAGTGCTCCTTAATGCTCCTCTGGTCTCTTACCAAATGGGTGTCCTTTAATTGTTTGGGGATACCATTAGCTAAGCTCACTCACATTTATAGATCATAGAACTGGAAGTGGCTCTAGTAGTCAATCTTGTCCAGCCCTCTAATTTTATAAATGAAAAAGCCAAAGCCTAAACACAAAAAGCAACTTGCCCAAGCCAAAGCAAATGGTAGAATGGGGATTTGAATCTACAGATTCATTTCTCTATTACAACACATTATGCTGCTTGATCTTTGAGAGTAAATTCACCAGAATTGGCAGGGTCAAAGTCAGAATACAGGGACTAAGGAGGGACTCAGGGAAAAGAAAATATAGAGACTGAGATATAGTCTAGTTCCTTCAAAGCATCATTGAGGATATAACCTCCATTCTCAAAATCCTGGCTGTTCTTCTATGAAGACATTTAGTGTGTCATGGTTCTCTCTCTCTCTCTCTCTGTCTCTCTCTCTCTGTTCCTCTCTGTCTCTCTCTCTCTGTTCCTCTCTGTCTCTCTCTCTCTCTCTCTGTCTCTGTCTCTGTCTGTCTCTCTCTGTCTCTCTCTGTCTCTCTCTCTGACTCTCTCTCTCTGTCTCTCTCTGTCTCTCTCTCTCTCTCTCTCTCTCTCTCTCTCTCTCTCTCTCTCTCTCTCTCTCTCTCTCTTTCTCTCTCTCTCTCTCTCTCTCTGATGTTTGGTCTAACACAACCTGCTTATCAAATCACACAAGGTAGTAGACATACAATTCTTATCAAAGGTAAGAGCTCTCCAATTTAACCTGTATATAGTAGTAGTCTCTCAGTAACTGAGGATGACGATTGTCTTTATGCACTTTCATCTATGATACATGAGTGTGCACAAAGACATTTGTGCGTGAAGGAGATTTAAGTGGAAAAGCCGGTGCACAGAGACAGTCCCACTCTCTCGGCATTGGAAGCCTGGGTCCAGTGGCATGAAAAGTTGTTACACCTGGAGACATCCTCAGCTGCATTGGATGGCCGTGCTGTCCTTTGTGTTCCAACACGCCCTAAGCACTCCAGTGCTTTGCTGCATCGCCCTCTCAGCCGTTGAACCTTCTTATTGGTTTCTTCTGTCTGTTCAGCCGAAGCAGTCTTCACATGCTGGGTGAGCAAAGCCCTGGTTCACCAGGGGACGACCTGATGGCTACCCTCACAAGGTTTAGCTGGCCTGTCAAAGCCGCTGCCCGGGGTGTGGCCACTGCCCCATGCTAGCAGCTACTGGGAGCCACAAGTGAGAGCTGGGTGTCAGGTGAGGGTCAGAGGCTGGAGAGCTGCCCTAGAAGGGCACGACAAGCCCTCCATACCAGAGATATTACCCCTCCCTGAGCACCCCATACACCCCAACCTGTGTGTGTATATATATATATATATATATATATATATATATATATATATATATATATATATATATATCTTGACTATATACCTATGGCATTGGGTGTTTACAAGGTCTTTCCCCCATGAGTGGTGATGTCTTTGAGAACAAGGACTGTTTACATTTTTTCTTCTCCTCAACTCTTAACTCTTAACAGAGTACATTACACATAGTAGGTGATTAATAAATGCTCCTTGTCTTAAGTTAATAGTAGGCCTTTCTTCTAATACCTGTCATTATCTTTATAATATAAATGAGATTCCAGTTGTCACAAAGATATTCTGACTTTCCCTCTCACCTATCATGCTAAAAAGAAAAATCGTTCCTTGGAGACTTTTTTTGTCTAGCATTGAAACTTCCCAGATAAAGAGAGAAGAGAAAAAAACTACCTCCTGGCAGCCATCTAGAAAGGTCAGAGCAAGAGAATGGAATTGGTATGGTGGTGAGGGGGGAGTGAGAAGGGAAAATTGTGCTACTGAGGGAAGCAATCAAGAAAATTCAGAAAAAAGTCACATCCACTCAACCCAAAACCACCTAATTCTACACCCCAGAGTAGCTACTTCTAAATGAAGTTCTTCACTTCTTGGCCTTATGGAAATATATTCAGTGTCTTTTTAGAACAGCTGTGAATGCTGAATTGCCCACCTAGATTGGAGAAAAGGCATGGGGAACTTCTCTTTCCTGGGAGGAAGCATCCCTATTTATAAAACTAATGAAATTGAAACACATAAACTGATTATGCTAAATAGGTCTGTGTATCTATGGGTTCCCTTTATCCAATTTCCTTTGCCTTCTTCTCTGGGTTACCCTAGGGACCAGGTGACTGGGATACAGACGATTCAGTTTCCTATTAGCAGCCTGATCACTGAATTATTTGTTGGCCTCTGGTAAATCATTGACCTCTTTGTACCTCATTAAGAAATGTTAAGTAATAGGTTTGAGGAAGATCTTTGAGGTTTTTGCTGACAGAAGAAATAAATGTGCAATCATTACAAAGAATTACTAGTAACAATCCCAAATGAATCTCAGGATAAAACAAAAGCTGGCATTTTTTAATCCCCTGTAAACTAGAATTAAAACCACTCTGAGATCTTGGTGAAATCAATTATTGATTTTGATATTTTCTGATGTGATATTATATGGAAATGTTTAATCTAGGGTAATTTTACTTATGAAGAAACAGCATCCATATATCTGTATGTATTTTCCATGTTTCTATAAATGTGCATATATGTAAATATATACATATTTATGTAAGTTCACATATACTTATGTGCAAATCCATATTTATATAAACACAGAGGGAAATATACAAAGATAAGTTGCTGATTTTTCCTCATAACTAAAATTACTCCAGTTTAAATATTTTCATATATCACATCAGAAAATATTTTCATATCATATCACATCTAAAAATATGTGTATATATACACACATATATACACACATTTTATCTCTAAGACTGGATGCCATTCAGGAACTAGGCGGGCATCCTTTTTTCCCCCTAGAATGTCCAATACCTTAACTCTCAAACTCCCAATTTAAGGGATGCTCATGAAGCAGTTCCCAAGCTGAGGCTGCTCACAACATCTTTCTTCTCTGGCTAGAAGGTTAGATTCCAGGATCAAACTGCCTAGGAAGTCCAAGTAGCCCTTCTTTTGCATAGGAGTTGGGGATTCACAAATATTATTCTTGTACTACCTTCTTGGCCAGTGTAGATGAACACATGTCTGTTTGTGCCATGTATTTCTGTAGGAATGCAATAAAAATCCAAGTTGCTGTTTCCTTAAGTTATGGAAGCCCATTCTCAGGATTTCCATTATCACAGAATGTAGACACATACATACTATTCCTATGTGTTTCTGTCCCAAAGGAACTATTATTATAAGTTTCAGAATGAAGGTTTGTTCTGCTGCATGCTGGTCTCTCTTCTAAATTGGGAAAGGGTGAACAGGCAAAGGAAGAAGTGCAGAAGAGGCTGGGATGACCCTCACATATCTCCTGACACAGACTCATTACTATGAACTCATCAGATTGATCAAATACTCCCCTTTTAGAATGGAATTCTTAGAAATGATTCTATAGATTAAAACTAGCAAGTTAATATTTCTATTTAACCTAGTGATTTGCAATCAAAGAATTATGAAATTTGGACCTGAAAGAGAATTAACTCAGAGAATCTTATAACTGGAAGGAATCTGGGAAATCATGAAGTCCATCTCTCTTGTTTTATAGATTAGAAAACTGAAGACAAAAGACATTAAGCAACTTGTCCTGGCTTACATAGCCAGGATCAAAGGATCATAAATATAGAGCTAGAAGGGACCTCGGCCATCTAGTTCAACTCTGTTATTTGGCAGATGAGGAAACTTCAGCCAAGAGAGATAGAAAATGGCCAGGCTGGGTCTTGAAACCATATTATCTGATTTCTAATATAGATTTCTTTTTACTGTATTCTTCCTCCACTCCACTTTTTCCAGGCAAATCAATCAAATAAAAACAGCACTCTATCTCCTAAGTACCTGGGGCAGGATTTTGCAAAATAGGACCCAGATCCCTCTTTGTATCTTGTCCAAATTACTAATAGCTCTCAGTTCTATAATGCTTCACTTGTGAAAATGCTTTGACTACATTACCTTTTTGGTGTTGACAATACCTCTTTAAAGTAGTTTGATCAATTTTATTATCTCTATTTTATAGGGGAAGAAACTAAAGAACAGAATTAAACTAAAGGGGGTAGATTCAAACCCAACTTTTCTCTCTTAAGTTTATTGCTCTAACTAGAACCCAAGTCTTCTGACCTTCAACCAAATGTTCTTTCTTCTATGTGATATTATGTCTCCATGACATCAAATCAACCAGTCAAATCAGTGGAAAAAAATTCCTCCAATCAGTTTTTTGGCACCATCAAGACAAAACAAGTGGATGATTGATTATCTTGATTTTAAATCAGTTATTTTTGGCATCACAGAGAGATGAGCACATTCACTGTGTTTCTTGTAGCATTTTAATAACATGACTCTCCTTCCAGACTTAGCAATATTCTTTTAATTATGTTGGTTAGATAAATTCAGATAATAAAAACAATATTCAATTATTCTTATGCACAAGTTTGGATATAAATAAATAAGCAACTGCTCTGAGTTTCTTCAACAGTCTCTCAGAGCAATTGAGTAGATAGCTATTTAAAGGAGCCAAAACAGGGTTGCATGCAAGAGAAAGGAACATTTATTGAGCATCTACTATGTACTAGGCACTGTGCTAAGCACGTTACAATTATTACCTCACAACAACCTTCCAGGTAGGTGCTATTATTATTCCCATTTTACAGTGGAAGAAGAGGTTAAGTGACTTACTCAGTCACAACTAGTCAGTATCTGAGGTCAAATTTGAACCCACATCTTCCTGACTCTAAGCACAGGGTTCAGTGTACTGTATCACCTCCTATTTCACTTCTGATGTTTCCTATCTGTGTCATCTAGACAAATTATTTAACATCCCCAGGCCTCTGTTTCTCTTCTGTAAAATAAGAGAGTTAGATTCTGAGGTCTCTCCTGGCTCTTGATCTTTTTTTTTATCTGTTTTTTTTTAATTTTTATTTAAGTGTTTTTCCATGGTTACATGATTCATGTACTTTCCCTCCCCTTTTCTCCTCCCCACTCCCAGAGCCAAAAAGCAATTCCACTGGGTTACACATGTATTATCACTCCATACCTATTTCCATATTAATGATTTTTATAATAATCTTAAAAAAAACCAAAACCCCACATCCAATACCCATATAAACAAGTGAAAAACCAACTGTTTTCCTTCTGCATTTCTATTCCCACAGTCTTTCTCTCGATGTGGTTATCTCCTGCCTCTAAATCTGTGACCACTCAAATCAGGTATCCTGAGTTCAAAACCTAGCAGCTTTGCCAAGCTGTGACTCTAGATAAGTTTGCCCTCCACTTCTCTGTCCTTTTGGTAGGTCAGAAATCAGGGGCTAAGCTAGGAACAGAAGCCAGATACCCTGAAGCACTGTCTTTATGTGCCCTGCTCCATTAGGTAGGATGAAAGTGGGCGACTGAGGAAATGACCAAAATAATTCAATTTAAAATGAAACTTTCACTGGAGTTGTCCAAGTATTTGGGGCAAAGAACATCAGTTGTGCCAGACTAGGTACCCAGAGAATTGTCTCGGTTTTCCATTTGGTTTTGCGTGTGTCGATGGATACCTCTGTCTACCTCCACAGAGATATTGCTTCTGGCTTGAAATTAAAAGCTACTCTCAGGTCAGGGACAACACTGGGTCCGCAGGATAACAATTCATTTTGAGCTGATTCTTCTGATGCTGAGCCAGCAGGTAGAGTTGCCAGGAAAGGGAGGGTTTTTTAGTCTCTCTCTCCTACCTGACGGAGTGTCAATGCAGGCTATCCCACAGGCCAGTGGACAAATAAATGCCTTTGTTTTATGGGCTTGTCCAAAATTGGGACTACATGTTAGAAGGGCCTGCGGCCAGAAGGGGTGAATCGGCCTCTTCATGCCCTTGTGTTTCTCCTACCTCCTTGGATAGAAATGAATCAAACGCCACCCTCAGAGCTCCCTGATCTCCTTCAAGGCAAATGCAAGGTTTATCTTTAGGACCCAGCTCTATTGGCCTCGCATGCTAGCTGCAGTGATTTCCCAGCTGGTTGGCAGGAGTTGGAAGGCAGTTTTTTTTGGCAGCACACAAATCCATAGAAAATTGGTTTTGTTACAGAAGAGGCAACAGTACATTCTGTACATGTTGGGATCCTGTGAACTACATTTCCTCCCACCACCCCCGTGGTTTAAGGCTGGTTAACACTGATAGGCTTTCAGAGGCTATTATTTGAATTTGCATTTCTGAAAGACAAAAACTGACCTACATCTCTTTCTAGTGAGAGTTGGGTTTGAGAATGGGACTTGAAGGACTAGCGAGAGGGTTCAAATATCACCTCTGACACTTGGCAAGTCAATTAACCACCCTGGGACTTGATTTCCTCCACTACAAAATGTGGGGGTTGGACCCGATGGGCTCTGAGGTGCCTCCTCATAGATCAATGACCCTCTGATTTCCCAGTCCCCTGTGACTGCACACTGGGTTAAAGCTCAGACCAAAGGCTGAGAGAAAGCAGTGGAGACTTTGACTGATTCAGGCTTTGGAAGTCTGAGGTACATTTGTTGCCTTGAGGAGCATAGCCAGTCTTTGAGGACGTTTTTGCTCTGATAAAGTCTCAGGGAATGTTCTGAGTATAACAGTCTCTGTTTGTGAGATCAGGTGCAGGTGCAGGCAGCTAAAGGGAAAGAACTGCACATTTCAGGAAGTCACCTTGGAGGGAAGCTGAGCAATGGATTATGGAGGAAATATCAGATTTGAAAAGGATACAAAAGCACCAAGTTCTGGGGATTTAGTGGCAAGGAGACAACTTCTCAGAAATTCTCCTCTCTCATAAGCATGAGGGAGAAGATTTAGAGAAAGACTCCTTCACTTAAGCCAGTTTTGTTTTTAGATATTTCCATCCTAACCTCCAGGAACCCTGAGGTAAAAATAACCAAATGGAAAGTATGTGTCACTAGTTGTGTCTAAAAGGTTGAAAAGACCAACTAACCAACAGTATAATAGTCTGAACTGCATCATCGTTTGGGACTTGGTATCCAGGCTGTCCTAGTCTCCAGATGCAGACCCTACTCGAGTCATCGTCCACAGGGAATAATTTTAAGATCTTAATGGCAAGAGGGAAAGCTATACCCTTTGGAACCTCAAAGTTCTCAGGGTCTTCAGCCCAAAGAAGGGATTGATGAGGAGTGGGCTCCATGAGAGGAGACTCAAGACTGAAGCCAAAGACTTGCCCCACAAGGCATTTCCTTTTTAATTTGACTAGAACACCAAGATTGCTTGATAATTTAGAAATGATCCCTGATACATTTCCTCAATCTGTCCCACAATTCTTGTACAAAACCACTTACAGTTAGAATGACTTTTTTGCACTTAGTAGACATTCTACATTTGATGGATTCAAATAACAAAGCTAGTTATCTTGGCTAAAATAGCATGGAATGGTTTCAACCCCACCCTTGCAATAGTAAAAGAATTCAAGAGTTGAAAATACCCATTTCTTTGTTAAACCATACAATTTTGCTGTAAGGGCTTAATTCTTGTGATAAGGTTATTAACATATTTTGGAATATTTCTGAGTTGTAAAGGAGTACTCTTAGCCTTGACCTTCTCCAAAGGGTTTCAAAGAAGAAGAGCAAAAATAATTATCAAGTGCTTTGTAAAGAGAGAATATGCTATAAATGTGAAAATAACTTTCTCTGCTGCTTCTCCTCCTCCAAATTGATTATTTGCCTTTAATCTGAATGTGGCATCTTTTCAAATAGGGCACATCAAGGCCATTAGTCAAAAGTTATCTGCTTTTCCTGCCTCCTGAAGTGGCGTCTAATCCTTCTGCATGAAGATGCCAGGGGCTTGTCTTTAGCTCTCACTTAGCTGAAATAAACAGCTGAAGAATATAATCCTCCTATGCATGTGGCTTTGGGATGTTAATGACACCTCAGGTTGTCTCAGCCTGACACCAGTCAAGATGATGGCTACTGATAACTCTCTGTGTGTTGGAGAGATAGACCTGGCCTGTCACCATGGGGATCTTTATCAGGAGTCAGATGTTCATTATTTTTCACAATTGGAAAGTTCTCTACCTTCCCAACTCAAAATATATAGCCAATTACTGGAGATGGGCATCTCTACAAAGAAAAAAATCTCTCTCTTGAAGAAACTTACATTCAAATGGGAAAGACAACATGTAAATAACCAAGTCCATAAAAGACAAATAGAAGGGAAATCGAAGGCAATTTCAGAGAGGAAGGCTTCCATAGATAGAGGGACCATGGAAAGCTCCCAGAGGAGATAAAAAGCTAGGGAAACTCAAATGCAAAAGTGAGAGAGCAAAGTATTCCAAACTTGGAGAGTAAGTTCAAAAGCATGGAGACGAGATTGAGTGCCCCATTTGAGGAAGTACAAGTAGGCCAGTGTTCTAACAATTTGTCATATGATTAACAACAGGATGAGGAATTTATATTTTATTCTATAGGTAATGAGGAGCCAGTGAAAGAAAGTTGCTGAGTAGAATTATGATATCATCAGAGTAAGGCATTAGAATTATTTCTCATGCAATAGTATGGAGGAAATATTGAAGAAAGGAGAGAATGGAGACAGAAAGATCAATTAGTAGTCTATTAATATTGTCTGGGAGAGAGGTCACTGATGGAATATAGAAAGGTCATTTCTTTAAAATAGAAAAGAAGATTCTTCAAACATGATTTTGGTTCTTAAGAAAATTCTAGAATGTAATATTAAAGGAACGGTTTGTGAGCAATTAGAAAGGGAACACGGATTGCTCTGGGCCAGCAGAGGTTCTTCATGTATTATGGCAGACTAACTAATCTCTTTCCCCTTTTTGACTGCATTACTAGACTGAGAGAGCAGGGAAATTCTGTGAAAATGTACACATGGAGTTCAACAAGGTATTTACAAATATCTCCCATAATCTTTGTGGACAAAATGGTGATTGGTTGTGGAATGGTTGGATGGTAGTAGAAGTAGAAAGAGAACAGATATATCAACCAAAGTGCAGTGGCTAAAAGAATAATGTCATCTTGAAGGAAACACAAGAAAGTCTTTGGTGGAATGCCCTGAAATCCAACAGATGAAATGTAAGAAGTCTTTAATGAAATGCTTTGGAATTCTGTTTATGCCTTTGTGCTATACATTTTTCTCAATGACTTGGTGAAAGCTGTGGACAGTATACTAGTTAATTGTGAACGATATAGACCTGGGTGAGAGGATTTGCTAGCATTTTGGATGAGAGAACTGGAATTCAAAAAAATTTTGGCAGGTTGAAACAATGGTATGAATCAGAGATGAAATATAATCAAAGGAGATATGGGGAAAGCTTAAATAAAATTCTACCTTCTATGAGAATCCTTTCCTGATTTTCCTTAATTCCAGTGACTTTCTTCTACTGATTGTCTCTAATTTATCCTCTATATAACTTGTGTATGCATATTTGCTTTCATGTTTTTGCCCCATTGGACTGTGAGTTCTTTGAGAGCAAGGACTGTCTTTTGCCTTTCTTGTACCCCTGCTGCTTAGACCAATGTCTGGCACCTCTTCCTCCTCTTCCTCCTCTTCTTCCTCTTCTTCCTCCTTCTCCCTCCTCCTTTTCTTCTTCTTCTTCTTCTTCTTCTTCTTCTTCTTCTTCTTCTTCTTCTTCTTCTTCTTCTTCTTCTTCTTCTTCTTCTTCTTCTTCTTCTTCTTCTTCTTCTTCTTCTTCTTCTTCTTCTTCTTCTTCTTCTTCTTCTTCTTCTTCTTCTTCTTCTTCCTCTTCCTCTTATTCTTCTCCTCCTCCTTCTCCTCCTTCTCCTCCTCCTTCTCCTTCTCCTTCTCCTCCTTCTCCTCCTCCTTCTCCTTCTCCTCCTTCTCCTCCTCCTTCTCCTCCTTCTCCTTCTCCTCCTTCTCCTCCTTCTCCTCCTTTCTTCTTCTTTTTCTTCTCCTTCTCCTTCTTCTTCTCCTCCTCCTCCTTCTTCTTTTTCTACTTCTTTTTCTACTTCTTCTTCTTCTACTTCTTCTATTTCTTCTTCTTCTACTACTTCTTCTTCTTCTTCTACTGCTTCTTCTTCTAAAGATTTCAGCCATATTCTACTCTTCATGTCTCAATCTGGGGTTTTCTTTGCTAGGATACTAGAGTGATTTGCCATTTCCTTTTCCAGCTAATTTTACACATAAAGAAACAGGCAAACAGGGTCAAGTGACTTGCCCAGGAACACAGATAGTTAGTGTTAGAGGCCAGATTTGGATTCCTAAAAATTAGTCTTCCTGATTGTAGACTCTCCGCTGAACCATTTAGCTGCCCCTTCCTGGCACATCATAGGTGCTTAATAAATATTTATTGACTGAATAAATAATCTTTTTAATGGAAAAAAATCCTAGGGATTTGAGTGAATTACAAACTCAATATGCATTAATGGTGTATGATGTAGGCAAAAAATAAAGCCAATGTGAGTTGTGAATTTTTTTAAGAGGGAAGGTCTGCCAGGTCAAAGAATTGTGTCTAGAGATGGAAATAGTAATAGCACCTCCCTTCTAGGATTATTGTGAGGATAAAATGATATAATGTTTGTAAGACAATTTGCATTTGCTTGCTTAGCATATGCTAGGTATCTAGCACAAGGTAGATCATGTCACTATATTTATCCTCAGACCACTACTGGAATTCAGTTATGTGCTGAGAGGGCCAAAAATAGACTTTGTATAAGAAGGCAGCTGCAGTGGAATTGGGGTAGGAGAAAGGAGAAAGGGAGGAAGTGTTAAGCAGAATCAGGAGATGGAGTTTTGAACCTTGGCTTGGCCAGTTACAAGTTGTATAACATAGGACAACTCATTTATCTTATTTGAGCCTCAATTCCTCAATTTTCTCTTCTATAGAATAGGATAGTAATGTTTGGAGTGTCTTCTTTTTGAGCAATTAGTGCTCAGAAAGCCTTTATGGTCACAAAACACTATGTAAATATGGGCTATAGTTGTTATTATTCATCTACCCCCTCAGGGCTTTGCAGAGAATATAGAAAAAATAAGGTAGAGTAAATAAAATAGTAGAATTGGAATAACTGATATCTTCATGGTGTAAGCATTAAAACCTAAGGTCACAGTATCACATGGGAAAATATTTTATCTAACTATGATCAGGTTCCTCCTTCCTCCAATCAGTTTATCACTTGAAATGCATCACAGGATCATAGAATTAGAGATGGAAGGGACCTTAGATTCTGTTTAGTCCAACTCCCTCATTTTATAGATGTGGAAACTGAGTCCCTGAGAAGTTGAATTACCTGCCTAATGGAATAAAGAGAAGTGATTTAGTGACAGAGGCAGGATTTGAAATGAGGAGTGTTGATTTTCAAAGGCAGAATTTTTTCCATTGCATTTTACTGTCTTATTTGCTTAACCAGATCTAATGTTACAAAATGACTGAAGTATGTCTTATTAAACCTAATTTGGTGACTTACTAGCTACATAATCTCAGGACAATTACTTAAATTCCCTGAGCCTCAGTTTCCACATCTGTTGAATGAGGTTAATAATATTTAGGCTACTACTACAAGGTTTTGTGAGACTCAAATGATGTATGTATGAGTTCTGGAGGAGGAGTCAGACGTCTTCAGTTCAGCAGCCAATACTCACTAGCTGTGGCCTTGAGCAAGTCTCTTTACTTGTAAATTTGTTTATCTCATCTGAAAAATGTTAATAATGATGCCTCCCTCAATTAATATCTACCTTAAAGGACTGTTACAGAATCAGATCAGATAATATATGTTGAAGGTTTGTTTGTTGTTGTTGTTTTTTTATTTTAAATTGCTACATAAATATCAAATTATGTTCCAGGCACTGTGCTAAGTGTTGGGGATAGTAAACTTTTTCTAAATAGTCCCTTTCCTCAAGAAACTTAAGTTTTAAAGAGGCAAATCATGTACAGATAGAGAATAGATAAGAAAAATATATGAAAAAGTCGATACAAAATAAAACAGTAAAACTCAAAGTCATGCTCATAGAATCATAGATGAAGACCTAGAAGTGTCCCTAGAGAACAACGAGCTTATTTTACAGATGAGGAAATTGAAGCTCAGAAATCGAGCAACTGACTTATATGTATAGGAAGGAATAGAGCTCAGCTATAAACTTAGGTCTTCTGACTCTTAAGCCCAGGGATTGCATCTAGGTGGTGCAGTGGATAGAGCATTGGTCCTGAATTCTAGAAGACCTGAGTTCAAATCTTACCTTCTATCCTTACTAGCCAGATAGTCCTTCACCTTCCTCTGCCTCTTTCTTTATCTGTAAATTGAATAATAATAGCAACTATCTCCCTGAGTTGTTGTGAAGATCAAATGAGATCATAATTTTAAAGCATAGTGACTGGCACTTAGTAAGAACTACGTATTGTAATTATTAAATCCAATAAACATTTATTAAGTATCTGCTATGTGCCAGGTACTATGCTAAGTGATCAAAATACAATTAATAAAAAAAAAGACAGTTCCTGCCATCAGGGATCTTGCAATTTAAGGCAGATGGGGGAGTCAACACCCAAAAGGAGTCAGGAAAGAAGGTGCCTGTGCCACTGAAACCAGGCAGAGCAGCAGATGCAAACTAGAGAGATCTGCCCTCTATAAAAGTAGCTAGTAGCCATATTATTCATTCTGCTTGCTTTATTTTGCAGCAATCCATGCAATCTATATAAAAGAGACAAATTCAGAGGTGCAAAAGACAATCTCCAACCACTGAGGACTCAGGAGAAATCTCAGAGTGAATTTTGAAGAGAGGTTTTTAAAACTCAGCAAGTAAGAGAAAAGATTCTCCACATGGGGTTATCACACAATGCCTTTCTCTTATACAGTGCTAATGATTCAGAAAGGAATCATTCCTCTTCCTGATTCCTCTCACTCCTAACTCCTAACTAATTTCTTCAGCCCTGGATTCTCAGATATATTTTTGGAATCATTTTTAAGGATGATCTTGATTGAGTTAATCAATCAATTTCCTTAATGCTGGCATTCAGACATCCTAAATTTGTATCATCCAAAGTTTCCGTAATAAGACATATAATTAGGTGGCCTGAATCACATAGTTGTAATGAAGAAAATAGGACAGCTTTCATGATCATCTCTGATAGGCAACATTCCACTGCACGCTTTTGGTGAAATGGAGGGAACACTGCAAGAGGAGGCAGGACCTAGGATCAATAGAACCATAACACTTACTGAGTTGTAAAATCTTATCAATTCTATCTTCATAACATATCCATCCCCTTCTCTCCAGGTCACACCCTGACCATCTCTCACCTGATATTTTGTAAAGGCCACCAAATTATTCTCTCAGCTAACCTAAGGTGTTCCCTTTTTATATCTCACAGAGCTCTGAAATTGATAGTCTAAACTGCAAGTCTCACAATGTTACTTCCCTCCTCAAGAAGGTTCACTGGCTCCCTATTGCTTCTGGTTAAAAGAGAAACTGTTTAATTTGGCATATCTGACCACATCTGGCCCCACACAATCTGAATGAAACCTTTTTTCTAATCTCATTACATATTAATCTGCATTCCAACCACCCTGATCAGGATTTCCTGTCTCAGTGCTCCTGGATATACCCAGGCCTTGAATGCTCCTTGGAAACTTTATCTTACTTTAGAGATGAACAAATGTTGCCTTTTCCACAAATTGTTAGTATTGTATCTCTCTCTACCTTCTTCTTAAAAGACCTTCTATTTAGGAGGCAGGGAGGTGGCTTAGTGGATTGACAGACAGGCCCATATATGGGAAGTCCTGAGTTCAAATATGGCCTCAGATACTTCCTAGCTATGTGACCCTGGGCAAGTCACTTAGCCCCCATTACCTAGCCCTTACTGGTCTTCTGCCTTAGAACCAATATACAATATTGATTCCAAGAAAGAAATTAACAGTTTTTTTTAAGACCTTACATTTACTTTGGCTATACAGGTTATCTCAGACTGTCCTAAGACTTTGGGGATGCCCTGTTTTGCTTTTTAAAAATTTTTATACCTGTATACATACTGTTTTTTCTGACTAGAATGTTAGCTCCTTGAAGGCAAAACCCATTTTGTTTCTGTCTTTATATCTTAAGGACAAAACATTGTATCTGTATGCTAAGTTTTTTCATTGATTGATTGATTCATTCATTCATTCATTCATGCAGAAACACCCTACCCAATCATCTTGGATTGTTGCTTGGAGTGCAGAGAAATTGAGTGGTTTGCCTAGCATCACACAGCTAACGTGCATCAAAGATAGAACTTAAATCTAAACCTTAATGACTCTTCCACTCTCTATCCACAAAATCACAGTGCCTATATGTGCTATCTAACATATAATGGATGCTTTAAGAAAAGTATTGAATTGAATTAAATTATTAGCTCTGTGAACTTAAGTAAATCATTTGTCCTCTCTTATTTGCTTCAGTATATGAGGATAATACTCTCCATATGTAAAGAAAAGGAGCTGAACCTGATGGTTTCTTAGGCTCCTTCCAGCTCTAAGAGCTATGATTCTATCATCATCTTAATAAATAACTTATTGGTTTAAAAATAAAGATGGTCCCTTCAGGGAAATAATGCAATTTATGTTAAAGGTTGGCTGACTGTTTTCAAGGACCTTGGACAATTCACTTAGGCTCTCAGGAATTTCATTTGCCTTCTCTATAAAAATGGCAGTAATCATTTCTTATACTGTAGAAACCTCAAAAAGGTATTTTCAAAATAAGAAAGATGTTGAGTGGAGATGTTAGGAAGATTAATATCATGTGCTATCATATAGCAGTGTTTTCAATATGTAAAGATAAAAATTAATATCCAGTACTCCAAGTATTATATTTAATAATATTTATTAAATATTTATCTTAAAGTATAAGGTAGTAAGGTTAGCAAAAACCAAGAGACTCTCCTCTCTCCTCCACCATGGAACCAGAGAGCCCAAATGAGTGGAAAACAGAAACTCAAAACTCCCCCCATGTTAGGAGACACACAAACAGGAAAAGAAAAGGGGGATTGTGGGAAATGTAGTCTCTAGGGTTCAAGATTCTAAATCAATATATCCCCCTTGATCCTTTGAGAGACCAGTCTCCCCAATGGATCATGAAAACATAACTAACTTATCATTTGAACTAGAGGTATGTACAAATATTACAGTTTTTAAAGGGAAATTACAATAATTTGGGGATAAGAGGAAAATAAGAGGGAAAAGGAACAAAACCAATAATAGGTGCATTGACAAAAAGCCAATTAGGGGGCACTCCCCTTTAGCATAAGAGTATACATTCAAAACAAAAGCATTTCAACCCCTCCAAAGTTCAAATTTGCCATATCTCAAAGTTCACTTTGGATCTTCTGATACAGTGTGTGGTCTCTGCAGGCATCTTCACGGCACCTTCTAGATTCTGGGAGGCAGTTTCTTGTTCTAAATTTGGCTCAAATTCAAGTCAAAGTTCACAACAATAACATAGTCCCCCCACCCTGAGGAAAATAATAATACATTCCCCTCCACCCCCCTGAGGAGGATACAGGGGTGTATGTAGGAATTACACAGGAATACATGGTTGAATAATAAGGCATATGAATCAAGTATCAAAAAAATCAAGGAATCAAAGAAATTAAAATAAAATTTAAAAATAACTTTGAGTCAGATAAGAAATATAAAATATATAAAGAAAACTTGAAAAAATTTTGGAAGAAGGAAAATAAAGAAAAAAATCACAACTCACAACAGGTTCTTGTTGTGATCCCATAAGCATACAACAACAATTAGTCACTAACCCAATTTAGCAGTCTGGACTACAGTAAGTTGTCACATCATGAGAGAAAATAAAAAAAAAGACTAGATCTTGAGACAAATGGGAAATAGAGATTCCCTGGTTCAACTCTTTTCTTTCTTTTTCTTTTTTTCAGGATAATGGATCCAGAGTAAATGATGTTATATGCTTGATATAGAGTATAGTTCAAGGAAGTCCTGCATTTAACACAAGCAGCCTTGAGTCTCACAAATGATCAAGTCATTGCGCTTTTTATGCAGAATGTCATCAATCCCTGTAGGATTGGTTTCTTTTCCTTTACATTTTTGTGCTCATTTGGAACTTTGCAAGTCAAGTTCTGTTCTCCTTTGTGGCCTGTTTGTCCTTGGATTAGACATAGTCATCAAGCAAAAGTCTCATAATAGTTAAATAACTTGTGGCAGGTTGCCATAGTCCAAAGCTTTTTGGGTATGTGTTTTATATGCTAGTTTACAGATATCTTAGCTTATCCTATTGCAAAACGTAAAAATAATTTAAATTTTTTTCAATACTAGTGACATGTGTGTCAAAAGCAAAAATATGAGAAAAGAAGGAAAAAAATCAGATACTGCATGACACGTGTAGGAAGAAAACAAAATGTTAAAATTGTGTATATTTCACAATTACAGAAGTAAAGTATAGGGACTAGTTTTCAAACAATAAGATTAATTTCCTCTTTAACTTACCATGATCCACAGTGTGAGTGCAACTATGGCATATCAAACAATATGAGTGCAAATGAGGTAGACAAAGCAATAATACATTCAAGAAAATACAAAAAAAATTAGTAAAGGCACAAAATGTTACAAAAGGCACATCAGGTCAATATAGGTCACTAATACAGATTTTCTTCTATGAGGTAATACATGTGTTGCCCTACAAGGCAATTTGTGCAAATACAAGGATCAATCAAATAAAGTGCAACAAAATAGTACAAATCCAGCAATAAAGAAGTCCAATCACAATTGATAGTCAAATACAATCAGTGCAACCAATTATTTGCCATCAACAGAAAGTATACTCATTTTACATGGTTACAATGAATCCATGAGTCCCTCTCTCCAATTTTTATGGCTGTTGGTGTAGTTATTAGGACCTGGAATGGTCCATCATAAGCAGGTTCATTCAACCCAGTACACACTATTTTTATGTATACACTATCACCTGGGTTTAAATTATGAAGTGAGAAACCAAAGGCACCTGCTTGAATAGCAGCTCCAGAGTGGTGGAATTCTTTTAATTTTGTTTGTAATTGTCTGAAATATGTAGCAAGGTTGTATCACCTCCTAACAGTGAGGTATAGGCAGGGGCAAATGGTTGTGCCTGGATAGGTAGATGTCTAAATAGCATCTCAAATGGTGAGATGTGTAAATCACCTCTGGGTCTGCTTCTGAGATAAAATAGGGCCAGAGGTAGAATTTCAGGCCACTTTAAATGAGTCTCCATACATAATTTGCCAATCATGGTTTTAAGTTCTTTATTCATTTGTCCAAATTGGCCAGAGCTCTGGAGATAATATAGTGTATGAAATTTAGGAGTTATCCCCAGACATAAATAAATTTGAGATAACACTGAATCGATAGAATGAGTTTCTTTATCTGAATCAATACAAGCCGGCAGGCCAAAATGAGGAATAATTTTTTTCAAAAGGATTTTAGCAACAAAAGCCACTGTGGCATGAGCAGTAGGAAATGCCTCAGGCCACCTGGTCAGTTGATCAACTATGACCATACAAAATTTATACTGTCCAGCTTTTGGCATAGAGATAAAGTCAATTTGCAGGTTCTCAAATGGTGTGTAAGCAAGAGGATGTCCACAAAAGGCTTTTCCTTGAAAGGCATGTTGATTAAAGGCCTTGCAGGTAGAACAAGCTATACATACTTTGGAGGCAATTGTAGATATTCCAGGTGTTATCCATACTCTTTTAACACAGTCTACAATGCCTTGGGTGCCAAAATAACCATGTTTATGAATAGAGTGACAAATATGGTTATAGAAAGCTCTAGGGAGTTAGGTTTTGCCATCTTATGATACCCTACTCCATTTATCTGTTTTTCTTTTTATTTATTCTTCCATTTTTCTACTTCTTTGTACTTATAAGAAAGGGATAGATCCAAATCATCAGTAATTGTTAGTGGCATAATTAATTCAGGACCTTCTAAGGCTATTAGTTTCACTGCAATATCTACTTGGTTAACTCCCCTGAAGACAGGGACAGTGCCACCTGTATGTGCAGAGCAGAGAATGACAGCTATAGCTTTGGGGTGCTGGATGGCAGAAATAAGTTCAGTAATAAGGTTGCATTGGCAATACATTTTCCAGCTGATGTTAAGACTTCCCTCTGAAGCCATAGCATGCCAATGGTGTGACATATTCCAAAGGCATAGGAAGAGTCTGTGTAAATTGTGACACTTATCCTTTGCAATAATACAGGTGTGTTTCAAATCCATGAGTTCTGCACCCTGTGTGCTTACATTTGAGGGCAAGAAAGCTGACCACAGAGTATCAAATTCAGGAACTACTGTATCTCCTGTATAGTGCACACAATCCCTCATAAATGAAGAACCATCTATAAATAATGTTAAATCCAAATCATTCAAAGGAGTTTCTAATAAATCATTATGAGGTTTATCAACAGTGGACACAAAGATGTACAATTGCGTAAAGGTTCTCCAGAAATTGGCAAAAATCAGAGAGCAAGATTGCAAGATCAAGAATTCCATAGTGTTTTAGTATGATATGTTCATTATTTAATAGGGTTATCTCATATCTTATTGTGACAACTACAGAGGCATCTCACTACTCTCCACTGCCGGAAAGATCCTCGCCCGTGTTATACTCAACAGACTCCTGTCATCTGTTTCAGAGCAGAACCTGCCTGAATCACAATGTGGCTTCCGACCAGATCGCAGCACCATCAACATGGTCTTCACGGTGAGGCAAATGCAGGAAAAATGCCTTGAGCAGAACCTGAGTCTCTACATTGTCTTCATAGACCTGACAAAGGCATTCGACACAGTGAACAGGGAAGCATTGTGGGTGATTCTTAGCAAGCTCGGTTGCCCAGCAAAATTCGTCAAACTGATCCAGCTCTTTCATGTCGACATGACAGGGGAAGTCCTATCTGGTGGAGAGACTTCCAATCGCTTCAACATCTCCAATGGCGTGAAACAAGGCTGTGTCCTCACTCCGGTACTATTCAACCTATTTTTCACCCAAGTATTACGTCATGCTGTGATGGATCTAGACCTGGGCGTCTACCTCAAATACTGACTGGATGGCTCACTATTTGACCTTCGCCGCCTGACTGCAAAAACAAAGACAACAGAGAGACTCTTCCTGGAAGCTCTCTTTGCAGATGACTGTGCTCTCATGGCCCACCAAGAAAATCATCTCCAAACCATTGTGGACAGGTTCTCCACCGCAACAAAACTGTTTGGCCTGACTATCAGCCTCAGCAAAATAGAGGTGCTGTTCCAACCTGCACCAGGGAGGCCAACGAACCAGCCATGCATTACAATCGACAGCACGCAGCTTTCTAACGTCAACACTTTCAAGTACCTGGGCAGCACCATCGCCAACGACGGGTCCCTAGACCACGAGATTAATGCCAGGATCCAAAAGGCCAGCCAGGCACTCGGGCGGCTGCGCTCCAAAGTCCTCCAACACAGCGGTGTAAGCACTGTGACGAAGCTCAAAGTGTACAACACAGTGGTCCTCAGCTCACTCCTGTACGGTTGTGAGACATGGACACTGTACCGGAAGCACATGAAACAGCTGGAGCAATTCCACCAACGCTCCCTCCGGTCAATCATGAGGATCCGATGGCAGGACCGAATCCCCAACCAGGAAGTCCTCGACAGAGCCAACTCCACCAGCATCGAAGTCCTGGTCCTCAAAACCCAGCTACGATGGTCTGGACACGTCATCCGCATGGACCCACAGCGAATACCAAGACAGGTATTCTATGGTTAACTGTCAGCTGGACTCGGGAAACAAGGCCGACCAAAGAAAAGATTCAAGGATCAGCTAAAGTCCAACTTGAAGTGGGCTGGCATGACACCAAAGCAACTAGAACTCGCTGCCTCTGAAAGAAGCAGCTGGCGAACCCACATTCACCATGCCGCCGCCACCTTTGAAGATGAGCGACGTCAATGTCTTGCCGCTGCGCGTGAACGCCGACACCAGGCCACAACCGCACTTCCTGTAACAACTGGCGTCCCATGCCCAATGTGCCACAAACTGTGCGCCTCAACCTTTGGACTCCAGAGCCACATGAGGGTACATCAATAGATGATAATGCACAAAGACAATAGTCATTCTTGATCACCGAGAGACTACTATATATATACATATATATATATATATATATATATATATCATATCATATCTAATAATCCTTTGGTCAGTAAATGCTTGTGTCCTATGTCTTAATACCAATGCATCCCAATACCAGATCGGCAGTTTTGGTTACCAGTAAAGCTGTGGCAGCTACTCCTCTAAGGCATGGTGGTGCTCCAGCATCTACTGGGTCATGTTGGGCTGAATAATAGGCTACTGGGTGTTGAGCAGGTCTCAAAAGTTGAGTTAGAACACCTGAAGCTACCCCTTTTGTTCATGGACATATAAGGTAAATGGTTTATCCTAATTTGGTATGCCTAGAGCAGGGACAGACAGAATAGCTCATTTTAAATTTGAAAGAACTGTTAGGTGTTCTGTTTCCAATTTATGTGGTTCAGGGACTGAGTTTTTTGTGAGTTCTGTGATGGACTTAGTGATTTCCCCATAACAAGGGATCCACTGCAAACAAAATCCTATTGGTCCGAGAATAGCTCTCAATTGCTTTTTTAGTGGTAGGAGCACTTAACTTATGGATATTTTCAATACACTTGGGAGAAAGTAGTTTGAGGCAGTGGAGGAGCCTGCCACTTAGCCAGGGTTGGGTCAAGCTGCGGGCAGGAATGGTCAGTCAGGTTGATAGGGCTGCTCTCCAGGCTGTGGGTAGGGAGTGGCTTCTCCACCAAGTCCTCTAAATTAAGGCAGCTGGGTGCAGCAGGGCAGCGGGGTGTAAAAATACTCAAATACTCGCAGCTGTTAGAGGCCTGGAAGGCAGAAGGAGAGCTAGAGGAATGGGCTGTAGCTGAGCACCTGGAGAGGGGGTTTGAAAACTACTAGTAGAAAAGCAGATTTGGTTTCAAACCAGTAGCATTTTTAAACCACTGTGTTTGCTCAGCTCTAACCAGGTTGCTGGCTTTAAAAAAAAGGAAAAAGAAAAGCCGAGTTCTAGAATATCTTTGTAGTCTGCCAAAAATGTAAAGATTAAAATTAATATCCAGTACTCCAAATATTATATTTAATAATATTTATTAAATATTTATCTTGAAGTATAAGGAAGTAAGGCTAACAAAAACCAAGAGTCACTCCTCCCTCCTACCATGGAACCAGAGAGCCCAAGTGGGTAGAAAACAGACTTAAAACTCCCCCCACATAAGGAGACACACAAACAGGAAAAGGAAAAGGGTCTGTGGGAAATGTAGTCTCTAGGGTCAAGATTCTAAATCAATACAAATATGTCTATAACAATTGCAAATTAATTGTTTTGAATACAGGTTTTTAATTAATCATTCTATGATAACTTTAATACTTTTATGTTTTGAGTAATCTGTGATTTCATTGATCCATGTTCCCACTTTCTGCAAGAGTACAGATCACAACCTACCCATACCTTCTCATCCAGGGCTACTATTGTCCTCATTCTTCTCTCTTAAGAATCCTCCACAGATGAGGAAACTGAGGCAGAGAAAGGTTAAGTGACTTGACTAGGGTCACATAGCTCATATCTGAACCTAGTTCTGAATTCAAGTTTTCTTGACTTCAGGTCCACTATCCTATCCTTTGAACCACCTAGTTTCCCCTGTGTGAATAGAACTTTATAAGGTAGCCTGGTTCATTATTGGACAGTTCTAATTATTAGAATCCTCAATGAAATTGAGCTAAAAGTTGCCTAACCATAGCTGCAAGCCATGGTTTCTAGTTCTGTCTTCTAGAATATCAACAGCAATGCAATAATAATAGCTATAATTTCAATTTATTATTATTAACATTTCTCATTATTATTAACATTATCTCATTTTATATGATATTTTATTATTTATAATAAAGGTCTGTTCCCAGCAAAAAAGATAATGTGATAACGTAAGTATTATTATTTCCATTTTGCAAATAATAAAACAGATTCTGAAAGTTTGTGACTGGTCCATATTAATAGACAATACTGGGACTAGAATGAAAAATGCTAATAACTGTCACCATTTTTCAGTACTTTTTATAATATACCATAATAGAATGAATTAAATACTTCTTTACAATAGAAGGCTCTTCCATTTGTATGATGGTTGTCCTAAAATCCAGAGTATGAAATCTTTTGGAGGAATTTTAGGAGAAGAGACTCGCCAGCGCCAAAAAATCAGGAAGGCTAATCTTTGGGAAAGGGTGCCATGGAGATGCCTGAGGAAACCACAAACTACATCAAGAGATCCAGAATGAACTGAACTGAAGGAGGCTGAACACATTCATTTTGAATGTAAATTCTTATGCCAAAGGGGAATGCCCCCAATTGGCTTTTTGTCAATGTGTCTATTAATTTGTACTTTTGTTTTCTTTCTCTTCTATTCCCATCTTGTTCCCAGGTAGCTATAATTTCCCCTTTTAAAAAAATACAATATTTTATACACCTTTAGCAGGAGAATCCTTAGAGGTATAGGTAGGTTATTTGAAATGATTCACTCGGGAGACTAGGTAAGTTAATCTCCCAAGACCCTCAATTGGGGAAGATTTCAACATTCTTGTCTCCCAACAGAATAACAAGAGGGATTGTAAGAAGGGAATTTTTTTTTTAATTTAATAAATTAGGGATTTGGATTTCAGCTCCATTTGTTTTAAATTTGAGTCAATCAGCAACCACAAAATTGATCCCATAGGTACTGCCCCACCCACCCAACCCCGTGTGGTGCCAGGCTAATTGAGGACCTGTGATTGGTTCCTGGGAGGTGATGTAAGAGAGCTAGTTGTTGTAGTAAGGATTTATAAGAAGAAACCCAGGAGGAAGCTGGAGAGTTTGTTGTTTTCTGAGGCTGATATTTGGAGACAGACACTGAATTGTTAGGCTCTGAATTGTTAGGCTAGGAAATTCTTCACCTTCTTTCGATTTCTCTCTTATTTCCTTTTTTCTTACTAATAAATTTAGCTATTAACAGTCTTGGGACTTAAGAGTTAATTAAAATTTTTGCAACCACCCATTCTAATCATTACACATTGTACTCTCTATATAGGACTTTACATCTCATCCTAATCTTTAACCTCCCCATTTTTCCTGCAAAATATATTTCAATATTAGCTATGTTGCAAAAAAAAGGCAAGGAAAAATAGAGAAAAAAATTCTTGTCCTCATCCTCACCAATTCTTCTGAAGATAAATAACATTTTTCATCATGATTGAAGATCATTTTAATTGATCAGAGTAGCTAAATCTTTCAGAGCTGATTATCATACAATATTGCTATTACTAAATACAATGCTTTCCTTGTTCTGCTCACTTCACTTTGCATTAGTTCATATAAATCACCTAGGTTTTTCTGAAATCACCTTCCTCCTAATTTCTTATAGTATAATATATAACATCACAATTATATGCCACAACTTGTTAAGCTGTTTTCCAGGTGATGGACATCTCCCCAATTTCCAATTCTTTGCCACTCCAAAAAAAGTTATAAATGTTTTCATATATGTAGATACTTCCCCTTTTTCTTTGATCTCTTTGAGATATAGACTTAATCATAGTATTGATGGGTCAACAGGTATGCAGTTTTAAAGCCCATTTGGGTATAATTTCAAATCATTTTCTGAAATAGTTTTGCAATCCCATCAACAATGAATTTGTGTAACTTTTCCCACATCCATTCCAGTATTTGTGATTTTCCCTTTTCTATCATGTTATCCAATCTGACAGAGATAAGGTAGTCCCTCAGAGTTGTTTTAACTTGTGCTTCTCTCATTACTAGTGATATAGAGTATTTTTTCATGTGATTAATGAAAGTTTTGATTTCTTCTGAAAACTGCCTGTTCATATCCTTGACCAATTATCAATTCAGGAATGGATCTTACTTTTATAATTTTGGCTCAATTTTCTGTAATGAGACCTTTTCAGAAAAACTTGGCATAAAAATGTTGTTCCCTATTTCCTGGTTTCTCTCTATATTTCAGCTCCATTGAGTTTGTTTATTAAAAACCTTTTTAAGTTCAAATCATCAAAATTATCCATTTTACTTCCTATGATCCTATCTCTTTCTTGGTCAAATATATTTCCCTTATCTTTATATCTGACAGATAATTTTCCATGCTCCCTTACTTGGTTTTTAATATCACCATTTATGTCCAAACCAGGTACTTATTTTGAACTTATCTTGGTATTTGGCATGAAATGTTGGTCTATTCCCAGTGTCTGCATTCTCCACTCTCTTCTTTTAAATAAGAGAACATGGTGTAGTGATCCAAAGGACAATGGATAAATATATGGCTGGTATTAAGTAACCTAAAGACCATTACTAATGATAACTGAAGTTTTCAATTCCATTCTATAAAACTTTATTAAAGGTAAAAAACTCAAGAGCAATAGTGGGGGGAAATGGAACAAAAGACGGCTTATAATGCCAGATCTCAAAGTTTACTGAATAGAAACAATTTTTAAAATAATTTCACATAGGTTTAAAAAAAGGGTTTGATCAGAAAAACAGATTAGATGCAAAGCACAAGAGAAATAAATCTAATAGCCTAGTATTTGATAAACACAAAGATGCCAGCAATTGGGATGTTATTGTCACTATTTGAAAAAAAAAATCTTCTGGGAAAAGTGAATAGCATGGAAGAAATTGGATTTACAAGCACCTCATACTTTTTTATATGAAGATAAGCTCTAAGAAGGGCTTTGACCTAGATATAAAAAATCAGGTTATAAATAAATGAGAGCAACAGAGAAAAATTATTTACCAGATTTATGGATAGGAAAAAAGTTTATGATCAATAAAAATAAAAAGTATAAAAATAAAAGTATCATAAAGATATAATAAATAATTTTGATTACATAAAATTAAAAATATTTTACAAAAACAAATCTAATAAAGTTAAGATTAAAAGGGAAATCATTTGAAAAAATCTTTGAAAGAAAATGTTCAGATAAAAGTGTTATTTCCATGCTATTTGAAAAAATAATTCAAATGTCTTAGAATAAAAGCCATTCCCTAACTGATAAATTAGTCTAAGGATTTGAATAGACAGTTCTTAAGGGAAGAATCTGAGAATATCTAGTGCTGTATTTTTTAAAATGCTCAAAATCACTAGTACTTAGATAAATACAAATCAAAGGAATTCTGAGACTTCATTTTGTATTCTTGAAAATGGCAAAAAATTACAAAAAAGGAAAATTATAACTATTAAATTGGCTGTGGGAAAACAGATACAATGATGTATTATCATTGGTGGGTCTATGTATGGGTACAACAATTCTGAGAAGACAATTTGAAATTATTTACAAATTACTAACTGTGCACAGTTAAAAGGTATGTTTTGTTTAATAATTTCTACTAGACCTATACTTAAAAGAGATAAAATAAAGAGGAATCAAGAAAGGTCTCATGTAAGAAGTAGCAATTATGCTATACTTTGGAGAAATCCACATATTCTTTGAGGCAGAGGTAGTCAAGGATGCCTTTCAAACATGAAGTAGTACCTATACAAAGCCATGGCGGTGGTAGATAAAATTTTGAAGGAACAAGAGGACCTGAATTCAAATCCTAAATACTCTCAGCTTACGTGCCATGTGTATATGACTTCACTGGATGTGTGATCTTGGATAAGACACAAACTTTTTAGGCTTCTGTTCTGGCAGTTGTAAAATAAATGTATTGAACCAGATGGTTTCTGAGTTCTGAGATCCCTTTAGGTTATAGATCTGGCATCCTATGATCCATGATCCTATAAAATGTCAGTTTTGGGATTTAATTTTTAATACAAGAGGCAAAGGCAAAATTTCTCATTTTGCAGTTGATAAAACCAAGACTCAGAGAATTTGTGATGGGTTTATATTAATGAGGCTAGAATGAAAAGCCAAAGCTCTTCAACTCCAGATTCAGTAGTTTTGCCACTAGACCATGATAGAATAAATCTAGTTCTTCCATATGATAGAAGGCTCACTATTGTACTCTGTTCTGCCCTGAAAGTACTATACAGGGAAATAACAGCATTATATCTGTGCTTTTTTGAACACCAGTTTGGCAACTGTGTGGGAAATGGAATGAGGAAAATATAGGGATAAAACAGCCAGTCAGATTAAATCAGAGAGGGTAGATCAAGGCATTCTGAGTTCCATTTCATCTTTTACTTGCATTTTCTCTCTACATTTGGACTTCAAATTCATGAGATTTTAGCCAATTGAGATGGTAAATTGTGCTCATATTTGCCTTTCTATTCAAGAATTTTAGAACGTTTTCATTTTTTATTTATGAACTCAGAACTCATCTTGGGGTAGAGTTAAAATAAACCTTTACAATCTAAAATTTGGGTTATGAATAGAAATGTCAACAGAGATACCATCTAATAATTGACTGAATGTTCATGTATATTAGTAAGACCAGGTATGGCTCATTTAATCAAACTAACAGAAAGATTGAGGATGCTTTGTTTATAAAAGGTGTTTCTATGACATTAAAAATTAGCTTTGTTTATCTTTGATTCCATTTCTCTGTATGTACAAGTTAGGAAATCATTTTTATGCTATAATGAATCATACATATAATCATATACACACTCAATATATTTGAGTTGTATAGTTAAAAGGCATTCTAAATGTATTTCAATAAACTCATGGATCTGTGATCTTGCCAATGTGGGCAGTCCCTCCAATAATGCCTTCTTCTACATCTAAATTGGAGATGGTTAAAAGCATTTAAAAATTTTCCTTCTCCAATTCAATTCTAGTTCAGATAATTATCCATGAAGACTGGCTTTCTAAGAAATGAATTCTTGTGAACCAGTATCTGGAGAACTTCACTGAATTCCTCTTTTATTCAGATTATGTACTGGAAAACTTCCCTGGCAGAGCCAAGCCTTTTGTGGACCTCTATGTACCTATTTTACATATTGCTTGATATGAATAACCAGAAGATGGTTGAATAAACTTATTCTACAATTTCTTTAAAGGAAGTTTGTGTGTTTTAATATTTATTGAGGATACTACATTGGAGAAAACCCTTCCAAGTAATATCTTTTCTACTGAATAAAATACATTTTTTAAAAGTTAATGAACAATGGGATCTTATTTTTCTACATTTTTTAGTCAACTGTGTGAGAATAAATATACAATCTCTTGTAGAATATCATTTGTGGAAGTTCCTTCCCTGTTTATTCCCATTGCATTAAGGATGACATCAATAAAAGTACAGATTATTCTCACAATGATGTAGAAATGGTAAAGTAGGCTTACAATTGGATAGTTGTTGATATTTTCTCAACTGCTTTTTTATGATACTAACAGTATTACTGATCTAGAACTAAGAAGACTTTGCCTAACCCTCTCATTTCATAAATAAGGAAACTAAGGTCCAGAAAAGTTGTCACTCACTTAAGAACACGTGGTTTTAAGTGTTAGGTCTACAATTTGAACTTGGACTCTGTGAATCCAAATTTGTCCCTCTTTCCACTGTACTTTGGTGTCTTCCCATAAAGTAATTATGAGATCTAAGATTTTTTCCCACAGGTTTTTGATATATTTCCCTCTAAGAAATAATAGTGTTGTTTTGTCATTTTAGTCATGTCCAGCTTGTGAACCCTGTTTGGAGTTTTCTTGGCAAAGAAACTAAAATGATTTGCCATTTCCTTCTCCAGCTCATTTTTACAGATAAGGAACTGAGACAAGCAGGGCTAGGTGACTTGTGCAGGATCACATACCTAGTAAGGCCAAATTTGAACTTGGGAAGATGAGTCTTCCTGACTCTGCCCTAAAATATTCAGGATTCAGTATTTGCATGGGGCCTGGTGATAGGACTGTGCAATGTGGTAGGACAGTGGGATGAGGAAGAAGGAGGTACCAGGTGGAGATGCTGACAGTAAGATAGAAAATGCATTGTTAGGATGCTCTTCTGGGAGGCATCTTGACAGCCAAATGGTGTAATTGGAGAGAAACTATAAAGTATAAACCAACCATTTTTATCATTCTACCTTAGAAAATATTCCTTTCTAAAAGCTAATCAAGTCCAACTAAATAGTTGATAACAGATCATTATCATGGTGGGAATCACACTGGTGCTATAGTGTTATAAAAGCCACCTCCAATCCTTTAGGGCTCAACTATGGTGTCTCTTTTTCCTGCACCCCCAAAACTCAGGTGCTTGCCTTAGACCCAGTCTGTGAGATTTTATCCTAGGGGTAAAACTTCCTAGTTAAAACTCTGATCACCATTTTTTCCTCTGGAATTGATTTTATTCTATATATACAAAATACAATTATAACTCAATCATAATGAATAGTATCAGGAAAATGCTACAGCAATATTAGAATTTAGATGTTACATCATGAGTAGAAGTATAGGCTAACATCCTAGAGAATATTTCAATGCAAAGACTTGTTTTAGAGCAGGTAAAATGTCAATTTAACAAGAAAATTCTGTCTAAGTTCTAAGTTCTCTTTCTCCTACCTCTGTGTCTTTTCACATCAGTTTGCTCTTGTTTTTTGTTTTTGGTTTGTTGGTGTGTTTGTTTTTGGAAGGAGCCACCAATTGTTCTATTCACTGTCTCAAATATTTATCTCTATAGTTAAAAAACAGAATAGTTTTAAGGGAAGTTTGTATACTCATGAGTCAATTATATAGATTCTGTGTTTTTGATAGTGACCATTATCAATGATTAGGACTATTTTTAAGGGCTAAGTAGTTTATGTGTGGACACACATATGCTTCTCCCTGTCCCACTTTAGGTTATTTTAGATTTTCCCTGCTCTTAAGGATTTCAAACATTGTCAAATTGTTTGACCATTGGATGACAAGCCTTTTTTCTCAGCTACCTGTGAAAGCTTTTTAATGGGCCTCCTGGTTTCTGTCCTTCCATCAGATCCCAAAGTTCTATGGTCGAGGCCCCATTTGAATCCTGAGCACTTTATGCACAGCTTGGTCCACACCCAGTTAATTACAAATCTCTAGCTGTGCATTCTCGCCTGGCTTGGTGGCCCCATTTAACTAGGACATGGATGAAAAGTTTCTGCAGTTTGGAAATAGCAGGGAATGTTTGACCGTAGAAGTGTTGCAAGTTGGTTTTCGTCTTCCAAATTCAATTTTATGTTGAATTTGGGGAGGGGGGTAATATATGTGTATACATATATGTAATATATATGATTCCAGTATTATTATTACATGTATCATATACACATATAGATTTACATAGAGAGACAAGAAGGAAAGAAAGAGAAACAGATACACAAACAGAGAAAGATAGAAAAATAAAAGACAGGCAGATACAGAGAGAAGGATGGCTGAGCTTAGATCTTAGTTCTTGTTCATATATGGGCTACTGTCAACCAGCTAAAAGCATGTTTCCTCAAAATCTAAGACACAAGAATGTCAGAATTCTAAGTCTCAACTCAATTCCACAAATATTTGTTAAGTGGCTTCAATCTTCCTGGCACTATACTAGGTACTAGGGATATCAAGGAATGAAAAGTAGTCGTTGCCCTCAAATAACTTATATTCTACTAGTGGGAAACGTGCACAGATAAATAAATACAAAATGAATAAAAATAATTTTGAATGCAGTGTATGTAATGGAAAAGATGTTGGGTTTGTAAATCCTAGATTCAAATTCCATCTCTGCCTTTTATTACCTAGTTGACCAAGTCACTTAAAACTTTCTAAGGCTTAAGTTTTCTCATCTGTAAAAGGAGAGAGATGGCCTTGATGATCTCTAAGGTCTTTTCCAGTGCTAAGTCTATAATCCTATGAAGAACTACCAGCTGAGGGGATCAGGAAATGCCTTTTGTAGGAACTGTCATATGAGCAGAGACCTGAAAGGAGCTAAAATGTCATAGACATATATTGCTGTCTATTACTATAATAGACAAAGTAATTACCCTAATCATCTAGGCTACAACCTTGGTGTCATATGAGACTCCTCTCTCATTCATGCATTCATATATCTAACTTGTCATCAAAGTTGTTTCCACCTTCTACTATATTTCTCATACAAATCACCTCTCCACATATATACCTACCAACCCCCTACATTGCCTTCTGCCTTCCTCAGCTCCTATCTCTATCACTGAATTAGACTTCTAATCTATTTCCCTACCTTCAATCTCGCCTTACCCCAATTCATCATTCCTTAGCTGCCAAGGTTATTTTACTTTTCTCAAGGATAGATCTAACCACAGCACCACCAATTCCACTTTAAGAAACTCCAGGGGTTCCCTGTTACCTCCAAAATCTAACAGAGTCTCCTTTGTTTAGTATTTAAAGCTCTTCATAACCTGACCCCTTCCTATTTTTCAGTCTTTTTTACATTTAAGTCCCTTTCCTTCCATCTAGGCATACTGACCTACTTAGACTTCCTCTAGTTTGACTCCATTTCCTCTCTCCATGCTTTGTGTCTTCCATGCCTGGAACACTGATCCCCTCTAACATCTACATCTTAGTTTCCCTATCTTCTATAGGATGGCTTTCCTGGTCCACCCAGATGCCTTTCCCTCTGAGATTACCTTCCATCTAGTTGTGCTTTTGTTTCAATTGTGTCCAACTATTGTTAACCCCATTTAGGGTTTTCTTGGCAAAGATACTCATTTCCTTATCCAGTTCATTTTGCAGATGAAGAAACTGAGGCAAACTGGATTGAGTGATTTTTCCAGAGTCATACAGCTAGGAAATGTCTGAAGCCAGATTTGAACTCAGAAAGATGAGTCTTCCTGACTCCAGGCCAAGCACTCTATTCCTTGTACCACCTAACTGCTCTTTGTAAGTACTTAACAAATACTTGTTGCCTGTCTACTGTGACAAGGAAATCACTTTAAAAGACTGATATATATTAATTTAAGGTCGCCAAGGAATTCAGCTATGTAATTCCTAAATGAAAACTCAAGTCAGCAGTCAACCTTTTATGGAGTTTAATTACAAACAGGATGAAGAAAGGTATTAGAGAGAGAGAGAGAGAGAGAGAGAGAGAGAGAGAGAGAGAGAGAGAGAGAGAGAGAGAGAAAGGGGAGGGAAGGGAATAGGGCTTAAATACCCCTTCTTTTTAGGCTGGGCCAAAAGGCCCAAGCCCTTAGATAGCTGGGACAAAGAAAGGAGATCAGTCCCTATTACTCACGTGACCAAAATGGAGAAACAGTCTCAGGGGCCTCCACCTCCAGCTTCCTTCAGAGCAAGCTTCTCAGAGCACCTCTCCAACCACTCAGAGCCAAAACTCTCCAACCAACCACCCCTCAGTCCTCAGACCCCTCTCTCTTTAAGGAACCCATCCAGTTCCCTCCCCTCAGTTCTCACATCTACCAATCACTGTCCATGTCTTCCCTGTGCCAATGGTGGCTCTAGCTTAACCCAGGACCGCCCAGAGGTCTGTGGCTTTGCACATGTCTGTTGAAGGTCATATTCTCAAATAATTAAATCTTGATCCTTTGCTACAGCCCTTCCTAAATCCTGTTACCCTGAGTAGGGTAGAGATTGGAATAATTAAATTTTGATCTATGCTGCAGCCCTTCCTAAATCCTGTTAGGACTGAGTAGGGTGGAGATTGTAATTTCCAAGACCTGGTTCTGTCATTCCAAGTATCTCTATTGTATCAATTCTAAAATCAATCATGACTCAAAGAAATTCCTGTTCTATGCTTAAGCATAGGTCAAAGCCCTTTCCATTGTTCAGCAAAAGGTTTCTGTCCTAAAGTAATCTTAAGAAGGGAGGAGGAGGAACCTCCCTTGCCAATGGGGTTCACATTCCAATGGTGTTCCCACTATCAATAGGAAATTTTTCAAGTATGAAATTTCCCAATGATGAAATTTCCAACATTTATAAGTCTAAGAAATTTTAAGGTTTACACTACCTACAATTAAGATAGTAGGTAGGGTGGCATTTAAAGAAAAAAATGAACTGTCCAAATTATAAAGATCTGTTATGCAGACTAATTGAAAAGTTTCAGTGCAGTTTTCATGTATAAAAGCTTAAGACAGGGCCTTTCTTCTGACCTCTGTCTCATCTGATGCAACATTTAGCACCAGAAAACTTTAACACAAAGGTTGTGCCCACTTTTGGATTTTGCTCTTTGTTCTATTGTAGATACTTAAAGTATAGTGAACTTGGATAGTGTATGGCAGAAGGAAAGCCTCTGTCTTATAAGTTTAATAGTTTTAGGCCATTAAAGTTTAAAACTGCACTATTTAAAAAATTTAAGCTAATCAAACTTTTAAAGCTTAAAACTGCATTAAGACTTTTGGGACAATCTGAATTTAATGGATCTCATTAATAACAAGCCTTTACAGATAACACATATTCTTAATTTCCACATACATTTTTAAAACATTAAATGATGAGAGAAACTTTATCCTTTATCAAGGCAATATAATATTATCTCCCCAGTCCAGGTCCTGAACACCTCAGACCTAAAGTCTTCTAACTGGTCTTTCCCCCTCAAGTATCTTCTGTCTCCAATCCATCCTATGCAGTGCTGCCAGATTAATCTTCTTAGAATATCCCAATTATCATGTCACCCCTCCTGTTCAGAAATATGTGGGGAGTTCATATTCTCCCAGCATACAAGAAGAGCCTTCACAAGCTGGCCCAATTCTATCTATCCAAAAGAAGCAGTGGAAAGGTGACTGAATTTGAAGTCAGAAGACCTGGGATCCTGACCCAGTTCTTACACTTACTAGACACTTATGCCCTTTGACTCTCAGTTCTGTCTTCTGTGAAATGGATGAAGCAACACTTGTACCACCTACCTGACAGGACAATTGTGAGAAAAGCATTTTTAAAAGTGATATATCAACATAAGATGTGTTCACTTACCTCTGGGTTTCAATATGAGGCCTCATCTTGGACAGACTCATTTCCTTATTTAGTCTTATATAAATGCCTTTACTTATATTATTCCCCTACCTGCAATTACCTCTAGACTTCTTTCTACTCCACCCAGCATCCAAATCAAGTTGTATTTCTTCCACTGATGTTGCATCACCTAACTTTTAAATTAAATGTGGTTGTTTTTTTTCATGACATTTATGTAGAATTTTCAGTGAATACTACGGAGACCTATTCCAAGTGCCTTCTCACTCTACACCATCCTTCAGTACTTAGGACCTTCCTGTACCAGAACATCCCTCTGCCATGCCAAGAATTTCCTACAGATGAGTTCCTTCCAGCCTCCTTTTTGCAAACAGGCCCAGGCCAGCCAGGCTTTCCTCTCCTCTTGACTGTGCTTCTGACTCTCTAGACTTTGCACCATGTTCCTTATCCTGTTGCTTTTGATCATAATAATAAGAACTAGCATTTATATGTCTTCCCAACTCGAGGTCCACTATGACACCTAGAATGTAAGTTTCTTGAGGACAGGAATTATCTTTCTTTTTATTGCACCTGTTGCATTATTGCATTCAGCACTTAGGACAGTACCTGGAACATAGTAAATGCTGTATAAATACTTGTTACCAGTCTGCCCATCCACCTTTCAAATGGATCTTAAAATTTAAGGAGAACATGATTAAATGGATCTCACCTAGGAGACTGTAACCTAGGGGTGTCAATGTCTTAAATATATATCATATTAAAATTAGCTGAAGGAACTAATAATAGGTAGCATAGAAAAGAGAAGTCTCAGGGAGGCATAAGCATCTGAAGAACTGAAATAAGAAAGAGAAATTTGGCTTATCTCTTTGGGACCAGAGGCAGAACCAGGAACAATGGTCAGAGAAGCTGTCAAGAAGTAAATTCAGCCTGGAGTCAGGAAAAACTTCAAACCTTTTAGAGTCCTCCTAAAGTAGAACTGAGTACTTCAGAAGGTGGTGGGCTCCTTGTCGTTGGAGGCTTTCTAACAGAAGTTGGATGCCCATTTGTCAGATATGTAACAATAGAGATTCCTTTCAGATATGGATGGGACTCTAAAGCCACTGAAGTTCCTCCTAGTTATGGCTCAAAGCAGATACAATAAATGCTTATTCCTGTCCCCTACCACTTTTGATCACTGAAGAAAATGGTCTAATTCCTCTTTTACACTGCAATCTTTCAAATTCTCAGACACTCATAATGCTCCCACTCTCAAAGCCTTCTCTTCTTAAGGCTGAGCATTCTCATTTTCTTCAGCTGGCCCTTATATACCACAAACTCAAGGAACTTCATCTGGCATGGGTTGCCCACATCTCACAATCCTGATTCTACTCTGAGCTTATGATTTCTCTTCCTAAAATGTACTGCCCAGAACTAAAAGTAATTTTTCAAATGTAGTCTAAGTAGTACAGATCCTCTCTAGTGAGACTTTATTCCTTGAAGCTATCCCTTCTATAGTATGTAGTTCAATATACCATTAGCTTTCATAAATACTAAATTATGGAAATCTTAAATGCTCAATTTCAATATTACTCTGAAAATCTTCATAAGCATACCAAATGACCCACACACAAAATTATAACAAGAAATAACATCTAGGACAAAATCAATTGGGGGTTTCGATAGGTCTAGTCCTGCATCTGCTCCCAACTCTCTTTAGTTACTGGTTCTTTTAATTCTGCTGGATAATGTTCTCCTCCTTCCTCTTTCCCTCTCTCCCTCTCTCTTCCCTGCCTCTCTCTTTATATATGCACATACATAAGTATGTATGTTATCGTTCAGTCATTTAAGTAATATGCAACTCTTTGTGATTCCATTTAGGATTTTCTTGACAAAAACACTGGAGTGGTTTGCCATTTCCTTCTTCAGTTCATTTTGCAGATGATGAAACTGAGGCCAAACAGGATTAAGCAATTTTCCCAGGGTCACACATTTACTATGTGTCTGTGAACTCAGGAAGATGAGTCTTCTTGATTCCAGGATCAGTATTGAATCCAATGCACCATATATATGAGGGGAGGTGTGCATGTGTGTGTGTACATATGCACATACATATATGTATTACATACATATATGTATGCATGTATAATAATCCATATTTGTGTAATATTTAAGTAAATAAGAAAAATGTACAGAAATCTTTTGACAGAAATGAATGCCTCAGATTCCAACCTCTACCATTCTGGCATCTCTTCGCAATGAAATTTTCTGAGCCCATCCAATCCATAGACCATTTGCACAAACATAATTTTCCAAATCCCCTAGGTAGCTTGGCTTGAAATTAATGGGGTCTAGGTTGAGCCCAGATCTTATACAAACTCACTATTTCATTTCAAGTCCCTTCCTCCACAGCTGTTCTCCCACAGGCACTGGGTTCCCTGGCTTGCCATAAGGTTATCTCGATGAATTCCTGTATATGACCCTCCCTGGGTGTGATTTCTCTTCCTGCCTTACTTAACCTCTAGCATTCACAATGATAACAGTTTACAGGGTACTGAAGGACCATCTGTGAGAATCTAATTGATTTCCCTCAGTCACAGCCATATTTATTTTCTTCCTCATCATCTCCAAAAATGCTTTGGGAACCAAAGGCCACTGCAATCATGGCAACAACCCACATGGACAAAACTGTGCTTTTGTTATTTGTTTCCTGGCACTATTTATTTACCCAGCTTGTCAAGTTCCTGATGACATTGCGGTCGCCATCTGTTTCCCACTGCCTGCATCGCTTAGTGCGGTAAGACGCAATTTTCTGGAGCATTTCACTGGTGTCACTTGCATTTTCCTCCGTTTAAGTTTGCCATCCTTGGCAGTATTCCTTTCCTTGGTCTTGGCTTCCCTTCATACTTGTTCATTTGATAAGCTTATGAGGCTTACTAATTTAACCTCTTAGCTTCCACAGTATACTGTTCTTTATCAGTCTACCTCTAAATAGGATTGTAAGATCATAGATTTGGAGTTGGAAGGGACATTGGACTCCAGGCTCAACACTATACTATCAAGTCTAAATCTCTTATTATACAGAGACAGAAGCTGAAGAATAGAATTAATAAATTACTTACCTATACTCACATATGTAGTGCCTGAGGCAGAATTTGAACTCATCACTCTGAGTTCAGTGATCTGTCTATCGCATCATTCTGCCTGTTTCCTGCCTTAATATTTCTTTATCTTTACTAATTTTTTCCCATCTCCATCTTCTATGTTAGTGAGAAAGGTGCTGGTATCTCTCCTCCTGCTCCTAAGTATCTTGAATATTTTATCATCTAAATTTCTTGATGGAGTCATATATCTCATATTTACTAGATAATACCTTCCTCCCAATGCTTCTATTGCCCATCTAGGGAATATGATCAATTGTGTTGTGATCAACAATCCTGTTGATAGTCAATTTTGTTCAGTTCTATAAAGTATTCAAATTTCTTGACTGATGGTGGGATTTGCCACATGTAACTGTTGATCAATTTCTAGGATTTTCAAAAGTTGGTCCACCACCTCCTTGGTAAAGCAGAACCCTTGTTAAAATGATGATTTGAGGACCCTTCCTTCCTCCACATACATACACCAAAAAAAGACAAAGAAGAGACCCATTGGGGCATGAATTCAGGGTATAAATAAATCCAAGGTTTGAGAATTTGGCAGGTATGTGCCAAATAGCACAACACCTAGGTTTCATGGTCTTTCCTAAATTTTAGCACTAAAAATTTCCAAAAATTACGTAGGACATTGTTTCTGAGCTAGATTTTTCTAGATACCTCATCTACCATGAGTCCAATATCCAGCCCATCAGCAACTCATGCTGAACATCCTTCTATGCCTTCAGGTATAGCCAATATAGTAATACAGTTTTAAAAGGACCCTTTTTCCAACTCCTTCACAAAGTAGATAAGGAAATTAAAGCACACAAAGATTAAATGATATTCTCAATCGCTTTGTCATTGTTGTAAAAGTTTTTATGTGTTATGTTAAAACCATCCCTAAACTTATTAAATAAGTTGAATTATTTATATTTAAAGTACTTTATATCAGGTGATATAGATATTATTATTCCACCATAATTATTTATTTGCCAAGTTGACAACTCCTATAAGTGACTGTCACTCAAGAATGGCATTTTAGGGTTTGTTTTATTTTTCCTCTTGAGTCTACCACCTGTCAAGAAATGAGTCATTTATGCCTTTCTCTAATCTTTACTGCCTCCTGCTCCAATATCAGAAGACTTCCTTACACCTGTACTGCCATTTATAGCACTTGAGTTCACATCCCTGCATGTCAGAAGGATTCAATGAAAGTCTTGATAGAGTCCTCAACACAAGCAAGAGAAGATCTTCCATTGGTCCACAAATTGGTGGAAGTTAACTTATTTAGTTTCTGTACTGTTGTATCATCAGAAATTAGGGTCCCTGGGCTCTGCTCTAAATCAGTTAAACACTTCACTGCAAAGTAAGGGTAAATAGCTCTTTTGTTGGCATAGTAGCAAGTTCACTTGGAGTATACCAAGCAGCTCTTAAACAAACTTTGTATATTTGCTGTGGTTCTTGGCTAATGTCCAGCACCTCTCTCTGTCTTCTATATTAACTTTGGAGTTATAATTGTGCTTTAAAATTTCATTTAAGTCCTCATTTGGCTTTACCTACTATTCCTGATCACTTACTCAGTTCTTTGGGTCTCTAGCTGTTTACCCATTTTTGTAGTTCAGAGAACTTCCATGGCAAATGAGTGCATCCCTCTCTTCAGGGATTTAGTAGAGTCTTTGTTTGTTTATACAGGTCTCTGGAAGCCAAATTTCCCTTCCCAGTTTCTACCAATTCCCCGATTCCTTACTCTTTCCCCTGCATAAAACTTGGATGCCAGAGACAAGGATCTGTAGAATTATTCCTTTAGAATATGGAACTTTGGACTCTGGATCACATATTTCTTCAGTGGAATTTCTCAAATTCTTGCCATTAGTCAGAGGTTATGGAGTCACACACACACACACACACGCACACACACAAACTACTCAGATGCATGCCTTAACTGGACTAAGGTGCTTCACTTTTGCTGGGCAACTTCTCCTTATAACTTAATAACTAGAAAATGAATTTATAGATGTGGTGTACTTAAATACAGGTTCCTTAACCCACTCTATACCATTGAAAAAACACCACAAAAATATCATCCTGAATCAAATCTTAAAATCTGTGATCCTGTATCTCAGATATTAAATCCATCATTCCTGGTAAGTTTTACTAGCTAAAGAACATGAAGGGGACCAGATGTGGTCACTGTACCAATGTGACAGTCAAGTTCTTTAACCCATTACCTAGACACACCTCCCAATCCTCAAAGAAAAAGAGTAACTTTAGCATTTGTCACATCAGAACAATTTTATATATTACCATCAAGGAGTTTTCATTGAGGAAAGTTGTCCTAGGGCCCACAGGAATACTCTTAACAACCTTGGAACCAACATTCCCTTTCTTAGCTCTTTAGCAAAATGCTTTATAGAGCAGATTAGGTCTAATGAAGTGAGGGAATGTCTTATATTCTTATATACAGGCTTGTGATGGAGAAGGGAGTCCAATCACATTTTAGTTGAGATTTAGTAAAGCAACTGAACTTCTGAATCATCATTGAACATAAGGGGAGTATCTTTTCTTGTTTTGAACAGTAAATAAATGATGTGCAAAAGTATAGGAAAAAAGGAATTTTCCATTCATGCATATGGACTTACCCAGGTGTTAGTTACACCCCCTCCTTCTAATGACTTTGTGTTTACATTGTATATATGACATTTATTTGGGTCCATGTTTTCCCTTCCCTCTCCAAATAGGAATATAATTTCCTTGAGGGCAAAGACCATTTCCTTTTGGTACAAACATGTAGTAAACATATAATAAATGTTTATTCAATAATTAATACCTACCTCTGAGCATCAAATAATCACTCATTGGAAATAAATTACTTGGAGGTTCTCTCCAAGGTTGAGAAAGCTTTCCTTACAATCAAATTCCATCTTCTGACTTTGAAGTGACTCCATTTATTTCTCTAATGGGACAACTAGTTGGTACAGTGCTGGGCCTAGAGTCGGTAAGATCAGAGTTCAAATCCAACTTCAGATACTTATTAGCTTTGTGACTTTAGGCAATTCACTTAAGTGCTATCTGACTCAGTTTCCTCATATGTAAAATGGAATAATAACACCACCTATTTCCCAGAGTTGTTATAAGAAACAAAAGTGATAATATTTGTAAATCATTTAGCACAATGCCTAAAAAATAAATGAGCTCTATGTAAATAATAGCTACTATTATTATTACTATTACAGAAAATCCTTTATATCTATATCTATCTATATCTTTATTTATATCTATAATATATGAAACCCCTCTGGGAACTTGTTACTTTAAAATTTTTCAAAACACAGACACACATAAAATAAATTTTGTTACAAATTTATGCAATTTTTTCAAAGGTCCAATTTAATTTGTTTAATAGTGGAATCAACAAAGTTTCAAAGGAAAAAGGATCTTGAGAAATATTGAGGGGTATTGATAGGGCAATGTCCCTGAGAGAGATAGACACCTGAAGATAATGCTTCAAACACAAAGTGGATGGTATTAAAATGGGAGACTATTCACCCCTAGAGATTCCTTTTTGGAGCCAATCCTCAATTTAGACTTTAGGTCAATGGCTTCCCTTAGTAAAATGTGTTTTAATTCTTAGTCAGAACAAGGGAATTATTTCCCTTCTCCTTTTCTAAAGAACCAGGACAACCTGGTGTTACTTTTTAATTAGATAATTCAAAGTTCAAACCTAATAATGTAACTCCATTGTTCCATTTGAATCTTTGTTTACTCCAGCAAATTATATTAAAGGTAAAAATGCATAACTAAAGAAATTAATAAGCTAGAGAAAATATAACGATAGAGACTTTTTCATTAAAAGAAAAATCCTCGTCATATTTAATATTTAATTATTTAGTATATTTAATAAAATAGAATAGGAAAAATCATTTAAACTATCACTCATCTCATTTAGTATGTACATTTTGTTTGAGTAATACTACCTCACTCCAACAGAATAGCTTAAAGTTAAAAAAAAAAAAGAAGAAGAAACGTATTAACAAAAGGGAGCTTCACTAAATCAGTCAGCAAATAGTAAGTGCCAGGCACTCACTGTGTTAGGTTAATCAGTCAATCAATAAATATTTATTAAGCATGTACTGTATGCAAAAGGAAAGGCAGTCCTTACATCTAGTGTAATGGTGGAGATAGTATGGAAACAGTTATGTACAGACAACATGTATAAAGGCTAACCTGGAGATAATCAACTATTGTTCATCCATTGTTGAAGAGGACCAATGATAATCACTAGTGATGTCTTCACTTGCATGTGAGTTGTATTTAAGTAAAGAAGCATTGCCCAAAGTTGTCAGCTTTACTCTCTCTTCCAAAGTCATTGAAGTCCAGCAGCAAGACAAAGTCAAGACAACTGGCGATGGCCTAGACTACAGTGGATGACTTTTGAATCTTTAATGTCTAACCAAGCTTTAAGCACACAACAACACTCAGTTCAGTCACCTTCATGGCCACTGGAATAGTTTGTTCTCATCCACGCTTTCTGCCTTTGAAAGTTTTCACTTGTTTGAGCTAGACATCCTCCAAACTCACCAATAGCTTTGAGATCTGTCAATTGCCCGCAAAATGGTTTAGCCCATCTGCTGAGGCAGTTTTACCAGGTACTGCTGATGTATGTACACCAGACCACAATAAAGGTAGCTTGAAGGAAGCTAGGGAAGCCAAGGGGCAGAGATGAGAATGGAGAGTGTTCCAGGGATGAGGAACAGCCAGTGAAAATGCCCCAAATCTGTAAATAAAAGGTCTTCTTTGAGGAACAAGGAGGCAAGTGTCCCTGGATCAAAGAGCATGTGTATGTGTATAAGGTATAAAAAGACACCACAGGAAAGGTAGGAGGGAGCCAGATTGTGAAGGTCTATGAATGTCAAACAAGATTTTATATGTTATTTTGGAGGTGATAGGGAACCCCTCAAATCTACTAAACAAGGAGAGGGGTGGCATGGTCATAGAGTACAAATACAAAACTGAGGTATTCCTTACCTTCAGAGAGCTTACATTCTTCCGGAAGGGGGTCTTTGGGGAAAGAAGGGAACAGAAGGATGCTTAAGACATGTCTTCAACTTGGAAATAAACATGGATTTAAGTAAAAATAGAACAAGTGAAGGCAAGTCCTGATGCTTTTCTCTTTAAATTCTTCTAACAGTTCACCTTTTTCATTTACATGTGTGAGGGGTAAATTTAGGGTTGATATTGAATGTAAAAATTATTGGTCACTAATGATTTAATTTCTTATATCCCAAATGAAACACTCAAGTCAGAATGGTACTTTATGGTGATTTAATTACAATAGGAGGAAGAAATGAAGAAAGAGAGAGAGAGGGAAAGAGTTAAATTAAACTGTTCCAGCTCAGGTTGAGCCAGGCAGGAGTTCAAGGCCTTGGCCAAGGGGGCCTCCCCTGCAAGTCAAGGGAAAAGGGAGTCAGTTTTATCACTCACTATGTGACCATCTCAAGGAAGCTGCCTGAGGGAGGAAGCTTCTCCAGGCTCAAGTTTTTATATTAGAGATATAATTTAAATTTTACAGTTTTTGGCAATCACAAGATTGGACAAGAACTTCTCAATTTTTTTTAAAGATAGCCTAGATAATTTTTTAAGCCACGTTTCTCTGGCCAAGGCTTTTTACCTACCCTCGCAGAGCTTCTGATTCAGCTCGCTCTTGCTGCCTACTTCTCCGCTCCATCCATGCCTGCCTCCAGCCATCCGCTCCAGATCTGCTTGACCCAGATCACTCTCCCAGCCCCGGTCCATCCCCAGCTTATCTCCAGCTTCCAAGCCAGATCACCCCCAGGCCCAGCCCCAGGACCCAGGCTGCTGGTAGCTGCTCCTGTGTCTTTGGAATCACAAACCAGCTGGTAAAAACTGGAATGTTCTTTCCTTAGGCAACAATTAGCCTCCACATGGTAGGGGACCTCAGGGAGTAGGGGGAACGAGGAGAAGGAAGAGACTTTTCCAAACAGGAAGTATGGCATATTCTATGAGAGAGCAGTGCTTTGCCTATTTAAAAGGATGGTTTTTGAGTGCATTTATCCTTTTACTCATCTTACCTGAGACTCAAGGGAGAAATTCATCTCCCTGCAACTCTTTGCCATTTGGGCCTGCCCAATTTGAGATTCCTAAAACCCACTCTCGCTATGGGAGATCCCGCAGTACTGACAAAAGAAATGTAAATGGATAAAAAAAAATAATTTAAAGAGACTGGAAGTTGTATTTTTAAGGCTTTTCAGACTCCAATGTTTTATAAAAATCTCTGTATTTTATTGCATTTTGCTGGTTTTAAGTTCATATATTAATGTATTCAATACTATTCTGTTACTCTGAATCATTTTAATGTACTGGGTTTTAACTACTGTTATATTCTGTTGCTTTCCCCCTACAACTATACTGAACAAATATTATTGAATAAGCCCATATTTAAAAAAACAGCCTTTTTTCTATTTCAATTTGTAAATTGTCACATAGAGGATGGATGGATTTCACCAAAACTGGTTACAATTGTGTAACAATCTTTGGAAAATTTAATGAGCTAAATATCGCAATTTTATTTTAAGGGGTCTTTAGACATGATTTTTAGATTTTTTTTCAATAACTGATCATTTTGCCTGCCTCTAACAGGAGGTAAGGTCCATTTTAGTAACTGAAGTGAAATACAATTATAATCCCCACCTCCCACATTTATAAAAATGTGAATGGATGGGATATCACAGTCCCAAAGGAGCTGGGAAGTTAATCCCAGGGCATGGTACCCCTGGATGGCTCCCAAAAGTGAAGCATCTCTTATTTATAACTCTTCAGCTCACTTTACCCAACATCAACAGTACAAAGGTTTGGTTTTTTTTTCCCTAGACTCCTTTGCCACATTTTGGAATGATCTCTACATTTTTTGATGATGTTCTAGACCTAAATAAGTTTTGCTTTGTTTAAAATTGTATTTGCCAAGGTTGAAAGATTTGCTATGTCTATAAAAATTATGACAAATATCCATCAGTTCATGGGTTTTTTTTTGTCATACAGCAACTTATATGAAATATGATAGTGGGTTTGTTTGCTATTGTAATTAACTGGGCTATTGTGAATTTGGGGGATTTTGATACTTTTTGAATGTGAACCTGTTGTACTACTCTTCCTTATTAAAAACTGCTACTTTGTAAAATTCATTTGCTTGTACTCACAGTGGATCATGGTCAGTTATGAAGAGGAAATGGATCTCATTTTTGGTGAGAAATGTTGCATTCTATATTTCCTTAGCTGAAACAGAGTGTCAATGATTATAAGCTATATTTTTAATTTTTTTTTAAATATATTTTATTTGATCATTTCCAAGCATTATTCGTTAAAGACATAGATCATTTTCTTTTCCTCCACCCCCCACCCCCATTGCCGATGCGTAAGTCCACTGGGCATTAGATGTTTTCTTGATTTGAACCCATTGCTTTGTTGATAGTATTTGCATTAGAGTGTTCATTTAGAGTCTATCCTCTGTCATGTCCCCTCAACCTCTGTATTCAGGCAGTTGCTTTTTTCTCGGTGTTTCCACTCCCATAGTTTATCCTTTGCTTATGAATGGTGTTTTTTTCTCCTGGGTCCCTGCAAGTTGTTCAGGGACATTACACCACCACCAATGGAGAAGTCCATTACGTTCGATGATACCACAGTGTGTTTGTCTCTGTGTACAATGTTCTCCTGGTTCTGCTCCTCTCGCTCTGCATCACTTCCTGGAGGTTGTTCCAGTCTCCATGGAACTTCTCCACTTTATTATTCCTTTTAGCACAATAGTACTCCATCACCAACATATACCACAGTTTGTTCAGCCATTCCCCAATTGATGGGCATCCCCTCATTTTCCAGTTTTGGGCCACCACAAAGAGCGCAGCTATGAATATTTTTGTACAAGTCTTTGTGTCCATTATCTCTTTGGGGTACAGACCCAGCAGTGCTATGGCTGGGTCAAAGGGCAGATATTCTTTTAGCACCCTTTGGGCATAGTTCCAAATTGCCCTCCAGAATGGTTGGATCAGTTCACAGCTCCACCAGCAATGAATTAATGTCCCTATTTTGCCACATCCCCTCCAGCATTCATTACTTTCCTTTGCTGTTATGTTAGCCAATCTGCTAGGTGTGAGGTGATACCTCAGAGTTGTTTTGATTTGCATCTCTCTGATTATAAGAGATGTAGAACACTTCTTCATGTGCTTGTTAATAGTTTTGATTTCTTTATCTGAGAACTGCTTATCCATTTCCCTTGCCCATTTATCAATTGGAGAATGGCTTGATTTTTTGTACAATTGATTTAGTTCTTTATAAATATGAGTAATTAAACCTTTGTCAGAGGTTTCTATGAAGATTTTTTCCCAATTTGTTGTTTCCCTTCTGATTTTAGTTATATTGGTTTTGTTTGTACAAAAGCTTTTTAGTTTGATGTAGTCAAAATTATTTATTTTACATTTTGTGATTCTTTCTATATCTTGCTTGGTTTTAAAGCCTTTCCCCTCCCAAAGGTCTGACATGTATACTATTCTGTGTTTACCCAATTTACTTATGGTTTCCTTCTTTATGTTTAAGTCACTCACCCATTTTGAATTTATCTTGGTGTAGGGTGTGAGGTGTTGATCTATTCCTAGTCTCTCCCACACTGTCTTCCAATTTTCCCAGCAGTTTTTATCGAATAGTGGATTTTTGTCCCAAAAGCTGGGATCTTTGGGTTTATCGTATACTGTCTTGCTGAGGTCGCTTTCCCCCAGTCTATTCCACTGATCTTCCTTTCTGTTTCTTAGCCAGTACCAAATTGTTTTGATGACTGCTGCTTTGTAATATAGTTTTAGGTCAGGGACTGCAAGGCCCCCATCATATGTGTTTTTTTTCATTATTTCCCTGGATATCCTTGATCTTTTGTTCTTCCAAATGAACTTTGTTATGGTTTTTTCTAAATCAGTGAAGAAGTATTTTGGTAGTTCAATGGGTATGGCACTAAATAGATAAATAAGTTTGGGTAGGATGGTCATTTTTATTATATTGGCTCGTCCTATCCATGAGCAGTTAATGTTTTTCCATTTGTTCAAGTCTAGTTTTAGTTGTGTGGCGAGTGTTTTGTAGTTGTGTTCATATAGTTCCTGTGTTTGTCTTGGGAGGTAGATTCCTAGGTATTTTATTTTGTCTAAGGTGATTTTGAATGGGATTTCTCTTTCTAGTTCTTGCTGCTGAGCTGTGTTGGAGATATATAGAAAAGCTGATGATTTATGTGGGTTTATTTTGTATCCTGCAACTTTGCTAAAGTTGTTGATTATTTCAATTAGCTTTTTGGTTGAATCTCTAGGATTCTTTAAGTAGACCATCATGTCATCCGCAAAGAGTGATAACTTGGTCTCCTCCTTGCCTATTTTGATGCCTTCAATTCCTTTATCTTCTCTAATTGCTACTGCTAGTGTTTCTAGTACAATGTCAAATAGTAGAGGTGATAATGGGCATCCTTGTTTCACTCCTGATCTTATTGGGAATGCATCTAGTTTATCCCCATTGCAGATGATATTAGCTGTTGGTTTTAGATATATACTGTTTATTATTTTTAGGAATGACCCTTCTATTCCTATGCTTTCTAGTGTTTTTAATAGGAATGGGTGTTGTATTTTATCAAAGGCTTTTTCTGCATCTATTGAAATAATCATGTGATTCTTGCTAGTTTGCTTGTTGATGTGGTCAATTATGTGGATGGTTTTCCTAATGTTGAACCAGCCCTGCATCCCTGGTATGAATCCTACTTGATCATGGTGAATGATCCTTCTGATCACTTGCTGGAGTCTTTTTGCTAGTATCCTATTTAAGATTTTTGCATCTATATTCATTAGGGAGATTGGCCTATAGTTTTCTTTCTCTGTTTTTGACCTGCCTGGTTTTGGAATCAGTACCATGTTTGTGTCGTAAAAGGAGTTTGGTAGAACTCCCTCTTTGCTTATTATGTCAAATAGTTTGTATAGTATTGGGATTAACTGTTCTCTGAATGTTTGATAGAATTCACAGGTGAATCCATCAGGCCCTGGGGACTTTTTCTTAGGAAGTTCTTTGATGGCTTGTTGGATTTCAATTTCTGATATGGGATTATTTAGGAATTCTATTTCCTCTTCTGTTAGTCTAGGCAGTTTGTATTTTTGTATATATTCATCCATTTCTCCTAAATTGGTGTATTTATTGCCATATAATTGGGCAAAGTAATTTCTAATGATTGCCTTAATTTCCTCCTCATTGGAGGTGCTGTCCCCCTTTTCATCTTTAATGCTGTGAATTTGCTTTTCTTCCTTCCTTTTTTTAACTAGATTGACCAGTACCTTGTCTATTTTGTTTGTTTTTTCAAAGTACCAGCTTCTTGTCTCATTTATTAAATCAATAGTTCTATCACTTTCGATTTTATTAATTTCTCCCTTAATTTTTAGGATTTCTAATTTGGTTTTCTGCTGGGGGTTTTTAATTTGATCGCTTTCCAGTTTTTTCATTTGCATTTCCAATTGATTGATCTCTGCTCTCCCTTGTTTGTTAATATAAGCATTCAGGGATATGAATTTACCTCTGATTACCGCTTTGGCTGCATCCCAAAAGGTTTGAAAGGATGTTTCGCCATTGTCATTTTCCTTGATGAAATTATTAATTGTTTCTATGATTTCTTCTTTAACTAAACGGTTTTGGAGTATCATATTGTTTAATTTCCAATTGGTTTTAGATTTGGTTTTCCATGTACCATTACTAATCATTATTTTTATTGCCTTGTGATCTGAGAAGGCTGCATTCATTATTTCTGCTTTTCTGCATTTGTGTGCTATGTTTCTGTGACCTAATGTATGGTCAATTTTTGTGAATGTGCCATGTGGTGCTGAGAAGAAGGTGTATTCCTTTTTATCCCTATTTATTTTTCTCCATATGTCTATTAATTCTAATTTTTCTAAGATTTCATTCACTTCTTTTACCTCTTTCTTATTTATTTTTTGATTTGATTTATCTAAATTTGATAATGGTTGGTTTAAGTCTCCCACTAGTATGGTTTTATTGTCTATTTCTTCCTTCAATTCTCCTAGTTTCTCCATTAGAAATTTGGGTGCTATATTATTTGGTGCATACATATTGATTAATGATATTTCCTCATTGTCTATAGTCCCTTTTAACAAAATATAATTACCTTCCCTATCCCTTTTGATCAGGTCTATTTTTGCATTGGCTTTATCAGATATCATGATTACCACTCCTGCCTTCTTTCTATCAGTTGAAGCCCAGAAGGTCTTACTCCATCCTTTAATTCTGACCTTGTGGGTGTCAACCCGCCTCATGTGTGTTTCTTGAAGACAACATATGGTAGGGTTTTGGATTCTAATCCATTCTGCTATTCGTCTACGTTTTATGGGTGAGTTCATCCCATTCATGTTCAAAGTTATGATTGTCATTTGTGGACTCCCTGGCATTTTGATTGCCTTCCCTAATTCTAACCTTTTCTTCTTCGGCTCTACCTTTTAGTCCAGTGATTTACTTTGAAACAGTCCCCCTTGTCCCCTCCCTTGATGTTTCGCTTTTTAGTCCCTCCCTTTTTGTTCCCTCCCCCTCCCCCCTCTCTTTCCCTCCCTTTTTGTTCTCCCTCTCCCCCTCCCCCCCTTGGTTTCCCCTTCTCCTTACCCTTGTTGGGTAAGATAGAATTCAAGATCCCAATGGATCTGGATGTTTTTCCCTCTCAGAGCTGATTTCCCTGAGATTGAGGTTTAAGTAACCCCCCCCCCTCTCTTCCTCTCCTTCTTATAGGAGTTTTCTTCCCCTCCCCTTCCCATGTGAATCTTTGTGTGAGAATGATTATTCTATTTGGTCTTTCTTTACCCCCTATTTATACATTACATTTTCCCCACATGTTAGTATACATAGGTTGATATAAATGTAGTCCTTATAGAAGAGAGTTTGAGTTAAAGAAGAAGATAACATTTTCCCCTTTCCTTAATATTTACCTTTTCAGGTATTCCTTGCTCTTTGATTTTCGGTATCAAACTTTCCACAGAGCTCTGGTCTTTTCTTTGCAAAAAGTTGGAAGTCTTCTATTTTGTTGAATGCCCATACTTTCCCTTGGAAGTATATAGTCAGTTTTGCTGGGTAGCTGATTCTTGGTTGGAGACCCAGCTCTCTTGCCTTTCTGAAGATCATGTTCCATGCCTTACGATCATTCAGAGTAGAACTTGCAAGGTCTTGGGTGACCCTGATTGGCATTCCTTTATATCTAAATTGTCTTTTTCTGGCTTCCTGTAGGATTTTTTCTTTTGTTTGATAGCTTTGGAATTTGGCAATTACATTCCTGGGAGTTGTCTTTTGGGGGTTTAGTGTAGAAGGTGTTCTGTGAGCTCTGTCAGTGGCTGTATTGCCCCCTTGTTCTAGAATCTCTGGGCAATTTTCTTTGATTATATCTTGTATCACCATGTCCAGTTTGGTGTTTATTTCTGGCTTTTCTGGGAGTCCAATTATTCTTAAATTATCCCTTCTCCCCCTATTTTCCAGATCTATCACCTTGTCGGTGAGATATTTTATGTTCTCTTCTAATTTCTTGGTATTTTGGCTTTGCTTTATTGATTCTTGCTCTTTTACACGATCGTTGTCTTCCAGCTGCCTGATTCTGGCCTTTAAAGCCTGGTTTTCTTTTACAGTTTGGTCAAACTGGTTTTGTAGATGCGTGAATTTCTTTTGCATTATTTCCAACTTTTCCTCCCAGAAGGCTTCCATCTTTTTGGTCATTTCTGATTCAAATTCTTCATAGGTTTGTGGAGAGTTTCCATTTCCTTTGGAAGGTTTTGGAGCATTTTCTTTTATATTATCTTCTGTCTGCTCTGTATTTTGTATTTTGGCTCCATAGAATGTGTCCAAAGTCGCCCCTTTCTTCTTATTTTTCTTGGTATTTTGGGGCTTCTGTGGTTCTGTGGAGTTTGCCATTTCTGAATGTGGAGGATTAGTTTTTCTTGCCTCTGTCTGGTGTTCAGAGGCAGTCCTGGGCAGATGGTTCTATGAGCTTTCCCTGGGTTAAACTGAATATGCCTCACTGGAACTGGAATGGAAGGGTCGGACCACGAGGCCACACTCTCCCCCGGCTCGCTTTCCGGAAGTTGCCTTCAGAATCGCTGGCTGTGAGGCTGTTTCGTCAGCCTGCGGGGGGATGGGCTGCAGCTAGCCCAAGCTCTGAGGGCAAGGACTTTCACTGAGACTTGGATAGCAGGATCCAGCCCGTGAGGCTGTCTTGCCCGCCCTGAGGGTTGCTGTTGTTTCGACCAGCTCTCTGCAGCGGAAGCCCCAGGCAGTAACTTTCACCGGGACTGTAGAAGGCCCTGAGGGTTCTGCTCTCTGAGCCCGGCCGGGCTGCGGCTTCCGGGAGCCTTGGACTCTGCGCTCCTACCCCTGAGGTCCGAGTGATCTCGGGTTCTGGCTTTTAAGGGGAGCCGTACCTTTTGAACCGGGTCCAGGTCCAGGAGGAGGGTTCCCAGGGTCTGTGCTGTTGATCCTTTTGAATTTCGGCGCCTTAGGAGCTTATTGTTTGAGATCGGTCGGGAAGGGTTTTCCGGAGATCTGAGCTTTAGCTTTCTCTAAGCCGCCATCTTAACCGGAAGTCTATATTTTTAATTTTTAAAAATTCTTTTATTATATTTTTCTTGCTTGTGCAATATACTATTTCAGTTTTTCATTTTTTCTCTCCTTTTTATATTTGAATCACATATCACCAGTATTGAGATTTTCTTTAATTTTTTTTATTTTGCAGTAATATAAGTTTAAAATATAAAATATATTTGCTATAATGTCAATACATGCCCCCAAAATCTGGAGACTATAAAAATGATGCCATTAATTGTTTTTAAAAAATTATGGGACTTTGCTTAATGATTCTGTCTTATTCTGAGACAAGAGAATACAAAAAGAGCCATTGCACAGTGCCAAAGAAGCACAAAGCTAAACTGCATAGTGCCAATAGAGCACAAGGTCAAAGAGACCAACCATTCCCAATGGGGTTGATGCAAATGTTGAGCCATGACAAGAGGACTTGAACATGTTTGGGGTTCAAGGTTGCGGCTATTTAACATGTGTTAAAGGCAGGTCTTCCTTATTCCACATTCTACCAAGTATCTCAAAATTTGTCTTCCACCTGCCTCCTAAAATCTAGTCCCTACCTGTCTTTCATGGTGTGGAAAACTTTCTCTTGTCCTGGCTACTGATTGGGTAAATGCATTATTGCTTAAATCATTTTAATTGATCTCTGATTCAAGGACCTGTTATAGATTTATTTTTCCTTTACTTAGAATTTTAACACATAAGACTTTGATAGTCTATATTTCATTCAGAAATCATCTTTTTTATTTGGAATTTTTTTGATGTTTTTGATTTCTCTTCCAATTGATTCATATACCTCATAACTCAGCCATGCATCCCTTAGTGATACCTGTGTTTTTTAATAACCCTCTTCAGGTGGGTATGTATAAAATATTATTATTTTAAATTGCAAAGTTTAAATTACTTTTGAGAGTAATTTTATAAGAAACATGCCACCTCTCTGACTCCAGAAAGTGAACTGTTTGGAGAAGACACCATGAAGATGCCTCCACAGACCACAAGCTGCACCAGAAGATCAAGAGTGAACTTTGGGATGTGGTGATTTGAACTGTGTGGGGTTTAAATGCATTTGTTTTATAAGTATACTCTTATGCTGAAGGGGAATTCCTCCTAACTGGTTTTTTTCAATGCACCTAGTAATCATTGGTTTTGTTTTCTTTTCCTTTGATCCACAAATTATTGCAATCTTTAAGTTAATTATGTTTCCATGATCCTATTGGGGAAACTGGTTTCACAATGGGATGACAGGGGGGTTTGTAAAAATGGAGATTTTGAACCCTAGACTTCAATCCCCAGAAGTCCTTGGTATTTCCCAGAATTCCCTATAATCTCAACTGAGTCCCCTTGTTGGCGAGATCACAATTGGTATTTAACTGGCAGTAATGCCTCCCACGCTCTCTTCTCTTCTCTTCCATTGCAATGATGTAGTAAGTAAGCTAAGCATGGGGATTTTGAATGGGCTAATCAGCCATGGGCACATGGTTTTTATTTTGTATCCTTGATTTCTAATAATCCTTAATAAACCTCATAAAATATAATATTTTATTAGCAGATATTGAATTTAAATTTTAAACATGTCTTATCTTCTGTGTGTTCTATTCAGTGACAAGTTCCACAAGTATGAAATATCCCTAGAAGTGGTCTCTCTATTATCCTGAATGTCCAGATTAACCATAGATAATCATTAGCAGGTGTCTTGTTCCATGGAATTTAAATCTTTGACCACTTTATCATAACATCTCTTTTCATAAAGATAGACTATGAATTGAAATAAATCTTTGCAGATATAGAATCTTCCAGGGTTTGGTTTTTCATACTTTTGTCCAAATCAATTATCCTATCCCACAAAAATCCCATCCCAAAGAATGGTATATTCTTTGTTTTTTTCCTAAGAATATCTTTATTATATACTTAATTATATATTAATTATATATATACTGTTTTGAAGTTTTAAAAGTTGGCTTCCCTCATTCTGGCCCAGGTAGTTTCACATAAGTCTCTGTTTCAGAAATAGGTCAAAGAGTCATAGATGTAGAGATAGAAAGGACCTTATAAATGTCAATCCTTTTTTCTTATGTCTCTGCTCATTACACATCCTCTCTGTGACTTGCCAGACAACAACACAACTCTCTGGCCAGCATTCTCTTATCTATGTTATCTTCTTCTATTAGAATATAAAACTCTTGAAGGCAGGATTTTTTCTCTTGATTTTTTATATTTGTATTCCCAATGCTCAGTATCATGCCTGTCATATATTTGGTATTAAATAAATAATTCATTCATTAAATCCTTAGATGAAATAAGAAATATCTATTTATTCCTTAATTCAGTCATCTACATTTAGATGGGGCAGCAAAGTGGCACAATGGATAGATCATTGAACTTGGAATTAGATTCATCTTCATGAGTTCAAATCTGGGTCTCAGATTCTTACTAGCTGTGGATCCCTGGTTAAGTCACTTATCTCTACCTCAGTTCCTCATTTATAAAAGTGAGTTGGGGGTGGGAGGGCAGAGTCAAGATGGTGGGGTAGAGGCAGAAAAAGTTCAGACCTCTGAAAACCCTTCCTTACCAATTACAAACTAAATGCTCCTAGGGGATTGAAAATCAAAACCTGACAACAAGACAGAGCCAAGGAACCCTCCTGCTGGACACAATTCAAAAGGTATGCCCCCCAAAAGCTGGAATTTGAGAACACTCAGGTTTAAGGGGAAGGAAGAAGGAAGGTGCCAGAAACCCCACCCCACCCCCCACTCTAGAGCTCTAAGCCTCTAGCAACAGCAGGAAACTCTGGGTGGGAAAAGGCACTGGTCTGGAGGGAGTACCTTGAGGGCAGGGCTGTGCCAGGCTCAGAGCATGGAACACAGGTGGTGGGAAAGGAGCTAAGGAGGGAGCACAGAGCAGGAAGCCTGGTCATGGCAAGGGAAACCCTCCATATTGATATAGCCTTCCAGGAGGTTTTGGCCTCAGGGCACATCCAGCCCAACCCAGCTGGACTTAATCCCATCAAAAGCCTCCAGAGAACAGGGAAGCTCAAGCTCCAAAAACCCTCCCCCACAGACTGCACTGAGAGATATCTTGACAAAGCTCCAAGAGGGGAGACTGACAGAAAACCCCAAAAACAAAAAAAAAAGAGAGGATCAAGAGCACAGACAACTGCAGGGAGTAAAGAAGGAGTAAATATGAGCAAACAACACAAAAAGAAAAAAGAAATTACAATTAACAGCTTCTATACAGACAATGAAAAAAGAGCAAACAGAACAGATAAGGAGGAGGGAACATCAAGCAGTAAAACAGAATACCCAGCGAATTAGATACAGACTTTGGAAGAACTCAAAATACAATTCAAAACACAATTAAGAGAGGTTGAAGACAATTGTGGAGGGTGGAAGGAAATAATGCAATTATTGTAACCAAGGAATAATGTTATAAATTGACTAAATAATTTTTTTTAAATAGAGAAGGAAATAACAAACCACTCCAGTATCTTTGTCAAAAAAAAAAAAACAACTCCAAATATGGGGAAAAATCCTGTCTCAATTTGGTGATCTGTATATAGGGTGCCTATTTCATAAGGTTAAAGTGAGGAAAGTATTTTGTCAAGAAAAAGTGCTATAGTGATTCCAGCTACACTCATTTATAGGGAGATGAAGAGGGATTTATATGGATGTTAGCATTTCATTTGCCAACTGATCATCTGCAGAATGTGTGTTTAGATAAATAAAAAGTGTAATGGAAGGGCAAGGACACAGTGAGGTGGCTGAGTAGATAGACAACTGGGCTGACAGTTAGGAAAGCTTGAGTTCAAATCCAGACCCAGATACTTACTAGCTATGATCTCTGGTTAAGTCACTTAACCCTGTTGGCCTTAATCCATGAAAGAAGGAAATGGCAGACCAATTCAAGGTCTTTGCCAAAAAACCCCCAAGGACAGTCTGGTCCATTGAGATCATGAAGAGTCAGACATGATGGAATGACTGAACAACAAAAATGATGTAAAAGGCATTGCCGAAAGTCACTTAATGATTTTTTTGTCATTGCTTTCATATAAAATGTCCTATGAATCTAAAAACAAAACAAAACAAAACAAAAAACAACAAAAAAAACTCCAAATGGGGTCATAAAGAGTCAGATGTAACTTAAATGACAGAACAATAAAAATCCTTAAGTAAATTCTTCTTTGCTTCAAGGCCAGTTATTTTTTAAAATATTAAGCTTTTAAATATTTAGGATTTATCAAACCCATGCTAATAATGGCAGAGTCAAGATTTGAACACATTTACCTTTGTTGAGGTCATTATTCTCCTCCATATTCCAGTTCTGGTTACTTAAGTACACTGAAGACATTTGTAGCAATTCTCCCTTTATAGGGATGACTGGACAGATATTACCTGTCTTGACTGAATTGCATGAGCAGAAAAGTGGCACCATTAAAGGCCACCTCTAAGTGACTTTTCAAAATCATAAAAGAAATTGCTGTAATAATACTACTACTAATATTAGCTCATTTTGCTATAGCATCTAAGAGTTGTATACAGAGCCTAATGCCATGAATGGAAAATATTGGTAGGTCATGTATAAGAGGGAAAGGGAAATCCCTAGCTATTTCCTATACAGATCTTGTGAGTCTGAACCTATGAGTCTTTCTTCAGGATAAGCTCTTAGGTTCCTCTAAGGGGAAAAAGTCTTTATCCTAAAGAGATGTCACCAGTTGAAAAATAAGATCTTCTATGGCTCATGCAAAAGGATTAAGAAAATTGGTATCTTCACATCAACAGGTTAGTTCCTTCTCCTCTAAGCTCAAGAAGCAAAGAACACCCAGTTTTCCAACTGCTGCCTTTTTTAGATTGGCTGAAAAGTTCCATACCATCCCCTGATGTCAAGTGGGGTTCCATTTTCTCCATTTTTCCATTGCTTCTGGCCTTTCCCTCTTATACAGTCATCAAACCAGATCAATGATGACTTTAGGCTTTACATGAAGGCATTAATGTAAAGTAACTTCCCTATTACTTTAATTTCTTTTCTACTTCCAGAAAACTCATATTTCAATAGTAATGACTCTTCTTCTCCTGATTCAGACTGAAACTGCCTTAGAGCAAGGGATCTTAACCTGTGTGTGTATGTATGTGTGTGTGTGTGTGTGTGTGTGCGCGCGCGCTTAATGTCCTTAGTAATTGGATGATGCTTAAGGATCCCTAAATGCATAAAATAAAATGTATAATTACAAAGGAAATTATATTGAAACACAGCTAACAATTTTTTTAAGTTAGTGGATGTTAGAATAAGAACTCTTGACCTAGATGGTCTTTGTGAGTTGCTAGTCTTAAAAAAAAAATCAATTTCTTGTCACCAACCTCCTGGCAGTAAGCTTCTCCCTAAATAAGCTGTTCCATAAAAGACAGAATGAATCATAAGGCCATTGAATGACTAAACATCATTCTAGCTTGGCAAGATCTTCAAGAATTTACTTATATATACATTTCAGTCACCTGTCCAATAGCCCACAATCATCTCCATAACACTGAGAGGCATGGAGATAGTGATGATAGTTATCCAATTTTCTTAAAACCCATAAATTTTGGAATTTGTAGGGATATGGATTGGACTTATCATTTTTATTGGTTTATGAAACTCTTGGATGAGTAAACTCTCTCTAAAAATGAAGGTCTGCTCCTTTTCTGAATTTTATAGTCTTAGAGAATTGCCCAGAGCCTGAGAGGTTGTGACATATTCTGAGGCATACAACTAATATGTAATGGAGGTGAGATTTGAACTTCTTGATTTTAAGGCTAACTCTGAATCCATTCTACCACTGCTGACTCCTGGGGATTTTTAGACATATTTATTTTTTTGTATATGTCAGATCTCACCTGGGGAAGAGATGCCTCATAAAAAATGTTTAGAAAGCAGAGAAAAGGTTAACCAAAAGGCTAGACTAAGTCAATACCAGAATTATTACAGAGCATCAACATCTAAGAAGCTGAGATAACAATTGAAGGACCAAAACATCAGGGTAGGAAATTACTACTAAATCAGGAAGCAAGAGACAGCAGGTTTCACAGGAGGTGACTCAATCTCCCTCTTCAAAACTTTAGTCTTTTAGGGTGAGTGTTTAAGTTCTCTACTCTCACATAGGTTGATGAGCCAAAGCCACCTCAAACTGGGTCCTTTTTGTCTCAGCTGTCCTAATAAAATTCTAAGCTGTAGGCTTAGACGATAGCCAGTGACTAATCACATCATTACCAATGAAGCACTACAATAAATCTTGGGATTCTTGTTCATAGAGTTTTTAAGTCAAAATAGATCTTAGAGGTCATGAGGTCCAATCCCATCCTTTTCATTTTATAGATAATGAAGAGATTTTCCCATGGGCACAAACCAAAAAATGGTAGCAGTAGGAAGAGAATTCAGCTCCAGTGCTTTTTTCCCCCACTACACTATATTCAATGCCTCTTTTATAAAACTACATGTACCAATGACTGCTTCTTTGGTACTATTTCATTGTCTCTAAGAAAAAGGACCTTCACTCAATCTTTCAGTCCCCAAATATTTCCCTACTTGCTTGGTGATACAGGGAACTTCTATTTAGCTTAAGACCTTGGGCCCTGTTAAAATGCAAGGCTCCTTTGGACTTATTAGAGTTTAAGAGCCTATATTTCACTTCCATAAAGGACCTGAATCAGTTGCAGGTCCTTTCACAAAGGTAGATAGAGCACAAGTTCCCTTCATGCCTAAGAGGGAAGGAGAGAACAACATAATGTAAGCAAAGACAATAGAATTTATATATGTGCTGCTGAACCAAGCACAAGACAATAGAATCTGAAGGCAAGCACACTTAAGACAAAGGCTTTAGGTAGTTCAGTAGATAGAAAGCTGGGCCTACAATCAGAAAAAGTCACCTTTGTGAGTTTGGACATTTTTAGCTGTATGATCCTGTGCAAGTCACTTAAACAACTGTTTGCCTCAGTTTTGATATCTATAAAATGAGCTGGAGAAGGAAATAGCAAACCACTTGAGTATTTTTGCCAAGAAAACTTCAAATGGGGTCACAAAGAGTCAGGCACAACTGAAACAACTGAACAACTATACTAAAGCAAAGTTTTTCTACTTCACAGTCCAGGGCCAGTACTTGACACAGCATTCATTATAGGATAACAATTTCTGATTCATAGCATCTCTTCTGAGTGTGGCA